>NW_005871137.1:825007-880277 GCF_000147115.1 Myotis lucifugus
CCCCAACCCCCTTGTCGCCCTTATTTGAAAAAAACAAAGAAAAACTCATCCCCCCCCTTTCTCCGCCTCTTTTTAGGCTAGGAAAAAGGACTCCCACCACCCCATAAGGCCCCTTTTTGAAAATAAGAGGAGAACTCCCCACCCCCCTTATCGCTCTTTTTTGGTGTAACAAAGAAAAAACCCACACCCCCCTGATGCCCCTCTCTATTAATGACAGGGAGCAGGCCCCAACCCCTGATCGGCCCTGCTCTGTGCGCGACAGAGGGTGCGCCGCAACTCCCCATCGACCCTGCCTTGAGTGTGACAGGGGGCGGTGCCCCAACCCCCCAATCGGCTGTACCCTGAGCGTGACTGAGGGTGGCATCACAACCTCCCAATCCGCCCTGCTCTGTGAATGACAGGGGGCGGCGCCCCAATTCCCCAATCAGCCCTGCTCTGAGCCCGACCAGGGGCTGCACCTAGGGATTGGGCCTGCCCTCTGTCACCCGGGAGCAGGCCTAAGCCAGCAGGTCATTATCTCCTGAGGGGTCCCAGACTGCGAGTGGGCACAGGCTGGGCTGGGGGACCCCCCTCCCCTCTCGAGTGCACAAATTTTTGTGCACCGGGCCTCTAGTATATATATAAAAAGCCAGTGACCGGAACATTGTAAGGACCAGAACAACCAGTCGCTATGACACTCACTGTGGCCAGCAAATTGGCCCTATTGTGGGTAGGGCCAGCAGCCAACCTTCCGTAGCTCCTCTCCCTGACCTGCCCCACCCCTGATCACCCCCTTACTCCAATACGGGGTGGGGACGGCTGGCCAACTGCCTGTAGCCCCTCCCCCCAGCTGGTCCCGCCCCCGATTGGCCCCATTACCCCAATAGGTCCATGGCCCCTCCCCCCAGCCAGCTCTGTCCCTGATCGGCTCCCCCAACAGCAATTAAGGGTGGGGCTGACCAGCCAACCATCCACAGCCCCTCCCCCTGCCACTGGCCCCTGATAGGCCCCCTCCACCCCATTCGAGGGTGGGGCCAGCTGGCCCACTGCCCATAGCCTCTCCCCACAGCCGGCCCCACCACAGATCAGCCCCCACCACCCCGATCGGCCCACGGTCCCTCCCCCTAGCAAGCTCCACCCCTAATTGGCCCACCCCACTCCAATTAGGGGCAAGACTGGGGGCTCCTCCCCTCAGCTGACCCCACCCCCATTTGCCCCCCCACAAATCAGGAGCGGGGCCACTTGCCAATTGCCCATGGCCCTTCCCCCTGGTGGCCCGGCCCTGATTGGGCCCTGATTGGGGTGGGTTGGCAGGCCAACCTCCCGCCATCTCCTCCTTCCAACAGGCCCAGCCCGATCCACCCCAATCAGGGTCAGGCTAGCTGGATCCCACCCATGCATGAATTCGTGCACTGGGCCTCTAATATTACTATAAATGAATAAGCTTCATTATATAAAGAGTAGGATATAGTCATTTTTATTGTGCTATTGGTTTATGTCATTATATAAACTTTAATCACCGAAAGTGAAGTGTGGTTATAGGACATTTCTGAGCTTAATTCACAATGTAAAAAGGAGAAATTCCCAGAAATAAAGAATCAATTACACTACACTTTAGGTTTTATAGAAATGTTAAAACCTTTCAAATTACACTTTTGTCCATAATACATTTTACCCAGCAGCTACTCATTTATAATGGGAAACATTTTTATCTTATGATATGTGATATTTGACTTGATTTCTCTCTTAATTTCATTTAAATTAATCAAAAGAAAGCAACAAATCTTTTTAAAAGATACTTGCTTAAGACTTCTAACTTTTGTTCAATATCCATAAATACTTACTATTTGTTTATATAAATACTGTGATCATTATTATTGTAGTCACAATTATCCTTTATTGTCTTAACCATGTTTCAGGCACTTTGCATACATTCATTAAATTTTTAATATTCAAAACAAGGCTTACTTTCCTTGCATATTAGAAAGCTGAGACTTAGAGAAGGCAATGTATATCCCCGAGTTTTTAGTCTTAAATGAAGAGCGAGGTTTCAAGCTTAAATCTGAGTGTCTAGACTCTAGAGCCCACATTATTTCCAGCATACAACACCATATAACATAACTAAAGCCAGGTCCCAGTAACTTGTTATTACTATGAAGATACCATCTCTCCAGCCTAAGTGCTCTGTTCTCTACTCCAAGTGACTACCATACACTTACATAATACTGGCAAACAAGGAGCACAGGATAGAGACGCAGAAATGATGCCAACTCTCTGGAATGTGCATTCCACTGAAAATGTTAAGATGATATTCTGAGTAAAAAAAGGGTAAGTTTGAGGTGACCTGGTATACAATTTCAAAATACACCAAGGCTAAATTGATCTGGTTTTTGAAAATGTAACATATGAGAAAAATAAAGTCAAGAAGAATAATGTATCATCTAAATATTAGAAAAATATATGACAAATTGATTTTGTTTCCTATGAGGTGAAGGTTTTTAATTTTTATATAGTGTGTTTCTGAAGACTGTTTTCTTAGAATGTCATATCTTTAACATTACGGCATGTAGATTCGCCCACATAAAATGTCTTTAAAATACATCTGGATGATTTATCTCTTTATTTATAGTGATATTCCAGGAAAAAAAAGACTCCAGGACTTGAACTCTTGTTCAAGAATTAAAATTTGTATCTAATTTTCTTCTCCAAAATAATGGTTATAGTGAGTTTTGTCAATTCTCTTGAAAATCACAAATTTTCCAGGTGGCTCAGTTGTTAGAATGTCATCCCAGTACTACAAGGTCAGGGCACATACAGGAATCAACCAATGGACGCATAAATAAGAGGAACAACAAATTGATGTTTCTCTCTCTCTCATTCCAAATCAATAGTTAAAAAAATAAAATCATAAAATTTCAACAATCACAATTTAGAATAGTTGCAACTCTCTAGGGTAAATCGACAATTTTTTCAGCCATTGATTCTATCAATTGGTCACGCGGCCTTCCTCGGGGCATGGCTAGACAGTGGGCTCTTACATTCTCCATCAACTCACACTGAACGTGAACTCTACATTTCTTCATAGATGATGTGTTCTCTCTAGCTTCCAGGTAACATCAGCTCTTCTCTTCCTGAAACTCACTTCTACCACTCCCCCCTGGGCTGATTCCTCCCATCCTGCAGGGCTCCATTTAAACATTACTTCCTTCTGGAAGCTTTTGCAGACTTCTTGCATTTGTTTGTAGCACATAGAAGGATTTATATTCAAAAGCATGAACCTATTCTAACTCCTCCTAGTGTGGCAGGGGTTTGGTCTTCATCTTAGTATTTGCCCCCCTTCCCTCTCCTCCAAGGCATGGGAGTAAATGTTTCTACTTTGAGTTTGCAGAAACAAAATCTCAACTACTTGTCAACGAAACACAAGGGAAAGTTGCTTTTCCATGTGAAAAAAGTGATTGTTAAAACATCAAAACTATACATTAGGAAAATTTATGGTTGCATCTGCAGGCTAAGCAGACAACTAAAAATAACTGTGAACACTTCCTTGCATCCTTGCATCTCCATTGGACGGTACAACAAGACTGACATTCAATTCCTAAAGCGCATCCAAGGAAAGAGAAATCAGAGGCCTGTTTTCTGCTGCTAGTGTAACACCCCTACTGACAACCCCAATCCCCACTTGCCCTTGGATTGGAAGTAGAAGAAGCATTTGGATAATTTATTATCACTTGAATTTTTGCCACCTGTTCTTAAACAGTGGGGTGTGGGGGGAGGGAGCAAGAAGGAGTGTTGTTCTAGGATCTAAAGGCAACAGAGATGACTCATTTGTGCCTAAATGTTTCCATCATAGGGATACCCATTAGCACTTCCAAGCTTAGAACTATCAGACATTAACAGTCTTTCTTGTGAAAACATGTTTGGGATTATTTTTAGATCTAAAATTATGTGCGGCAGTCAATTTTAATTTTTCTGCAGAACATTAAGGCTTTTGTTCAAAATGGCTCTCAGCTGTTACCCACTGGACATCTACATGCAATACAATTGCTGTATCAATTACTAGTAACCAAGATGGAGAAGTCAGCTATTTGCAGGAAATCTGGGAGTAGCTGCAATTACATTCCAGGATAGAACTCTGCTAGGAGTAGGAAGTTTCTAAGCAGGAGGGAATAGATCATAAAAAGTTGGCAAAGTCTGTGGAAATGATAAATATATGTTTACTTTATTTAACAAGGACATTATCTAATTATCTCTTTAGAATGAAGACCAGATCCATTTCACTAGTTACAAAGTCCTGCTTACTAGGAAAAAAATATCTCCATGGACATGTCATGTTAGGTGTTTAAAATGGCAAAGGCAAATCTAGTGTTTCTGTATGCATGCATGTATGCTTTTAAGTATTTTAAACAAGCCCTGAATGAATACACTGCATCCGAAGTTGGATGAGATGTCCCCTCTGTAGGCTCCCATAGCATCTTGTACCTCTACCATCATCACACTTGTCACACAGCATCGACTTGCCAAATTGAACTCTATGAAGGCAGGAACCATAAGATTGTTCATTTTTTGTCTGAGGTGCCTAAGCCAGCCCCAGACACAGAGTTAAGTACTCAACAACTATTAAGGAATGAATCATATCAATGACCAAGACAAAATGGATTATTATAGGTAGCCTTTTTACCACGCTTAACATATTCATGTAGATTCTTCATGTGTATTTGTGTATTGCAAATACCATTAACGAAATAAAAAGCACAGCAATTTAAGAGTTGTATGACCCCCCACTCTAATGATAAAGCCAAAATGAGTCTGCTCTTACTGATCTGTTTACCCACCAACAACATACACAGGAAGATAAAGAAAGTCCAAGAACACTTTACAGGCTCCTCGGCAATACTTTTCTGCGCTTTCGGGTGGTTGAAAACAGGGGCACATAGATACTTTTTCAATTAATTTTTAAATAAAAGGACAACCCGAACAGAGAATTCCATAGCAGAGACCACAGTCAGAATGCCCTGGCACCAAGAATCTCAAGATTAAATCAAGGGCAGATTAAATACCCTGCTGAGTCAGTACTCAGTGACAAACCCATCATATAACAATTTTCTCCCAAAGCATTCTTCAATAGAATGCTACAATACAGAGCCCAATTTTAGAAGGAAAAGATTGAAAGGTCATTTAGTCCTTTCTGAAATGACCTGAAAGTTTCCTTTTTACACTACAGCATATAGTATTATTTTCTAGTTTCGTTTTTTTTTTAATATATTAAATGTTTTGCTCAAATTTCCACTGAAACTAATTTCCATGAATTTGGCTCTCCATTTCTTTTAGAATAAAAGTCACAGAACATCGCTTGACACATGACATAACTTGCCCCCCACTCCCCTAAATACATCACTGAGCTCTTCTCACCTTGATCACACCTTCCACCCTCCTCGCTCCTCCTTGCCCTGGCTGTTCACTCTACCGGGAGCACTTTTCCCTCGGGTAGCAACATGAACTCTCTTGCCAATTTCACATCTTTGCTCAAATGTCGTCTTTCAGTGAAACCGTCCTTCCCTACCTGCATTGTAACTGTTAACCAATAAAGGTTTGAGGCTGTCAAACAATTTAAAAGTTTATTTGGATTCTTAGAAGATTTAAATCCGAGAGATTCAGATTCAGGTAGCAGCTCAACTGTGCTCTGGAGAGAACAAAGGCAGGATTTACAAAGGCCAAGACCACAAAATGTAATAATTCTTGCCTGTAAATGAAGGTTTATTGGCGAGGTTAGCAGGGACTGGTTAGTTTCAATATGCAAACAGAAGAGGCGAAAACGACAAGATGCAAATGAAAACGACAAGAAGCAGGTAAAGTCCATATGTGTCCATACAGCAGTTGCTGTTCCCATATGGTTACAGCTCAGCCTTCAGCTGACTTGAGCAACAGGTGTGCAACCTCATAGCAGCTCTGAGAACTGAGACAAAAGATTTGCAGAGGCTATTCCTAACGGCCTTCTGACTCTAAGTGATTCTCTTAGCAATGCTTCTTCCATTTTATATTTTCCATTATTAGAACCGTGTCTCAGCACCCCTCGGCTCCCTTATTCAGATATACATCTTCCATAGCACATACCATTTTCTAAGGTAGTACGTCAATACCATTTATTATCATTAGTGTGAGTTTTTCCCCGTTAGGGAGGGAGCTCCAGGAGGAAAGATCGCTTTTTTTTTCTCTTTCCCTCGCAACTAGACAGTCAGTACCTCAGCAGGCATATGTCAGGAAATAGTCACTGAACAAATACCTGCAGTAGTTATGTACCCAAACAATACAATGTGTAGTTCTCCAAAGGATTGGAGGAAGATGTATAAATTATTGGAATATTCAATTTAAAAGAGCAGAAATGTATATGCAGGTTGATGACAATTATGTAAAAAGAAATTTTAAAAGCAACTACACAAAATCCCATACATGGTGATTTAAAATAAAAGAGGAAGAATGGAAGATCATACACACAACAGTAAAACTCACAGAAATTGAAATTGGATGATGGAACTGTAGGTAACTGCTTCCCTTCCTTTCAGTTTTCTGCAATGTGTAAAATTTCAGAGAAACACAGATTTTTAAATAGCTTCTATGACCAACCCCAAAAGGTTTTAAAAATTTAGGAAAATTTATCTTTCTTGAGAATTTTCTTTTCAGTTAGGTAGAACTGAGTCTTTAAAGAAATTCAGAGCTCTTTGTCTGAAAACACCCTTAGAAAACATCAGCATCTGCCCTCACCGGTTTGGCTCAGTGGATAGAGCATCGGCATGCGGACTGAAGGGTCCCAGGTTCGATTCCGGTCAAGGGCATGTACCTTGGTTGCGGGCACATCCCCAGTTGGGGGTGTGCAGGAGGCAGCTGATGGATGTTTCTCTCTCATCGATGTTTCTAACTCTCTATCCTTCTCCCTTCCTCTCTGTAAAAAATCAATAAAATATATTTAAAAAAAAAAAGAAAACATCAGCATCTTCCACACTCACCTTAGTCCTAAATCTGGATACTATTATTTTGTTCTCTTCTTTTTGCTAAATTTAATAGAAAAGACTTAACTAGACTGAAGGGTTATTTTAACCACATTTAGTTGTCAAAAAACCCAGGTGTCTTCAGGAAAGGGAGATTTTTAAACTAAATAGAAACAATTCTGTTACTCAGAATATCAAACTACGTCCTATAAAAGCAAGTGCTGCCCAATGTAATATCAGATCAATCTTACAATAAACAAATGTCTTTGACCTCAAGGACAGTTAAGTGTTGCTGGATTTCAGTAAATTATCACTATTTATAACAAGTACTTTTCAACTTCCATCCTACTCCTTTCAAACTGCAAGCCCACATTACCCTTTTGAACTCAATGAATCCATTGTCTATCTGGCTTATCTATTTGATTCACATACACTAACTCCCTCCCTCCTTTCTCTCTTTTCCCAGTATGTGGAATTTAAATTTTGTTTGAATTTTATATTGCTTAAGTATCTAAATTGAGTGAAAATGTCTCAACCTGTATTTCTTGTTCCATACCCTTTCAGACCCTGTGATTTTTATGAAAATTTCCAACATATTAATTATTTTTATTTTTTCTCAAATTTCCAGAGATTCTTGTTTAGTTGTTCTACTGTAGGGCCTGGGCATATTACAGTTTTCAAAGCACTTCAGATGCTTCTGATATGTGACCAGAATTGAAACACTACTCAGGAATGCCAAGGAGATAAACGTTATGTAGTTGTCCGTTCGTATTGTCTGCCTTTACCATATTTTGATCACCTCGACAGAGAAATGATAGAAATCCATTCTTGACAGGCTTGTGTATTAGTTTCCTACTGATACTTTACCAAACCTCCCCAAACTGTCATAAAACAACATAGATTTACTATGTCATAGTTCTGGAGGATAGACATTCAAAATTGGTTGTACTGAGTTAAAATCAAGGTGTCAACAGGTCTGCGATCCTTCAGAAGGCTCTACTGGAGCATTTGGTTCCTTTACTCTTCCAGATGATGAAGGCCACCCAAATACCTTGGCCTTGCCATCCTTCTTCAGAAGTCAGCCGTGTAGCATCATCAACTCTCTCCCTCTGACTTCATTCTTCTAAGGGAATCTCTCTTAGGATTATATTGGGACCATAAGATAACCCAGGATAATCTTCCTGTTGCAATATTCTCAATTTAATTGCATTTGCAAATTACATTTTGACACAGAAGGCAACATATTTATATATTCTGGGGTTTAGAACATGGACGTCTTTAAAACGGGTGCATCATTCTGCCCACCACAGTTCTGGATAGGAGTAATTGTAGCAAATGGTGATTAGATCACTCTTACCACCCTTGTAGTCCAGGGACACTAGACTTTTTTAGAGGAGTTTATGGGAGCAGATTATGGTATCATGTTGTCAAGAATTGCTGGATGGTTTAAATAGAAGAGAATATTTCAGAACATGAACTTACATTGCCTTGGTGTGAAGTCTGATGCATCACTTTCAATAATATCTCTTTGTTCTCCACTTTATCAGATAAAGACATTAGCTCCTGTCCCTCTATATTTTCTCCCACTTTTCATATCCTACCTTTTGTCTATTACTCTTGCATTTTTACCTTATTAATATTGCTAGCATTTACATTCTGTCCTACAAGCAAAAGCTGTTTTCTAAACTCTGGCCATGAATTGACTCCACAAATGGGAAAATAGTGCCCTAGCCAGTTTTTAGGGTAGTGGTTAGAGCAGTGATGGTGAACCTTTTGAGCTCGGCATGTCAGCATTTTGAAAAACCCTAACAACTCTGGTGTCGTGTCACATATAGAAATTTTTTGATTTTGCAACCATAATAAAACAAAGATTTATATTTTTGATATTTATTTTATATATTTAAATGCCATTTAACAAAGAAAAATCAACCAAATAAAAATGAGTTCTCATGTCACCTCTGACACGCGTATCATAGGTTCGCCATCACTGGTTGGCCCACAGACTGAAGGGTCTCGGGCTCTATTCTGGTCAAGGGCATGTACTTCAGTTGCAAGCTCGATCCCTGGCCCTGGTCAGGTGTGTGTGAGAGGCAACCAATTGATGTGTCTTTCTCACATCGATGTTTCTCTCTCTGTCTCTCTCCCTCCCTTCCACTCTCTCTTAAAAAATATCAATGGAAAAAATATCCTTGAGTGAGGATTAACAAAAAATTTTTTTTAGTAATTGGAAAATACTATAAAGCATAACATTATTATGGCTATATAAAGGTTTTTCACTACTGAGCCAATTAGTATGCTGGGAATATATTTTTCTGTCTAACTCAATGTTATGACCTCTGGCTGACTTGATGGAAAATGTTCCTATCTTCAACAACAAGAAGAACAAAAATGTATTCTATTTTGTTATGCTACAATTACGGGTTTAAATGATCATATTTTCTGTTGTCTGATATTTTGATCACAATTTTTTTGAAAATATTTTCTTCCTAGAGCTTATTTCTTTCTTTAAAAAAAAATACTACTTGTGGGGGTTTTTGTAGCCATGGGTTTTCTTCCAGATTCTTAGTAAAACTATCTAAATTGAGTCTCCCTTTTCCATGAAACCTCCTCTCATAGCTTTCTATCCTCTAGCTTCAGTATTGATTGGTTGTTAGTAAGAGTGTGTACAAATGTCATTCTAAAAGCTCCCTTCTGTGGCCCTAGCTGGTTTGGCTCAGTGGATAGTGTGTCGGCCTGCAAACTGAAGGGTCCTGGGTTCGATTCCCATCAAGGGCATATGCCCAGGTTGGGGGCTTGATCCCCAGTAGGGGGCATGCAGGAGGCAATCAATGATTCGCTCTCTCATTATTGATGTTTCTATCTCTCTCTCCCTCTCTCCTCCTCTCTAAAATCAAAATAAATAAATAAATAAATAAATAAATAAATAAATAAATAAATAAAAGCTCCCTCCTGTGCTCTATTGAGTTAAAATACATGCTCCTGGAGTGATCCAATCTCTTCCTCATTACTAAAAGACACCCTTATTTTTCTGCAGTATATCTTTAAGTAACATCCTTTGGAAGAGATGTAAATGAAGTAAACTTCCTAAATTCCTACATTCTTGAATGTATGAGGGTGTCTTTATACTGTCCTCATCTGATAGAAAGCTTAATTTGTTATAAAACCGTATATTAAACCTATATGTATATATGTTTACATGTACATATATATGTTTATATATATATGTGTCTACATATATATATATATATATATATATTTCAGTATATCCATAACATTGAGAACATTGTAAGTATTCTAGAATGCACCTGGATAATTCATGGTTTTCCCACTGTTAGATTTTATGATCTTCTATTTATTTTCTAAAATTTTAAATTTATGTATATACATGTGGACTGGATTTTAAAAAGTCATTCCATTGGACAATCATGCACACTTTTAATTAGAAAATGTATCCTTTACTACCTTTGGAAAATTTTCTTCTATTTTTATTTAATCATTTCTCTCTGTCCACTCTTACTTTTTCTGTTTTTTTTTTTTCTTTTTCTTTTTCTG
Organism: Myotis lucifugus; assembly: GCF_000147115.1. Lineage (NCBI taxonomy): Eukaryota > Metazoa > Chordata > Mammalia > Chiroptera > Vespertilionidae > Myotis > Myotis lucifugus. The sequence continues at coordinate 835,522 of NW_005871137.1, forward strand.
AACACTTATTAGTAGAATATTGAAACACCTGCATTGCTGGCTTCTTTACTATTTATTTTCTATTATTTTTGTCTCTTTGCCTTTCTGTTTTCCCTTGGAAATATCTTTGTGTTTATCCCTAAATATTTTAATTTTTGAAATAATTGCTTATCAGTACATTCTTGTTCTTATTCTCTATCTCCTTTTTATAATAATCTCTTTGGTTTTATACTTGTTTCCTGGATGCTATACTTTCTCAGATCTCTTTAAGAATGTTATAGGTGCTATTCAAGATCCCAGTTTGTGATGAATCTTGAAAAGCACATAACTTATGGTTCTTGCATCACAATGTGAATAAGTGCTTTTCTATCTTCATGGAGACGATCTTACAGAGAGAACACAAGCAGCTAACCCAGAGTGTGCTTAATGCCATAGCCGGGTTCAATTCTGGCACAAAATTCTTATTTCTCTGGGACCAGTAGCCAATAGGGGGGTGCTAGCAGACTGTTGAGCACACTTTTAGTATCACTACATCAGTGTATATTAAACTCCTTCCTGTTCCCCGAACAATCTTTTCCCTCCTGTATTAATTTTTCTGTTTACCTCAGTCTCTCTCTTTGATGTTACTAGTATGTTTTTTCCTAGTGATGCTTTCTATGTAAGATTAAAGGAATTGCTAGCTAGTTTGAGTTATCTGTGTCATAAGGTCCATAGGATTGTTTTTCCGTAAGTCTCACATCTGTGCGAGAATTCTAATTGGGAGCAGGCTATCTCAAGTTGGAAGGCCCTACTCTTTTAGGAATTTCTTGGGTTCAGGAATGAGAGGAGAGAGCTTCAGTGCCCCGAAGACTTTGTTTTCAACAGGCAGTTTAGGCTGAACCATTAGAAAAGGCCTATCTGTTTCCTACCTGGAGGTAAATGTTGGCTACCTATCTAGGCCATAAGTGCATTTGACCTTAATAAAGGCTTTTAATTTATTCCTCTGCTTTCATCCCTGAATCTCAGACCAGCCCTCTCCATTAGGTGGTAACTCTGGGCCCAGGTTTCCCCAATAATTCCGTTGAGAGGAAAGTGGCTTCAGACGCCTCTGTATCTCTGTTATCCTGTGTTCCATCTAGGCTACAGCTTCCCCATCTCATCCATCCACCCAAGCTCATCTGCTTTCTCTTTTTGTTGAAATCTCTTAATTATTTCTGACTACTTTCAAAATCTCTTCTCCATTAAGAATTTATTTCTTTTTATACTTCTATGCATTTATTCAGACAGGAAGAGTGTCCTGAGAAAGCTCAGAGGAAACATGTATGTCTAGTAGGTCATCGTAAAGTAAAAGCTTATTAATAGGACTTAAAGGTAATAATGAAAGAAACCAAACATTAACAACAACGTTGGTGACTATTTAACATGGAACTGCATTCATCAGTAATGTTCTTAATCTAACAAAAAATGCAGTCTTTCATCAGTGGAAAGGTAAAACTGGCCATACCTAGGAATAATGTGATACTTTTTCAGGAGTGGTAATGATTATGTCAAAATCTACCTGAGCTCTCTCTCTTGTCCTCCTTCTGACCAGAGGCACTGATTTTATGAATCAGCTGGAGGATGTCTTATCACAAAAGGAGCAAAATGATCTATCAGACTATGGGGGGTGGGGCTGTCCACATTGTGTTCCCTGCCCTCAGAGCTCACTATTGAACTAGGCAGAGACAAATTAAGCAGAACTAGACTAAGAAAATTTGTCTTCTTTTCCATGCTACCTATGCTCTGCATTAGGGTATATTTTCAAGCACATTTAATATAATTGTAAGGAGGAGGAGAGTTTGAATAAGCAGGTTTGTATTTAAATCCCTTCACCAGATGCCATAGGGATAATGTTGGATGAATTATGTAACCTCTCTGAGTCTCCGTTTTCTCATCTGACATATAGGATACCTATAGGAGCCATTTCATAGGGTTTTTGGAAGGAGTAATTCATAGTACATTTTATATAACATGCCATCACACTGTTTGATATTTTTAATAAGAAAATATTTTCAATATTTCAAAAGTAATCAATGAATGAAATGGAATAAAATGGGATCATTCCCTTAGTATATCTACAGCTAAGGATTCTGTTCAAATGGGTATGTCCTTCCAAGGATCCGTTTTATTTTTATGCACACACACATTCAGACACACACACATTCAGACACACACACAACTCATATAATTTGGCTTTCAACATTTGCAATGTATTATTTTTCAAATTTTATGAAAAGTAAATATTTAAAGAATGTGAAATTGAGGCCTTTTTTGAACACCCAGGGGGTAATAAATATTTGATCTGCACCGAGAAGCTAAGATGGGAAAAAGACAGACTTTCTTAATCAAGTTATACTTAACTTGCTGGCTAATTCAATGATGAATTCAGAGGGCAATGACAACAAAGTAACTAGTTCTATATTTTATATATAATGTGCATGTTCATATAACTTGTGACTTCAAACATGGCATGACAAACATAGGGTGCTGGTTCCATTCATTATAACTCCGCCACCCTCCGCCCCCCCCCAAAAAAAATAGACATTTCCAAACTTGTAGGTATCTGACAAAGAATCTCTTACTCAGATTATACACAACTAGCTACCTGAACTTTCCTGTTACCTACTTTTTCTAGAGAAAATCCACTTTCCAAGGTGGGGATGTGTCTGAAACATATACCTCTTTATCTCAGGAGACTGGACCTACTGCCTGCTCATCTTAGCCTCTCAGGGACCATTGGTAACCCACCAATTTCCTCCCAGGAAACATGTGGTGCTGGTCACAGTCACTGCTGTTGGTGTTGCTTTTCCCTCCAAAACGCAATACCCTACTCCCTTTTTCCCTCTTCCATCTCCTGTTGTTACCTCAGAATGATCCTTGGCCCCCTTAGCAATTCCTTCCATTCGTGAATACAGAGAGAAACAATGGCCTCAATACTGGCGCATAAGAACCCATGATATGCCTGTAATAAAAGAGAGAAGGAGAGTCTCCATCCTGAATGAAATTAGGCAGAACCACAAGCTGACACCGAGCACTGAGCACTGCTAGAGCCCTTGAGTGAGCCCAGGAGTTCCCTTCAGAATTTACACAAGTCTCCTGGGTATCCTCCTTCTCCTCCTCCCCCTCCTCCTCCTCCCCCTCCTCCTCCTCCTCCTCCTCCTCCTCCTCCTCCTCCTCCAATTAAACCTGCTTTCTTCAAGTACCAGCATTTCCAAAACAGCCTTTTCAATTTTCTTATTTCTCTGTGTTATTTGATTACTAGTGTGAAAACACCCATCGTTTTTATAGGTTTTTCTCTGAAAATGTAAAACAATGTTTCAACAACATTGTGTTTTGGAGGGGAGGGGAGGGAGAAGGGCGGGGGGAGGGAGAGAAGGGAGGTTGGCCTGAACTCCTAATCATTGTTATGATATTGTTGCTGCAGGAAAATACATTCTGAGTTCCACACAAGTGACTTACAAATGAACTTTCAGAATATCACCCACACTGGATGAGGGGACTGTCTATATGCATTGTTTGAAAACCAATGCAGCTCCATTCCATTAAGCATCAGAAAGTCTGCAACTTCCCATGCAAATAAATCAAATTATTCTCCAGGCTAACCAATTTTGCAGCGAATATATGCTCACTTTTGGAAGTTCATTTATTTTCCTTCACCTGGCATAAATCGTTATTGAAATTGGTCGCTTAAGCCAGAAGACCAAATTAATACTAATAAAAAATGGCGAGAAGCCATAGAGAATGTAAAAAACAACCAATTTTAAAGAAGACTATAACAAAAACATAAACACATATATGAAACACTTGAATACTTATAAAATGTCTGAAGACATTTTAAAAATCGGGAAATAAAAACAGTCCTAAGAAATTAGAAAAAAACTTTTACAGAGTCTAAAGACATTGTTATATTAATGAAGGTTCTTTGAAAGAAACCTGTGACAGTCACTGTTTATTTTATATATATATATATATATATATATATATATATATATATATATATATATCTTGTTTTCCCAGCCAAGAACCAGGTGTACAAAGAAATTTTTTTAAGGTGAAAAATATGTTGGTTTTTATTTTCAGATTTTTTTTTTTTGCTACTAGCATAAGCACCCTCATTTGACCAACTGAGTAAATTATAGTAGCAATACCTATTTGAATCATTTTGGATTCATTCTGATCCAGAAAATAAAAATTCTGGGAACCATTATTATTTATAACTTGAGCATCATGTTGGAAAATGTCACTTGAATCGTACTTGAATTATATTTCCTATGTGAAAATGAAACGGCCTCACAAGTTAAGCTATATAGCGTGTGTCGATGTCAGCACTCATAGAAACAGGGAATTTTTGTTTTTTTCCCTTTCCATATGCAAAAAGCAGCAACCTGGGTGACTTTTCTTCTTGCTTTATCCTGGGAGAAATGACTTCCACCCCCCGCCAAATACACACACATAAAATTATGTTGCTGGCCTCAAAGGTCAATGAACACATTCATGCAGAAAGACGTGGATGGCTGTAGGGAGCCGGCTCCTTCTCACCATGATTCGGGCGTGCATATTTTGCCAGGAGAAATTTGCACAAGGACATCTCCTTTCTTTTACAGGTAATAGTAAGCAAATTCCTTAGGTTCAAAGGGGACTTCTGGGAAAATAGGCTCTAACAGAACAATGCTGTCCAGCAAGGCTTACCTGGCAGTGCTGTTTGTGCTTGGTGGCAGACCTGTACAATTGCTTTTGCCACCTGTGTACCCCTCAGACGCTGCCACTGGAGATTAGCTTGCTTTGCGTCAGGTCTGAAGGCTGCAGCAGCTGATAGATGCAGTGGGGCGAGGTGTCACCGGATATGGGAGAGATAAATGTCAATTTGATTGTGACAGAGAAGGACAACTTTATTTGTCACTTTGAAGTGTACTGATGTAGAAGGAGTTGAGAAAGTAAAAAAAACTCTGTTTTTGCCTCACGGAATGAGGTACCTTATGGAATGCGCTTCCGTTAAGACGATGCTGCAGTTTTAAATCTTTCTGAACACAAATAAACAGGAAGGCCCACGTCCCATTGAGTTTTTAAAATGCTTTTCTATAAAGTTTCAAGCTCTACATGCTATTTTAAGGGTTTGGGGGGCCTAGCTTTCCACTCCTTTTGCTTTTAAGGCAGGTAAGGGAGGTAAGTCACACGACATCACATATAAAGAAAAGTAAAAGAGCACAAAAATTAACATTTGAACCCTGGTTTGCACACTCTCAGACAGCCACGTCAACTTTCTGGTCTCCCAATTCCTCACCTGCCAAGTGGAGGTAATAATAGATCCTTACTTACCTCACTGGGTTTTTTGTAAAGATAGAATAAGATGATTTATATGAAAGCCATCTGTAAACTTTTAGCACTAATAGAATTAATTGACCTTTCCAAATTGATTGCCAAAAAGCTCAAAATAGTTTCTCAGAATTTTTATGTAGAGCAATGTTGAGGGAGTCAAGCACTTTTTTTTGCAAATGAATCCGAATGATCTAAACATTAAACTTGAATTCCCTTCAAATACTACTCTGACAATAAAGATCACATGTACCTAGCAGTTCACATATTCCAAATCGCAGCAATGAAAAGGGGACGAAAGAGCAGTTTACAAATACAGATGTGAGCTGCCTCTTCTACTTCTGTCCTGGAACTATTTATTTCTCAATTTAGATTTTCTCTTGCAAAAACTCATTGCTCCTGACTGGTATTTTATTTAGTGAGAGGTAGTTAAACGAACAAGAATGGGGCATGATGCTCAGTTTCCTTTCATGAAGTACATTCTACCTCGAACTGTTGAAAGATGAGGAACTTGCTTTGTCCTCATTCCTGAGGTACCTGTGAGCATTCACAAGACAGACATCTTTCTGCAAATATGTTTAGCCTGTAAGCTAGCAAAGGTGTAACATTTAGGACTAGCAGGCCTGGTGATTAATTTCATAGCCAGGGAGGGAAAATATAATAACTACATTTCTAAACTGGTTCAGTACACCTACACTGGTACTAGATATTCCTACATTCCAGAGGTATCTCTTTTCCAAAAAAAATCCCATAACAAAAATCCAGCCAGAGGTGGTCTTTCACTTGAAAAACAGAGGGGAAATGAGAGATGGAGAACGAGCCTGAAATTAGTATCATTTAAAGAGTGGCACTGACAACGTGAATGAGAGTAATTAGTTTAACACGGTGTCTCCTCCTGACAGTTTTCTCTCCTCTTTTTTGATGCGATCAAGCCCATTTCTTTCACTGTCCTAACTCATCGCAGGCTCATTACAACCAGGCGCACACTCTGCGGGGCTGGCTTTCGCTGGGCACAGCTCTCTATTCAGTGTCTTGGGTCGCGCCTGCAGACTCCCCGCCTATTTCAGCAGCGGTGGCGCGAAGGGAGCGAGATCCTGCCTTGTTTGTGGACATGCGGAGTCCTGCATGGTTGTGATTACATTGCAGATGGCTTGAAGCTGTCAGGGATAAATACGAGGGTTAAAGAAACCGTTGTTCTCAGGGACTGGACAACAGAAAGACGGAGCCTGAAAGCTTCTTTGTTAGCCTATCACTTTCTTAAGTTTCTTTACTCTGTATTCTAACTGTGTCTAGCTGATGGGCACACAGGTGAACTCTCCCTCTCTGATGTGTTTGATTTTGTTTCAGTTTGTGTCATTTTTCTTGATGGAAAAATGTCTGTGTCCCGAAGACCTGCTTTCACCTGAGAGCGAGGTAAATACATTGTGCACTGTTTTGCCAAAAGAGGGCAATGTTGCTGTTCAGAATTTCCTCCTGTTCCCTGGGACCTGGTCTCCAGAACAGTAAATAATCGCGGCTGTCTCTTCCCCTTCACCGCAGCCAAGTTTCCACATGTCTGTGCGCTCTGTAGTTAATCAGGACTTTGTAACTATCTGTCCTACCTATTAACTGCATCCACTCCCAAATTGTTTAAAGGTTAACACATTTCACTCCGTGCATGACTGGCACAAGCAAAGTGCTGCCTCTGAAATTCTAAATTCTTCCTTTGCATTTGTCAGTGATAAGCAGGAGGAGAAACAACCTGTTTTAGAAATACTGAAAGGCCTTTTTCCTAAGTCCCTATTCTCAAATATTCAATCAGTATTCATATCATCCAATCATGGTCGCTGTAAGGTAACCAAAGTGAAAATAAAAGAGAGAAAGAAACATGTTCGTTTTCAGTGAATTTGCTTCACAATTAGCCATCGTCTTATTAGTTAAATGTAATTCAAAATGAACACAAGGATGTTGGCAATAATCTTGATAACTGGCACTCCATTTCTTTTGTAGGGAATGGGGGAGTGGATTTTGCATGTTAGACTTTAAATTACTTAATTCACTGTGAAGTCAAGCCTATATGTAAGACTTGTTTTCTTTAGGAGACTCTAAATTCATGATCTTCCTTTTCTTTAATAAGATGGTGCATTGCATTTTCCCCTTAAAAAATAGGTTATTTCCACTTATTATTCATTCCTATAAAAATCATAATTTAGTTGTTTTCTGGCAGCATCATTTAGGTTTTCAATGGAATGTTTGTTTGAGTTGCAACATTCCTGGAATTTTTTGGTCAATGAATCACTCTCAGTCTATATCAATATGCTTGTTCGTGCTTTTGCTCTCTGAAGCAATTGGCAATGGAGCTGGGCTACCATCAAGGGCTACCAGAACCGACTGCTCTTGCATTCAGTAAACCACCAGTGCATGTCTCTTACAAATGTGTGTGTGCAAGTGTACACATCCTGTGCATGTGCACAACACACGCACACACGTCTGTTCCTGTTTTTAATAGTCGAGGGCCATATTTAAAGTTCATTAGTGGGAAGTAATTGCAGACATTTTCCTTGAGCATTAAACATTACTGATGTCATTTCCTAGAAACTGCAACTAGGTGTTTTATCAGAACCAACAGTCTGAAAATATGAAAATCGCAGTCACTAAAATTAAAAGCACATTAAGAGAAAAAGAATTGGGTTATAGAGTGGCAGGTTCTTGGAGCAAGGGACGGTCTTAGATGGGCCTCTAGGTTTATTTCAGTCTCCGAAGTGCCTCAGGGTTTGAAAGATTTAAGTAAAATCTAGTATTTTAGGGATATCAATAAAACCCATAGGAAGCGGTGTCTGCTGTAGGTGGTTCCAGGAAATCCTTATTTAACATTGACTTCGTTTACTGTAGCTCAGCTTTTTTCATTTCTTCTGCGTTAAAGCCCGCCATCTCATTTCTGCTTCCTCCTCTGACACATCTCCGCATATGTACAGGAGGAAGTCTACGTTATTAAAAGAATAATAACCGTATTGCAGGTTTCTGAAACTAAGACTGTATTTTCTTTCTCAAATATTCATTAAAAATATAGATTGTATTTTATTGAAAGTGCTCTTTAATGAATAATATCCCTGTTTGCGAACAAGAAGGAGCTTCCAGTGCAATTCCCTGACAGTAATTGTGGTCTGAATTGAGGACACACAGTGACGGAGCGCAGCTAATGGCCACCCTGTGGATTGAGTGCTCCACTTTTGTCATATCTGGCCACTTTTTAAAATGCAGAAATTATTTAGGCCAGTAAAGAGTTAATTATGTTCTTGTGTCAGGAAACCCTCAATGAGCAGTCAGAGAGAGGAATTCTTTGTCTTTAATGCAAAACAGAAATTTCAAAGCCCCTGGCAGATGATAATACATAAATAGTAACTGAGCATCTATTGTGTGTGTGTGTGTGTGTGTGTGTGTGCCATATGTAATGTGAGAACATGGGAAAACCCTCCAGTAAGTCAGCCCACTACATTAAGCAGCACTAAATGAGTCAGGGATACCTTTGCATTTCCATACAGCTAAAATACATAAACAGGACAAAGCACCTTCCCAGCCGGACTTCATCTTTCCACATCTCTACTTAGATTTCATTTTCTAACATGTAAGAAATCACACCCAGCTTAAGAAACGGGTCCTCTGTGTGAATACCGTCCTCCCTATTCACAGTCAAAACAGACACGTTCATGAGGAAGTCGAGATGAGAAAGATCAGGTTTGCAAAGGCAAAACAGGTGTTGGTATTTTGTAAGGTTTAGGAAATAGGAAGTCATATAATTAAACAATTAAAGCTTCTGATTTGTTAAAACTTGAGGAAGAGTAATTTAAAAATATATGAGTGTGTAACACACAGGCACACACACATTTATAGTGATCTGGATTATATCTTTGCCATAGGGACTTTGCTCTGAAAAGCAAAAAGCTAACATAAGCAAGAACGGATATTTTCTGAACCTATCCAGGCTTCTGTGAAAGGGAAAATAGTATATTATTTGCAAAAGTCTCCTTGGCAAGGGAGAAAATCCTTTAAAGGTGGAGCATTTGATAAAATTCCTCAGCTAATATTTAGGGTTCTACACGGAGGGTGAGCTGTGCATCAATCTACCAGCTCTGCTCCACGTCAGCTCTACCTCTGCAGAAACGCATGCCGGGCTATAGATAGCTCTGCTTGCTGAGACCCGCCACATCCTGCCTGGTGACTAAGGATTTTCAACTACTTTGAGGTGTTGGTTTTTTAAAACCATGGTGCGCAGTAGTAGCATATTTTGAAAAATCAGAAACGGGGGCTTATCAATAACCCTGTCATTACAACAATATGAAAAACTCAAATAAATAATTGTTTTCATGTGTCCAAATAATTGTTAATTTTTTTGCTCTCATCTGGTATTGTTTTCATTTTTGCCTACTTTGGTTGGAGAGTCAGAATCTGAGTTTTCTTGCTTGACTCGGGGGCTGATCTCAGCCAGGGCACACTTTTTCTCTAGATGCGACACAGATAACCCTCATACTCATGTGTAAACTGATAAGTCAGAGGAACATGGATTGGTTTTAGTGTTATGAAAAGCATTTTGTTTTGTTTAATATTTTTAATCTTTTTTAACAGTGTTTTCTTTCTATTTCACTGTGTAATTTTACTTTGGGTATGTAAGTTTAATAATTAAATCAATTGATTTAAAATATGTATACACTTAGCACAGTAGAGTCAGTGGAAAGCCAATTAGATTGTTTCCTCGTCCATCATACGCATAATATCCAGCTAAAATCTGATCCTCTAATCCACAGGGCTGAGAGTGAAGCAGAAGGAATATCACATTATTATGTTGATGGCAGTCATGCTGAAAACCTGAAATGTCTTATTTGGACCTTTACCTGAATCAAGTGTAATACATAAGTATTTGTTGTATTGGAAATGAAGAGACATATGAAATAGTTTACAAGGGTAATCCTACAAATTTCCCATTTAGTGGTCAAAGTAGTGCTTCTCAAATTCAGAGCAGAACATAACACCCAAGTAGATTTCAATATTATCTACCTATTTAGAGAGTATTGATTGCAATGCAAGTGTTAAATGAGATATGAAGACTTTAAAAATGTAATTGAGATAAGTTTCAAAGGAGTGGGGCCTGCTAATGTCAACATTTCTGCATTATGTCCATGGCATAGATGTTTGCATGTCTGGAGTTCTTTGGAGGCAATAGTGTTTTTAGAATTGAAACATGGGTATTTATACTCTTTGATGTATTAACCAGTTGAGGTGAAATGACTATAAAGAAAAGAGAGGGTGGGAGTGGCCAGGGAGAGGTCAATGGGGGCAAAAGGAGACATATGTAATACTTTAATCAATAAAGAATTTTAAAAAAAGAGAATATTTCATTTTAAAGGCTAATATAACTTTTTATTTCCCAAGTCACAACCGAAAGATGTGTTGTGTATAATTTAGAAGGTAAAATTTCAAGAAAAAAAGATGCAATACAAGATAATATATATATATACAAACACACAAATACATACAATTTTATTTCAGTTTAGTTTCATGGCGTCAGTAGTACTTATGTTTGAAGTTATTTTAAACTTATGTATGTTATGTTTCTGGATCTCTATCTCTCACCCTTCCTCTCTGTAAAAAATCAATAAAATATATTTTTTTAAAAAAAGAAATGAATGTTTCTAAAAACCAGAGAGGGTTTTTTTTTTTCATAGTACTTACCTAATTATCTCCCAAGCTTGTTTCTCAGGTATTTCAAGTAAGAATATAACATTATCCTCATTCAAAAAGGTGGGTTCTCACTCCACCCCCATTCCTGGCAAACAGCTGTCAGTGACATCAGTCTATTGTTTGTTGTTATTTTACTTTATTCTTGAATGTATAATGATGTAAAAGTAGAAATGGCCATGTTAGTTTGAACGCTTGTAATTTTTTATACTCATTTATGAAGGTAGAACAATCATTGACTATCAACTATGCAGATGACAAAATATGCCAGTTGTCTATTAAAAGTAAATAAATAAATAACAATCAGTAAAATATCTTGCCCAGTTACAAATCAGGGCTGCTGTTATTGTCTGCTGTTGATGGGATTGGAAAGTCCTGTGTAGAACATCTGCATCATAAGCAATAGTAGTATGTCAGCAGCCACAGCAAATGATGCCATTATTTCTCAAGATACCTTCCTTAGACATCAGCTCTAAGTATTGTCTTACATCCATGTTCACGGCTACCTAGAAGCGTACTCTTTGGGTTCCTGAACACATATCCCAAAGAATATCTGGGCAGTTGGACATTAAAAATTATTGCTAAAGAGCAGAAAGACAGTTAAATATGTGTGTTCCAAGAATATGAGTACACCAGTATCTGGTATTACAAAATGAGTGAGGAAGTTATAACTAAAAGTATGAAAACCTGTGATTATCTTTAATGAGCACAATACCATGGTTCCCATTTGCTAAATCTCTTAGCTCATGCAATAATTTTCTGGCTCAACTTGGAGTTAAGCTGAAGAATTTATAAACTAAAAATTAAGTCCTGAGTTCCTTCATCAGGCCATTGTTTAAGTATGAATACAGTATTTCAAAATCTTTAGTAAAAGGGAGAATGTTCAAAAGATCTGAGTACAAAAGTGAGGATCAGAGTGCTATGGCCTACCTTTTCCTGCTGCTGCTTTGCTGTGTGGTTTCAGGTGGCTCGCTCAACTTTTCAGTGCTTTTAGACACATAAACCAATCTTAATGCTTGGGCGTCACACATTGCAACATCTCTAGATAAAAAGTGCGAGAAGCACAGTACATCTTCCTCAACTAAGTACAAATGAGCACTGCCAATTATACAAATAATAATAATAATAATAATAATAATAATAATAATAAAACAGAGGACTGCTCAGTTGGAATAAAAATCAATTCCTGAAATGCTATCTTGGATAGTATTTAGCCTGAAATACAAGGCCTATATAAAATCATTACATTTTAAGTCAGTGTGCTGAATTCACGACAATTATTAACCATCCTAAATAGGAATATATTTATATAGTGCTTTATACTTTCCAAAAGTTCTTCATTTATATCATTTCAACTCTATCAAATATCTCAGCATCACATACATTATCCCTTAAAACGTATCTATCCATCTTGGCAGTCTAAATCACCTCTGTTGTTCTCTCAGATTTTGAAACTGATTCATAAGCCACAGTGAAAATCTGTCTCATAACTTTACAGGCTCAACTCATATATACATTTATCGTGGGGATTTATTCCTTGAGGAAATGTGTTTCCCTAAGAGGCAAGAAGGAAATCACGTCCTCTGGCAGCCACCCAGAGGGAGTGGGGACTATATATGGCGTCCCATGTGCCCTGAGTAACACCATGGAGTGGGGCAGGGGAAGGCTCTGTTCTGTTGTCAGGACCCAATTATCCTTCAGGAAAAATGGCCCATGTGGTTATAAAGCTGACACTTGCGTAAGGAATCAAAGAGTCCCATTTGCACTTTATCTGAGTGCACCAGCTCCCCCTTGTACTTCTTACCATAAAGATAGTCCAGAAGTTCCATCTCAAAATATACCATCTATGGCATGTGGGAGGGGAAATTCCTCTTTTCCTCCCATGTTGATCTCTGCAATCAGTGCCTGGTGGGACAGCCAGAGATCCTCATGGAAACAAATGCCTACACAATACAATTGGCCGGTGTAGGTATTGCTCACTGTAGGATGGCTTGTTCTTTGTTAGCTTAGATTTTTACATTAAGGGAAGCCTGCTGACCTCTTCCATTCCCAAGAGCTCCTGGGGACAGGTCAAGTGCCTCCAAAGGAGACATTATCCAGGAGACACAAAAAAATCCATTTCCTTTCCTTTCCTGTTGCCATAATTTCTCTCTTTTACTCAACCTGTATTCCTTCCTTTTTATCATAATAGTACTTACATCATAATGATGCTATGAGGATTAAATTGGTAGATTCAAATATTTTAGAACAGTTGCTAATGCATAGTAAATGCTCAAAAATATTAGGTAGCTTTGTTATAAAATTCGTATTAGTTTTCTAGAGCTACAACAAACTGGGTGGCTTAAAACCACAGAAATGTATTTTCTCAAGGTTCTGAAGGCTAGAAACCTGAAATAAAAATGTTGACAGGGTCACACTCCCTCTCTAGGCTCTAGCAGAGAATCCTTCCTTGCCTCTGGCTAGCTTCTGGTGGTTTGTAACAATCTTTGTGCGTAGTTCCAAAGAGTATGGAGTGACGTAGATGCATTGCTCCAATCCTCTGTTTTTATATGGTGTCCCCACCATGTCTCTGTCTTCACAGCATTCTTCTTATAAGGACACCAGTCATATAGATTAGGGGCCCACACTACTCTCATATGACTTCAACTGAATATTAATTAAATCTGCAATGACCTTATTTCCCAGTAAGGTTCATTGTGAGGCACCAGGGTGTTAGGACTTCAACACGTCTTTTGTAGGAGACTTAATTCAACCTGTAACAATATTCCATGTCCAAAAGAACATTCCTACCTGCGAATGGTCCGAAGTTGAACTTGTCTTCCCCCCAAAGGCAGTCTGGTCCTTGTCAGCCACTCCCCGTCTCAGAGTATGACCCTGCTCTCCATTTCACTGCCCATGTCAGAAACTAAAGTTTCACTCCTTTATTCCTCCCTCTTTGGTGCCCCTGTGTTCCTATCAGTCATCAAATTCCATTGGGGATACTTACGTATAGCTCTTCATTAGTTCTCGTCTCTGTATGTCCATGAGACCACCTTTCTCCTGAACTACTCAGGTTTCCTAAGTGATGTCCAGCTGTGCCCTTCTCAAATAGTCTCCAAGATACAGTTGATGATCACTGTAAAGATCAAGTTAGATTAGGTCAAGATCCTGCTTACAGTATTTACTGGCTTTTAATTGTGCTCAAGATCAAGTGCCCAATGAATATCCATTTTATCATCTGGAATCCGCTCATCATTCCCACTCCCTCTCTTCCCATCCTGTGGCTCCAAACCCAGCCACAACTTTACTACTTGGGGTTCCTCTACCATGCGCTGCGTTCTCTTTCTTCCTGGCCTTTCTGTCCCGCACTTCCTGCTCTTCCCTTTTCTCTAGCACATTACTTACTCCTTCAGAAATAAGCTTAGACCTCAAATCCTCACCCACATCTTCCCTAATGAATCTCCCTTTGTCCCCATCAAGGCTGAATTAAATGCTACTATTATGTGCTCCATAGCACTCTGTAGCTTTTACCTAAAATAGTACATTTCACATTGTATTGTGTGCTTTTTCATTTACCCGTTTGCTTCCCATACTAGACTGTACATTTCTGGAAGACAGAACCTGGGTATTATAACTCATTGTATTGCTGTACCCCCACGATTAACATGTTTATTCATTCATTCAACAAGTACTTATCCAACACCTGCTCTGTGGCAATAAATGTATTATTACATTGGGGGGAATACAAATGATGGGCAAAACAGACATTTCTTTTGTTCTACAAAACTTTATGTATTGTGAGTAAAATATTAAATTAAATAAGTACAGGGTTGGGCAAAAGTAGGTTTACAGTTGTGAGTACTCGAAACACAGAGTTTATTCTTTTATTATTTATTAAATATTGTATTATTTTCTTTATGAACAGCTCTAAACCTACTTTTACCACACCTTGTATTTAAAATACAGTCTGATAAGTTCCTTGATAAGGGTAGTACCGATCTCTATGGTCTCAGAGAGTCTGCATAAATATCTGAAGGAGACTTGAAAGGTGAACTGAGCTGTCCAGGTAAAGAGAACCAAGTATAAAATGCCAAGAAAAAGCAGCATGTGTAGACACCCCAGTGAAAAGCAACAAAGGGAACGAGATAAGTAGCAGAAGGTAAAACAACCTTAAAGGCATTCAATTTATGTCAAAATGTTTTTAATGTATTCTAACAACATTGAGAAAATATTAAAGGGTACCCAATATTAGAGTGATTTGTGGATCTATTTTTCAGAAATGTCACTTGAGCAATTATCTAGAAAACTGATTCCATTGGGACAAACTTGCAACTTGAATGCCACTTACTCCCCAGGCCTAGGACAGTGACAATATGACAGGGGACAAGTTAGGCAATCTGGATAAATAATTAAGAGGTAGGAAAAGAAAATTTGGTGACTGTGGTAGGAAGGACGCAAGAGATTTTTGGACTGGATGCATTTGATGACATTCACAGAAATGAAGAATATTTCACAGAGTATAGAACAGGGACATGTGGAAAAATAGTGATGCAATTCTAAATATGAGATGGGTACCTGTACAATGTCTGGGAGGATGTATGCAGGAGGAGGCATGCAGGAGACAGCAGGTATATGGGCCTATTGCTCAAGGAAAAATTCCTGACTGAAGATACTGATGTGTCATCTCATTCAGGCTGCTGTGCAGGTTCTCATCACTGGCTGCATATTAAAACCACCAAGGGATCAGTTAAAACAACAACAGCAACAAAAACCATGCCTGGTCCTCATTGCCAAGATTCTGATTTAATTGGTCTCAGGCATTAGTATGTCTTAAAAGCTCCCCAAGGAATTCTAAAATGAAGCCTGGGTTTAAAACTACTGCTCTATGGTTTTTTAAAAAAAATCCAATATCTTTACCATGGACCAAACATTTGATGCAAGTTGTCTTCTTTTTCAGTCTCCTCTTGTGCCACTTCACACAGCCTGTCCATTCTCTATGTCAGAAACCCTCGTGTCCTTCTCCCACCAATAAGCCAAGGAGGGACAACTTCCTGGCCTTCTGCTGAATTTCTATCCATTCTTCAGGGGCCAATTCATATGTCAGCTCCTCTCTGAAGCCTTACACCACCCCCATCTGGATACAGAATTCATCCCCCTCACTTATCACATCATATCATAATTATTTGATTTCATTTTAACTGGATCATTAGAGAGACAGTATTGTGCATTCTTGGGAATTTCAATGAAAGACGGGAAAATGAAGAGCATAATTACAAGCTTGTTTTCTTCACTTAAAAAAAAAGGCAACTTACGTTTGCATAGCATTTTCGTAGACATTTTATTTAATCCCTAATCCACAGCAACCTGTGGATTAGGCAGGGAACATATTATTTCTCTTATCCATATTAGTGATGCTCCAGTCAGCTTCTCAAAACTATCATCTTTAAAAAATAAAACAAAACAAACAAAAAAACCCACCTTAAATAGTTTTGCTATGTTTATTTTCCCACTCATACAAAATCAAAGTGCTTGCTAAGAAATTATATTTTTAAAATGCTTGTAAAGGACTTTTTAAATTGCAAAAGAAATTGTTTAGACCCTGTGCTGGGTCCCTCCTGCTTGTGCCTACCAGTCTACACTCAATAATGATCCTCTCTGCTCTTCTAAGGGATTGCCACCCTGTACTGACAATATCAATGATCACCCTTGCCCTTTGGCTTAGGTATGCGACAGCACAGAGGGGTGGAGTAGTGTAGGGTTGCCAAGGTAAGTGTCCCAATAGGTGATTTCTTCAACCTATAAAGCCCCCTTTTATAGTTAGAGAGTGGAAACATTTAAATAATTGAGTCAATTTGTGAGTAGTCAGAACTAAGTTAACAATAATGATTAAAACATATAGCTGAGTGGTTAAGACCACAGGCTTTATAATCAGGTGTATTTTATTTCAAATTATTCCTCTAGCTCTGTGACCATAACCAGAGAGTTAGTCAGTCAACATTTCAGATCAATTTTCCCCTCTGTAATACAGGGATACTAATATACTGTTCTCTAGGATGTTTAGGGTACTCTATATGTGTTAATGCATATGCAATACTTATCCTGGATTAAGTGCAAAATAAACATTACCAATTATTATTACTAATAGAACTAAGAAAAGACTTTAATATGAAATTGGTAATAGCTGAGCAAAGACCACATACTTAACAAATTTATGCACCAAGAATATCAGTTATAAGCATTTCAGCTTTGTGTGAATGACAAGAAATTAAAAATACTGAATATATGATCCCTATATATCTTTGCATATACAATAGATATTATAAGAGCCCTTTTATGGTGATAAAGATTGGCAATGTAAGTGATATTAAATTTAAGGACAGATGAACCCATCCCAATCAACCTCTCCTTAACCAGCTCTCCTGATTAACCATTGCTCCCAGTCCCTCTGTGAAAAGTAGCGATTATTGCCCACAACATGCTGAACACTTGTGCTAATAAGATACCAGCTGGGATGAACCCAACAGTTGAGTTGAACGCCTACTAAGAATGTTATGTTTGTTCCCAAACTGTTTATTTCCAGTGCATACTTTTATAATTATATTATCTTATATGGTAAACTAATAAAATCTGAATATAGAAAGATAGAGAGCTAGTTCTGTTAAAACACTCTGAAGATATTGGAAAGACTTGATCAGAGCTCTTTAAAAACACAATGTCCGCCCTCACCGGTTTGGCTCAGTGGATAGAGCGTCGGCTTGCGGACTGAAGGGTCTCAGGTTCGATTCCGGTAAAGGGCATGTACCTTGGCTGCGGGCACATCCCAGTAGGTGGTGTGCAGGAGGCAGCTGATTGATGTTTCTCTCTCATCGATGTTTCTAACTCTCTATCCCTCTCCCTTCCTCTCTGTAAAAATATCAATAAAATATATTTTAAAAACATTTTTTAAACACAATGTCAGCTTGAATCCGTGAAAAAAAATAGCTTGAAAAATTGTAAAAGTCTAGAATTCTGCATGTACGTTGACATACAAGTTTTCAATTCAGTTTTAAAAACTTGAAAATTGTTTGCTTTATGCATGTGATTTTTTGTAAAGAAGAGAGTGTAGATCAATCAAAGACCTATATTAAAAGAAAAGGCCTAATCACTACACTGAAGATAGGCAAACAAATTTAAATTCATTTTTAATTTAAAATCAACGTTTGCTATTTTTCCGCATCTTTTAAAAATTTTCTTTTTAACTCATTTGTTTCAAATAACTTTTCAAGTATCACTCTCAATTTTACTGGAACAAAAAAAACTTCCACTGTACCATGTATCTGATACTTATTATATACTACTTTATATAACATTTGTTCACCAAATCTAGTCCTTTCTTCTCCTGAGCACTCAGCTGCACAGTATTTACCAAGCTCCCATGCTCTTTGCTATAGCCACATGATTGTGCCTGGGCTTTTAAGATCAGGAATGCCTTCTCAGATTCCTCCCCTACCTTCAGCTAGACCAGCAGTTCTCACCTGTGGGTCGCGATCCCTTTGGCGGTCAAACGACCCTTTCACAGGGGTCGCCTAAGACCATCCTGCATATCAGATATTTACATTACGATTCATGACAGTAGCAACATTACAGTTACGAAGTAGCAACGAAAATAATTGTATGGTTGGGTCACAACATAAGGAACTGTATTTAAAGGGCCAGAAGGTTGAGAACCACTGAGCTAGACACAGATGACTATGAGACCAGGGAATAGCGAAGTCACAGGGTGGAAGGAGCCTGAACTACCACATGAAGGAAAGCTACCTGCTAACCAGAAATACTTTTATTTGTTCTATTAATTTATTAAGCAAATATTTATTGAGCGCTCACTATGTGCCAGACATTTTGAAAAGTGCTGGGAATATATCAGTAACCAAAATAAAGTATTTACAGTCAGGGAGCCAGCAGTACTGGCCTCCACAGACTTGGCCATAAACTCCCATTCCTCTCATAGTGTTTTTGAGCTTTTTATGAATTCCTAGATCATTGCTTTTCAAACATCTGCAGCCCGCCATAACTACCGGTCACAAATGCATTGCATATCACATGATGCAGTGTGTCCATGTGAAAGTTTACAAGAACAATGCTGTGTTTAGCCTTAACATGTATCATGTACACTATTATTTTCTTTTCTATTCTAGTCCCATCCATTCTAACCTCATTTGTTCTATTTCACTTTTTGAATACTGGTGCCACCCAGGAAACTGATTTCACTCCCACTAATGAACAGTAGTGTCTAGTTTGAAAAGTACTAAGAGGACTATCTCTCCGGACCCAGATTCTGGATTTCCCCTCATGCTTCCCTACTGCTTGCCTTGCTGAACATGCACTTCCCCTCCGGAGATTCCCTCCCTGTTGTGAACAAATTTCTACTTCATGTAATTGTCTTAATAATCCCAATCCAGTCTTAAAAAAGATACAGGTTTCCCTTAGCTACCCTTTCTGAACATGGACAGGCGTTTCATAATTTTTCTTAACAAGATATATACAGTCTTACTTTTGACAAACTTTTACTGAAGGCTTGATGATAATATAAGTGCAATGATTAGAAATGGCAATCTAGTGAATTATTTAGGATGTAATAATATTATGTCTAGAATTGTTTCTATAGTCCTCTTGGAGCAGACAGCATGGCTGGAGTATAGATGAAACAATAGTGGCTATGAGTTGAAATGGTGAGGCTGAGTGGCAGGTATAATTTGACTTCATTATACTATTTTCCTGTTTTTGTGTGTGCTTGAAATGGTTCCTAATAAAAGGTTTTTAGAAAGACAGAGGTAGAAAGAAAGAAAAAGAACAAAGGAGGGAGGGAGGGAAGAGAGAGGGAGGAGGGGAGGAGGGAGGGAGGAAGGGGGAAGGCAGGGAGGAAGGAGGCAGGGAGGGAGGAAGGAAGAAAAAGAGGACCAGAGAAAGAATTGAAGAATAAGAGAAGAGGGAAGAAGGAAGGAAGGCAGGCAGGAAGGAAGAAAGGAACAGAGGAAGGAAGGGAGGGAGGGAGGGAGGGAGGGAGGGACGGAGGGAAGGGAAACATACATAACCCATATCGCAAGTGTCAGCTCCCTATAGATCCCACATGGCAAGACCTAACATTGGTCCCATCTCTCATCTCTGGGAATATGCACTTGTATCACATTTGCATATTAAATAGGACAACTTCCCTAGTCAGTTTGGCTCAGTGGATAGGGTGTTGGCTTGTGGACTAAAGGGTCTCAGGTTCAATTCCAGTCAAAGGTACATGCCCAGGTTGAGGGCTTGATCCCCAGTAGGGGGTTTGCAGGAGGCAGCCAATCAATGTTTCTCTCTCATCATTGATGTTTCTATCTTTCTCTACCTCTCCCTTTCTCTCTGAAATTAATAAAAATATATTTTTTAAAAAAGGACTACCAACATGGCTTCCCACATAAAAGAGACTTATTCAAAAGTGGAGTCTGCTATTACATTTTTTAATGGGTCATTTTTCAGCTTTGAAATTTTCAAGGTCTAGTTTCCATAGACATAGATGCACACAAATATATGTAATGGCTGCTCCTTATGAACACAAATTATTTTAAAATATTATCTGAAAGAAGCTAGTATTTCCTGCTCCCCTAGTTTATACACATGCTTTACTACCCACTCACATTTTTAGGTTATTGCCCAATAATGTTTCCCCAAAACCTCCCCTCTATTTATATATCTCTCTGAATACCAAGTAGGATACTCTCTGCATACCAAGGGATGTTCGTCCCTTATGAAAATTCTAGAAGTTGATGTATTATTACTACCTATAGTAGGTTATATTTAATTATTCAACAAATATACTCCTCCCACCCTACCTCCAGAGGAGGAGTACATATCTCTGTCCAATTAACTCTGGGCTTAGTTATGTTACCTGTGTTGGCCAATGAGGTGTTAGGAGATATGATGTGAACAGAGACCCAATTATCTTGCACAAGCATGCATACTCATGCATATCTTAAATACCATTCTTAAGACCAGAGAAAGAGGCATGCCTCCAAAAGAATTGTGGGTGTGGCTCTTTAACACTGAAATATGACTGGAATCAAAATATATAGAATCAAATATATAGGAAATCAATGAGGATTTTGAGAGAACTCTTGGCTATAGTCCTACCAGTGTAGATGACAAAAGGAGATTAAATCAATTTGAGAGATTAAAAACAAAAGAAACAAGAACCAATTTTCTACAAGCTGAAAGAAGGTGAGTTGTTCTACAAGAAAGGCATTTTCTTCTTAAAAGGCTTCTGAAATGGCCAAGGATGGTGATAGTAAAGAAGGGTGGAGTCAAGAGCCATAGAGTGAATACAATGAACTTAGAGGCATGCCCCGGAGGAGATCTGGGACCTAGTCAAGGAATATCCTCTACCTGAAGGGGGCCTGGTGATAGCACATCAGCAGGATTTAAAAATGTGAAGGACCTCTGACTACTGCATGTCTCCCATTCTTTCCCTTGTGTAGGAGTTTATTGCAGCTATCCTGGCCTTATTCCAGTATTGTTTTGAGTTTGTGTGTTGGGTACAAGTTGAGGGGGATAACTAGTGTTTTACTAGTGAGTTTTAGAACTCTATACTAAAACAAACAAACAAAAACATACAGCTGTGCTTATAATAGATAATACCTGAACTTCCAGCCTGATGCCCTAATTGGATGAGACTTTGGGGGTTTCTAAAATGAATCTGTGTTAATTTTATAATGGGATGGTAATAAATATCCAATCTAATAAAGAGGGAATATGCTAATTGACCCTCATGCCATCGCAAAGATGGTGGTGCCCACAGCCAATAAGGAGGGAATATGCTAATTGACTGCCACACCCTCAAAGATGGTGGCACCCACAGACAATAAGGAAGGAATATGCTAATTGACTGCCACACCCTCAAAGATGGTGGCGCCCACAGCCACAGATGGCTGGCAGGGGAGGGCAGTTGTGGGTGATCAGGCCAGCAGGGGGCCCACAGCCACAGATGGCTGGCAGGGGAGGGCAGTTGTGGGTGATCAGGCCAGCAGGGGAGGGCAGTTGGGGGGGGACCGGGCCTGCAGGGGGGGTGGCAGTTAGGGGTGACCCAGCTGGCAGGGGAGGGGAATTGGGGGAGGACAAGGCCTGCAGGGGAGGGCACTTGGGGGGTACCAGGCTGGTAGGGGAGTGATTAGGGGGTGATCAGGCTGGCAGGCAGAAGTGGTTAGGGACAATCAGGCTGGCAGGCATGCGAGTGGTTGGGAGTTAGCAGTCCTGAATTGTGAGGGCGATGTGGGATCAGGCCTAAACTGGCAGTCGGACATCCCCCGAGGGGTCCCAGATTGGAAAGGGTGCAGACTGGGCTAAGGGACACCCCCCTCCAGTGCACAAATTTCATGCACCAGGCCTCTAGTTTATAAATAATAGGACAGATTATTGTTCAGCAAATATTCACATTCTTTGCTATTTCCACCTTATAGGTGGAGTATATGTCTCCAGACCATTGACTTTGGATTTAGCCATGCTGCTTGTTTGGGCCAATAGACAGCTGACAGGACCTGAACAGAAGCTAAACATGTGCTTGCAGTTAGTTTGCCCTCTTGTGCTCCACCTTTTACCATGAGAAAAATACACCTCGGGTGACTGCTGGTTCCAAGAAGATGGTTTCCTCCCTGTTTTATCATTCTGTTAAAATCCTATTCATTTTTTTTCCTACTCAGCTTACAAGTCAGTTCTTTCAGAAATCATTCCTTGTCTTTACCAGCCAGAAGTAACAATCCTAGCTCTGACTTCATATGATACATTCCCTCTCTGTCTCTCTGAAGAACACTTTCAATATTCTTTCAACAAAATTTTAGTGGCCTATATACACTGAATCAACACCCATAATTTGGTTCTGCAGCTAATAGTGGTGTAACTCATCACTTGATGCCTTGTATATTGAGCCTATTTCATGCACATGAGGTATTTCCCTATTGAATTATAAATTCCTTGAAGCCAAAATGTCTATTTCATTCACCCTTTTCTTCCCAATGGCCTATTGTGCCAAAATGATACTGAATTGACAAAAATTGAATAAAGGAATAAATTCATGAATAATCTCTACTTACATAGGGTGCTTGAACATACTTTATACATTTTGGGTTCTTGGGGTCTAGAAAAAGTTGTCTATTATATAATTATATTCAACAAGTAATTGTGGAGTTTGATAATGGTATATTTTGATTCTTATTTTAGTCAATTAAAGTATGCAAAAACTCATTACAATGTAAAAATACACTTTAAAATTATCTTATAAATATTTCATATTCAAACTTATGTATTAAAATGTATTTTTTCACTGTATCTCTTATTATTGAACTAGAACATTGTTTTCCTTTTCCTTCTTTTTATAATGCAAGTTTTATTTTGTGAGAACTCCTTCAGGATCTTAATTACTATGTCTGTCCTTCGTTGTGCTAGATTATTTATTTAATCTTTGCCTCTGTGTAAAATACTCCAAAGAATTATTTAAAGGCTGCGTTATTATTTTTCACTTTCTCATCCAATTTTCACAAATCTGATGAGGTAAATTTAGGTGTTTTTCTTCTAAATTCTCATATTTCTTACTTTAATACTTTCCATATGGTTTACCTCTCATTAGTCATGGGATTAAATGGAAAGGTGATTGCTGGTTCTAAACAATACCTGTTTAAACCTCAGATAAATAAGGTTTTTGATGAGACATGTTCCTTTTAAGACATCTAGGTATACTTTATTTCTCTTTCAAGTCATATTTTTTTAGAAAAGCTATTTTATATTTTAATGTTCTTGATTTCTTCTTTCTATCTGCAGATCTCAAAAGTTACACACATAAGGCAACACGGAGAATTTCCAGAAATTCAAGACTCACATTCAAGATTACTGATTAAATATTTTTTATAGGACAGAGGTTTTATAGGGTGAGGAGAATATATGGGTAAGATAATTAAACATACTTATCTTAATCTTTATAACACACTGCTTCCAACCTCATTGCCTTTTATTCTTGCAGCTTCCCTGACACCAAAGCACTTACCATTTGTTCAGTGAAAATTTAATAAAAGGAGAAAACTGCTATGTTATTTTCCCAAATGTTTACTGTGTGCATTTCTCATTTGCCAATGTTTTGATTGGCAGCTTTATATGACCCTGGATTTTAATTTTATATAAAATTTGATAGGAAGTATATTTTAGAAGTCATAATAAAAAATGACTACAGATCTGAATGTGTTTTTCTAAAAAAGTTTTGTTCCCCCAAGTTGAATTTGATAGTCCTGAGACACAGTGAGAAGAATATTCATTAACAAACCACAATCACTTTTGCTATTTGTAGAAATAAGTAAATTGAAAACCCTTTTCAACATTACTTTCATGGAAATAATATGGCTCATATTTGTTACACTTGTATACATTTTCTAAAAATCTCCTGATTGTCTTTCTCGTTTGATGTGTGTGTGTGTGTGTGTGTGTGTGTGTGTGTGTGTGTGTGTGTTTGTTTCTTACTTTTGGGGTCTATTGAGTATCTGACTAAACAGCTTAGTGCCATGGGGCCAATGGTCATACAATAAGTGAGCAATTTTCATGATTAACTTTTGACTATTACCTTCAAGACTTTCTCCTCTGTGTTCTCAAGGTGCAAGCTACCCCATGTGTGGTTCACAGACCAGAGCATTGGCATCACTGGGCAACTTGTTACAAATGCGAAATCACAAACCCACCACAGATCTCCAAATAAGAATCTGCCTTTTAACAGAAAATTTAGGAAATACATATGCTTTTCAAATTTTCAGAAGCACTACTCCAGGTCAATTGGTTATATATTTTAAGGCCATTTCCACACACTCTTTTATCAGCTGATTTTAAATGCTTCTCATGCCCCCACGTCAGTTCCCCATAGCGTGAAGTTCACATGCTCCATTCCTCCAGGGTCAGAGAAGGGAGTTTTCATTAGAGTGGAGTGGAAGAGTATCCTGAATTTCTAGATAATATAAAGCTATCACTTTTTGCAGCATTGCTTCTTTAACTATATGGATGGGAAAATTTCCAAAATGTGTTACGCACTTCCTAATCTCTGAAAATAAGTTGCACTAAACATAATTCAACCTTTTCCTTAATAAATACCAGTTGTGATTATGAACTTCAATAATAGCACTGCTGGAAACAAAAATGAGCTTAGTAGAGTGTGAGTTATTCAGGCATAATCAACCCTACATGACTTTCCACAGACTGCTATGCTGTTTTAATTCATTTCTTCCTCAACTGAATTAATTGCTTTCTCCTTTCTCCATAGTTATGTCACTTTCTCATTAAGCTCCACCACTCTCAGTAGGATACCTCCTTCTCACTCCCGCACTACTTCTTCAATAGAATAATTCTGCCACATACAGTTAGTTCTGTCTTATTGAGGCAGGTTTCTCTTTCTTGTTTTTCGGTATTTATTTTTGGCTTCTCTAGCATCATTTCCCTCCTTGTGTTTGTTTTTTCCTTTCCTGCTACTAATCACATCTGACCATTTTAGTCTTTTGAATTGAAACATTTAGGCCATCTGCACTTAAATGATACATCTGGGTTTATATTTACTATGTATTTATGTGCCATCCATTGAACCCCTATTTTATGCTACTTTTTCTTTGTTTCTTGCCTTCTTTTGTATTACTAAAATTGCTTTGTTTTCTATTTCCCCCATAACTGATTATATTTGAAAATGTTAATATGATTTTAATAGTTACCTTAGATTTAACATGCAACTTAGATTTATTGAAGTCTCATACAATTGGTAATTAAAATTTTAATTTTTAATTTTAGTCTTATAAAACTTACTAATTTTACCATGTTCCCAATAATGCTCAAATTTTACACTTTAATTCCATTTAAGTTTTTTAAAATTTTATTTTATTATCATGCATTTTAATTCTACATATTTAAATTTCTCAGACATATTATTTGTACATTGTTATGCTTATACATTGTTATTGTATTGTTATGTCCCATCAAAATCTATTTACATTTCTTCATATATTTACCCTTTTGTTGCTCTTATTACTTGGGGAAATTTCATATTTTTGCTAGATATATACTTCTAGAGTGGCAGTTATTTTCTCATAGCACTTTATGATGTATTTCCATTGTCTTTTGCTTCCATCATTTCTGTTGATTAATCAGCTGTCCATTTCATTGCTGCTCTGTTGACAATAATATGTCTTCTTAGGCTGCTTTTTTTGGGGGGGGGTATATTTTTATTATTATTTTCTTTATTGATTAAGGTATTACATATGTGTCCTTATTCCCCCATTGCCTCCCAACCCTCCCACACTCATGACCTCACCCCCCTGGTGTCTGTGTCCATTGGTTAGACTTATATGCATGCATACAAGTCCTTTGGTTGATCTCTCTCTCTTACCCCTGCCCTCCCCTACCTTCCCTCTGAGGTTTGACAGTCTAATCAATGCTTCTCTGTCTTTGGATCTGTTTTTGTTCATCATTTTAGGTTGTTCATTACATTCCACAAATGCGTGAGATCATATGATATTTATCTTTCTCTGACTGGCTTATTTCACTTAGCATAATACTCTCCAGTTCCATCCATGCTATTGCAAATGCTAAGAATTCCTTCTTTTTTTTACTGCAGCATAGTATTGTGTAGATGTACCACAGTTTTTAATTAACTCATCGGCTTGATGGGCCCTTAGGCTGTTTCCAAATCTTAGCTATGGTGAATTGTTCTGCTATGAACATAGGGGTGCACATATCCTTTCTGATTATTGTTTCTAGTTTCTTGGGATATATTCCTAGAAGTGGGATCCCTGGGTTAAATTCCCACCAGGAATGCATGAGGGTTCCTTTTTCTCGCCAGCACTCGGGCTGCTTTTAATATTTTCTCTTTCTCTTTCATTTTCAGCTATCTTACTGTATGTCTCTAAATGTGTTTTTTCTTATGTGTGACTTGCATAGTCTATATAGAATTTCTTGTACTTTGTTAGTTTTGGAAAAATCTTAGTATTATCTCCAAATATTGCTTCTGCCTCATTCTTTCTTTCTACTATTTTTGGGACTCCAATGAGCATTTTCATTTTGTTACGTATATAGGTCAAGAAGTTACAAGGGAACATCTGCACTTAGATGAGTTAAAGTATTCTGCAACAGAACTGTGCTACTTCAAAGGACAATTAGGAAAATGATAAATTCGAGATCATTAGTTTAAGAGCATTTACGCATTGCTAAAACAATAAAATTAAAGGAGCTAATATGAGAAAACAAAACCTCAGAAAAATAAGATGACGTCTGCAGCTAATTTCACCCTGTATTTTCAGATTCTAGATGTGCGCAAAGGCTGACAAACCAAAAGTAAAAAGTTTCCATCTTCTACACATTTTATAGGTTGCCAAATCAAAGAAAAGAAAAAGTTAATTTTTGGAACATGGTCAAATTTAAATCTTCTTACCTACAATGGTACATAATGTAGTACAAATAACATTGACTTTAAATTTAAATAAATCTGCATTTGAATCCTATCTTCACTATTAAGTGACTTAGAGTACATTAAGCATTCTCTCTGAAAAAGTTTATACATATTTAAAATACAAGTAACAATAGTATTAAACATTTAGATTTTGGTGGTAATGAGCAATAACTGAAATAAATGTGTTTGGCACAAAGTAGGCATGTGAAATGGTAACAATTCTTAGAAAAGAATGCCTAAATTATTATTGTTAACCTTTACATGATTAATAAATTAATGCTAGGTGCTTCAAAAATAATACCCTTCTTTGTGCTGAATCATAAAACTTTGACTGAAACTCTGTAGTAATGACTTAGGTGTAAACTAACACATGGGAGCAATATAATATTTTCTCTATATAACTACACTCGTCAGCTCTCTGGGCTCTTACCCTTAGATGTGGGTGTGATTCTGTAGAAATTCAAGTGCCTGGAACTGTTTTTGCCCTCATTTCACCTTACCAGCCTTTCTTGCCTTTCTTGGTCTCATGTTAAAGACTCTAAAACTGAGAACTTTGCTGGAAAGAGAAAACATTTGTTTCCATAGGTTCATGTATTACACACTGGATATAATTTGTAGTATTTGTGATGTATATGTGTTTTAATATTTTTAAGCACTTTACTATGTGCCTTATACTAGTCCAATTATTTTATATGTATTAATATCTTTAGTCCTCATAACATTGTTGTAAGGTGGTTGCTAGTGCTAATTTTATTTTGTAGGTGAGAAAATTAAGTAGATATCCTATATAATAAAAGCCTAATATGCTAAGTGTCGGGTCATCCCGTTGGCCATTCAACCAATCAAAGTGTAATATGCTAATGATATGCTAAGGCCTCTCAACCACTCGCTATGATGTGCACTTGCCACCAGGGGGCAAACGCTCTGACTGTTAGGTTAGCTTGCTGCTGGGGTCCTGCTGATTGGTACTGAGGAGGAAGGGCTGGACATACCCTGGAGCCCTTTCACAGACCCTCCCCGGCTGGCCAACCCCCCGCGTCTCTCCCTGGCCCCAAAAATGCACTGGTGGGGTCCCTCGGCCTGGCCTGCGCCCTCTCGCAATCTGGGCTGAGGGACCCCACTCCCAAATGCATGAATTTCATACACCGGGCCTCTAGTTTTAAATAATTTTCCAGGATTTCACAGCTGTGAAGTGGTAGAGCCAGAATAACAACCCTGGTGGTCTAGTTCTTAATCACTATAAAAATGGCTCTCACAATTACTACTATTTGCATTATAAACATTACCTTACAATTTGGAATCCTGGCTAGTTAAAATCATTACTCATTAAGGTCAGTAAAAGGAATGTGAGTAGGTTCTGTTATAACTAAATTTGGGAAATTCAGTGTCTTGTTATGCACACCAAATTTAATCAAACTTTTTTGAGGAAATTCATGCTATTCTTTAAAAAGTATATTTCAATTAATCTCACTATCTGATAAATACATCTACCCTCAAATGTACATATAAATACCCACTGGAGACTTTTCATCACAATACAATATTTTTAAATGCTCATAGAATATCATTTGGTAGTCTCCTACTTCTAGTATGAAATGTTTGACTGGATCTATTCCTTCAATAGTAAACAAGGGAAATGGGTTGCTATTATAAGACAGTAGCTCCTTAATATTATGCAATTCTAATTCACTCATTCACACTAAATCATCATTATTAGTAGGGAAACTTCTTACATTTCTTCTATCTGAGAAAGTATTTAATTGAAAAAAAATCTCACAGATGTGTCAAGAAGGTTTAACAATATATTTATACTAGAGGCCCAGTGCATGATATTGGTGCACTGGGGGGCCAGGGGTTTCTCAGCCCGACCTGCGCCCCCTTGCAGTCCAGGAGCCCTCAGGGGGTGTCTGACTGATGGCTGCTGCTGCTGTGCTCACCGGCCATGAGCCAGGTTTCTGGCTGAGCGACTCTCGCCCTGTGGGAGTGCACTGACCACCCGGGGGCTCCTGTGTTGAGCATATGCACCCTGGTGGTCAGTGCGTGTCATAGCAACCAGTCATTCTGCTGTCTGGTCGATTTGCATATTAGCTTCTTATTATATAGGATTATTTAAAATATGGCAAAATAAAAATTATGTGAAATAAGACCCTAACCATAAAATAGCAAATCTGAAGTTGTCAGTCAGTGTTCTGGATGTGTGAGTAGGACAGACTGTCTACTTATTCGTTATGCATTCCCAACCCCATCATTTTTTACCTTAACATTCAATAGAAGAGTCATCAGATCACAGGTGAAACCAACTTGACATCAAGACTGACACAATTTTAAGGTTTCCTAGAATATAAAGCTTCAGAACATGAATGCCACTTATCTGATGGCCTTTCCAAAACTCTAGCTATTGAATGTGTTATATGTGAACAACCAGGTCTTTTGAGAAGTGTATAAATAAAATCCACGAACCAATCTCTATATTTCTGTATTATATTTGTAGCATTCTATGCTAACTAAACGTGTTCTTTTCACAAACTCTCTCTCTGTCACTTGCACATTTGGGCAGCAGCCATTGCCATAAGGTGGCTTCAGGAAATTCAAATATGTGAAATGTAAAGAATAAAAAATCTGGCCTCTTTTTCTGGGCTCAGGTTTTAAGCGTATGAACTTAATCCTGGTGTTCTCTGGGTTCTCCTCCTTCTGCCATTCACAATTTCTAATTAGCTTTCCCAATGGAGGAAGAAGATGAATTATATTTTAATATCTAGGGACTAAAATTAGTTTATATTTTAGCAAGTTAGCACTTCTTAGCAGTTGATTTACTCTTGAAGCTGCAAAATCTGTGAGCTTGCAATTAATCATACGTTGGTCATTTTCTTTCAAAAATGTTCGGTTTGGCTGTCTGTATCATAATAGGGGAAAACATGTAATTTATGCAGTTTAGAAATTATAGCTCTGTGTTTAACTATGTCATAATATATTTTCTCACCCGCTCATTGTTCTTAACACTATAAAAGAATGTCATTTCACTGGGATTTATTTAAGCAAAACCTTTAAAGTGAGATCCCTAGCAAAACAATAACCCCTGGGAGTTGTGCCTTATTTTTCTTTAAATGGGTGCTTTTAGGATTTGTTGTGATCACTCTTGATTTTGAGGCAACTTTTAAAGATACAGTTTTAAATAGAGAAGCATATTCTTGGCTTTCTTCTTGCAACAAGAATGCTTTATCTTCTTAAAATTGCCTTTAATATTCTCATGTGCATAACACATGTAAAAGTATTCTGTTAATATGCACAGAATACACAAAACTACTCCCTGGTGGCAATGTGATAATTTAAAGACACTATAAATTCAGAGCAATAGATATCTTTTAATTCACTGAATTTAAAAAAAAAAACACAGGCACTTATTTGAAAATCAAAAACAGTACATATTTTAAGCAGTTTCCCTAACTAACCTCTGCCAGAAAATTAAACCAAAAACTGTTTGACATCCTTGAATAGTATATCACAATGCTGCCAGCATACTGATCACTTACTATGCTCTGAAACAAATCAATTAGCCTGCCAATTGTCTTCATTAGAATTCATTCATCTCTCTATAAAAAGTTAATTAAAAGTACGAGTGAGGAGGAAATCATGTCTAACATTCCTATTAAACCCAAATTACCAAAGTAATTTCAAATCTAAATCAACAATAATTACTAAAACTCTCCCTCCAAAAGGTACATTATACCTGAAAATCAGATAAAGCAAGATGTGAACCTACAACTCTTTGATAAAGATTTCCAAAGTAAGGCATTTCATTTACTATTACTATCATTAGTATTATTATATTTTCTTGAGGATTTCCCTGGACTCTGATAAAAGGTGCCTCTTTTTTGGTTAAACCTCTGAATTTTATTAGCATAGGTGAATGCTGAAGCCTCATTTTCAAGACACTCAGCTTAATATAGCATTTTAGAATGAGTGACGGCACAGAATAACCAGTGGAACATGGCATTCTAAACCAAATGAAATTATCTTGCTGTAAGGACCAGAGCATGTAAAAACCTGCTGCCAAAACAGAAACAAGGCGACAAGCCGTAGCTTTCTGATTCCTAAAAGAGACTCTGTTCCTAACATAATATCTAAATGCCTTTGGTAGAGCTGTTAAAAGCAAAACGTGTTTGAATGTGAAATGTTCTGATTATAACATGAAGCTCTCTCCCGGCCGCTCTATTTCTCCCACACTGGGGAAGGTATCCGATCCTTTTGTTTCCAGAGGTCCAGAATGAGAGCCCATGTGAGGTTGGAAGAATCTTCCTGACAAGCCACAGAAAGCTTTAGACTAATTTCATATTCAGTTCTTGGCACTAAGGTCTGGGTGGAGGTGGGCAGGTCCACCCTGCCTTTCAGTCTCATTAATCATTTGGCTTTCCCTGGCTGCTCGCGGCGTCTTCTGGAGGAACCCTTCTCTTTATTCATTCAGACAACCCTTTGGATTAAACAGAGCCAGCTAAATGTCAAAGCAAATCTGAGTCTTGATGCAGATAATCATTTCAATAATATTTCTCCATTTGTGCCCAAACACCAGGGGAATAAAGCTTTTCTGCTGTCAGGT
Source organism: Myotis lucifugus (assembly GCF_000147115.1). NCBI lineage: Eukaryota > Metazoa > Chordata > Mammalia > Chiroptera > Vespertilionidae > Myotis > Myotis lucifugus. Next base: position 867,585 of record NW_005871137.1, read on the forward strand.
ACTGTAAGACTGCAGTTGGTGTAAATGCTTGACACTGAGCCAGATGGCTTAGCCGTGCCTCAAACATATGTTCAACAAGCAGGCTTGCACACATTGGAATTTTATTATTTTGAACTGGTGAGGCTTGCATATTTATTTACTTGACCCCCGTTGGTGTCACTTTGGTATTAAAACAATCAGTTATAAAGCTTCTCCAAGCAATAGGGTAGGGGTAGTTTATAAACTACTTGTCAGTTTCATATCACCACCTGCAGTGAAGTATTCCTCATCCCATGGCCTCCTCTTGATAATTTAAAGAGGAAAGGTGGCAAGGTGCATGTGGCTGAGGGAGGAAGGAAATGGGAATTGAAGGAGAGAATGCTGGTCTACTCCAAAGATAAAGATGGATGTGCCCTTTCTAACCAACTCTTTATATGACCTGGGGACAAGTAATTTCCTCGTGTATTACCATGTATATTTTACTCAGAAAATCTTGTCCGGGCTTTAAGGAAATCAACCATTAAATTACACAGCTACACATACCCTTTAAAATATCACAGGTAAATCTCTATATGTGTACATGCTACACCTTTGCGCCCATCATGTATATATATGTGTGTGTGTGTGTGTGTGTGTGTGTGTGTGTGTGTGTCTAACTATATGTTCATACATGTAATAAAAATGAAAAGCCATGCTATTAGTTTTGCCAAGGAAGAGTTTGCAATCATTACAAACACTTATAATCCTGCTAATATAGTCTTCAAAATAAAATTTAAATGGTTTACTACTTAGTGGAAAATATATTTATAGAACCCTTAATTTCATATCACTTAATAGGTTCAAATTCAGCATTAAAAAAGATCAGAGAACTGATATCAAAAACTGTAAGTACTGCAAATAAAACACATAGGTTTCTGTGTTTAGTGTCTATACATAAAAATAAATCTCTACCTATAAGAAAATGGTTTGTTAGGGATTTTAGAGTTTATAAATTCTAATATTTTAATTTAATCAGAAGAAAATTCAGGCCCAGAGAAATTGACTGCAAGTAGGTATGCATCAGAACAACTACTCAAGGCACATGTCTCCCACACGTGACCCCTCCTGTTCTCTGCATTATATACATTTGTCCTTCTACAATGTAAACTTGTGCTGAACAATTGGCTATATTACAAGTGCCTTTCTTAAACATAAATCTACCTAAGATCCAATTCACCTGGGACTGGTTTTCAACACCATCAGGTCTAATATACCATTTTATATTAAATCTATAATAATAAAAGCATAATATGCTAATTAGACCAGACATACTTCCAGACCAAGCTGGGGCTGCAGCCGCCGTGGCTGCAAAGGCCTACTCTTGCACAAATTTCATGTATCAGGCCTCTAGTCTATTATAATACCCCAGTTTCCCTGAAATAAAATTCACAGGCAATAGAACTTACTACCTATATAGACAACTTTTTAAAAATTTATCTTTATTGTTGAAAGTATTACAGCTATCCTCCTTTTTCCCTTCTAGCCTGCACCCTCCCTTCACCCCAGGCCTTCACCATATTATTGTCTGTGTTCTTCCATGGATTATGCATATATGCATACAAGTTCTTCAGTTAATCTCTTCTCTCCCACCTTTGTCTTCTCTCTGAGATTCATCAGTCTGTTCCATGTTTCTATGTCTCTGGGTCTGTTTTATTCATCACTTCATTTTGTTCTTTAGATTTCACTTTTAGTGAGATCTTGTGATACTTGCCTTTCTCTGACTGGCTTATTTCTCTTGGCACAATACTCTCCATGTCTTTCTAGGCTGTCTCAAAGGGTAAGAGATCCTTCTGTTTTACTGCTGCATGGTATTCCATGGTATAAATGTACCACAGCTTTATTATCCACTCATCTACTGATGGGTACATGGGCTGTTTCCAGATCTTAGCTATTATAAATTGTGCTGCTATGAAAATAGGGGTGCATATACTCTTTCTGATTGGTGTTTCAGGTTTCTTAGGATATATTCCTAGAAGTGGGATTACTGGGTCAAATGTCAGTTCCATATTTAATTTTTTGAGGAAACTCCATACTGTTTTCCATAGTGGCTGCACCAGTCTGTATTCCCACCAGCAATGTAATAGGGTTCCCTTTTCTTCACATCCTCTCCAGCACGTGTTGTTTGTTGATATGTTGATGATAGCCATTCTGACAGGTGTGAGGTGATATTTCCTTTCTGTCTTAATTTGCATCTCTCAAATGATTAGTTACTTTGAGCATTTTTTTCATATGTCTGTTGGCCTTCTGTATGTCCATTTTGGAGAAGTGTTTATTTAGGTCCTTTGCCCATTTTTTAATTGAATTGTTTATCTTTCTTTTGTTAAGTTGTATGAGTTCCTTATATATCTTGGATATTAACCCCCTATCAGATGTATTATTGGCAAATATGTTCTCCCAAACAGTTTGCTCCCTTTTATTTTGTTGATGGTTTCTTTTGCTGAGCAGAAGCTTTTTATTTTGCTACTAGAGGACTGATGCATGAAATTCGTGCAAGGGTAGGCTTTCACAGCCCCAGCTGCCTCATGCCCCCCCCCCCACACCTGCCTTGGCCTGGCACTGCTCACGTCCACTGCCACACACTCCCTGTTCCCCAGTTCCATCGCTCTGATTGATCACCCTGTAGAGGTTGGCCTTGGCCTCCCTCTTTGGGGCAATTGCAGAGTCCTCCAATTGATCGTCCTGATGGCTGGTGGCCTGGGCCTCCTTCTGTGGGGTGATCATGGGGCGATGGCAGGCCCCCCAACCAATTGCATCACACCCACCTTGGCTGGCCTGGCACCAGTTCATGTCATAGCATGGTCGTCCAGACGGTTGTTCTGCTGTTCCATCGTTCAGTCTATTTGCATATTAAACTTTTATTATTATAGACTAGAGGCCCGGTGCACAAAATTAGTGCACGGGGGAGGGGTGTCCCTCAGCCCAGCCTGCACCCTCTCCAATCTGGGACCCCTTGGGGGATGTCTGACTGCTGGTTTAAGCCCAATCCCACATCGGGCCTAAACCGGCAGTCAGACATCCCTCTCACAATTCAGAACTGCTAACTCCCAACTGCTCTCATACCTGCCAGTCTAATTGCCCCTAACTGCTTCTGCCTGCCAGCCTGATCACCCCCTAACCACTCCCCTGCCAGCCTGATCGATGCCTAACTGCTCCCCTGCTGGCCCAATTGCCCCTAACTGCCCTCCCCTGCTGGCCTGATTGCCCACAACTGCCATCCCCTGCCAGCCATCTTGTGGCGGCCATCTTGTGACCACTTGGGGGCAACCATCTTGTGCGAGGGTGTGATGGTCAATTTGCATATTGCCTCTTTATTATATAGGCTAGTTCCATTTGTTTATTTTCTCCTTAGTTTTACTTACCTTAGAAGATGTATCAGCAAACATATTGCTATGAGAGATGTTTGAGATTTTACTGCCTATGGTTTCTTCTAGGATTTTTATGGTTTCATGAGTTAAATTTCAGTCTTTTATCCATTTTGAGTTTATTCTTGTGTATGGTATTAAGTTGGTAGTCTAGTTTCATTTTTTTGCATGTACCTGTCCAGTTTCCCCAACACCATTTATTGGAAGAGACTGTCTTCACTCCAATGTATGCTCTTGCCTCCTTTGTCAAATATTAGTTAAGCATAATAGCTTAGGTTTATTTCTTGGGTCTCTGTTCTGGTTCATTGATCTATATGCCTGTTCTTGTACCAGTACCATATTGTTTTGATTATGGTGGCTCTATAGTATAACTTTGATATCTGGTATTGTGATCCCTCCAACTTTGTTCTTCTTTCTAAAGATTGCTGAAGCTATTTGGAGTCTTTTTTGGTTTCATGTAAATTTTTGGATTACATGTTCTTGCTCTGTGAAATATGCCATTGGTATTTTAATAGGGATTGCATTGAATCTATAGATTGCTTTGGATAGTATGGACATTTTAATGATGTTAATTCTACCAATCCATGAGCATGGTATATTCTTCCACTTGTTTTTTATCTTCTCCTGTCTCTTTTTTCAATGTCCTGTAGTTTTCTGAATACAGGTCTTTTACCTCCTTAATTTTTTTGTTGCAATGGTAAATGGGACTTTTTTTTTTCAGTTTCTCTTTCTGAGAATTCATTATTGGTGTATAAAAAAGCCATCAATTTTTGGGTGTTGATTTTGTATCATACTACATTGCCAAATTCATGTATTAAATCTAGGAGTTTTTGGTGGAGTCTTTAGGGTTTTCTATGTACAATATTATGTCATCTGTGAATAATGACAGTTTTATTTCCTTCTTCCCAATTTGGATGCCTTTATGTTTTCTTCTTGTCTGATTGCTGTGGCTAGCACTTCCAGTACTAAGTTGAATAAGAATGGTGAAAGCGAACATCCCTGTCTTGTTCCTGTTCTTAGGGGAAATGGTTTTAATTTTTGCCCATTGAGTATGATGTTGGCTGTAGGTTTGTCATAGATGGCCTTTATTATGTTGAAGTATAATCCTTCTATTCACATTTTGCTGAGAGTTTTTATCAAAAATGGGTGTTGAATTTTGTCAAATGATTTTTTGTGTCTATTGATATGAATACGTAATTTTTGTCTTTCAATTTATTTATATGATGTGTCTTTTAAACATCAAATCAATGCCTTGATTATAATAAAGTAGAAGAAAGAAAGGTTGTGATTGATTAAATATGAATGTATGTATGTGTGTGTGTTTTATATGTTGTTAAACACTTGGAAACAACTCTACCAGATAAACAAGTAATGCGATTTTTACCCCTTTAAGAATTATCATGAACACATAGCTACAAAATGCAGGGTATTTGATCATTGACTCAAACACCATTGAAGGGTTTTGCTGATGATTGACCAGGTTTACCAAGATGGTGAGCTAAACCTTAATAAAATTCCAAACCAAATTACAAGCAATGAAATTTTATAATTTTGATTCTCTTGTTGTATATGTTTTCCATTCTTTGAAAATTTTGCACATATTAAAACTATGCAGATATACTTTGTTTTAATATGTAAATTGAAATAAGTTCTAGACTCAGTATCATTTTCAACAAGATTTTCAACTCCCTGAATGTCTATATGGAAGGACATTTAACGGTCATCAGTATTCAGAACAGTTCTTCATTGTAGGAATTGTCCTGCAAAGTACAAAACGTCTAATGTCCTACCTCCTGTCCAATAAATGACATCAGTTCTCCTCTATAATTACAACAACCAACAATGTCCCCACTGCTTCCAAAAGGCCCCAGAGTAGAATCATTGTTATAGAATATTGTATGTGGGCTTTCCTCAGAAGAGAAATCAGGGTAACCAATATAAAAATCACAAAAAGTTAGTCATTTATGAAGAATATTTTTTTATTGATTTCAGAGAGTAAGGGAGAAGGAGAGAGAGATAGAAACATTAATGATGATAGAGAATCATTGGTCGGCTGCCTACTGCATGACCCCTACTGGGGATCAAGCCCACAAGCCAGGCATGTGCCCACATCAGGTAGGGCAAGAATATATTATTTTTAAATGAATCCTTAATTTTAAATATTATACATGGTTGAATTTACATTTATACATCTGCAGAAAGGAATTTCATTTTTAAATGACAAACTTTAGTGTCTTTGCAAACAGGTAACATAATTTCAAAATCAGAAATCCTAATCTAACATTAATATGAAATATAGTTTGATAAAACATAATTCATGTTAAATTTAATATTGGTTTAGTTATATTTTATAATAACCCAATACTTTAAAATGACATTAAGGTTTTTCATAATAGTGACATGTTCTTCTTATGTAGTAAATACTATCCTATATAATAAAGAGGTAATATGCAAATTAACCCTCATGCCATAATTCTGTCACAAGATGGCGGAGTGCACAGCAGGGGCGGGGCCAGCTGCTCCTGCCGCTGTGGCCCTGCAGGTGGGGTAGAAAACCCGGCGGCCACTCTGCCAGCCTGCCACCAGGGTTCCGGCAGCCATGCTAGGGAGCGGGTCCCGGCTGTTGCTCTGTTTGGCTGGGAGCGGGTCCCGGCTGCTGCTCTCCTTGGCTTCCACCGGGGTGACCAGACCGGCAGGGCAGGGCAACTGGGGGAGAGATCAGGCCAGCATGGGAGGGCAATTGGGGGTGACCATGCCAGCAGGAGAGGGCAGTTGGTTGGGAGGGCAGTTGGGGGCAATCAGGCAGGCAGGGGAGGGCAGTTGGGGGCAATCAGGCTGGCAAGCAAAAGTGGTTGGGGCAATCAGGCAGGCAGACAGGTGAGTGGTTAGGAGCCAGCTGTCCCGGATTGTGAGTCGGACATCCCCCAAGGTGTTCCAGATTGGAGAGGTTGCAGGCTGGGCTGAGGGATAATCCCCCTCCCCCAGTGCACAAATTTTGTGCACCAGGCCTCTAGTTTACTAAAAATATGGAATTTACAAAAGATATATATGTCAGTCTAGGAAAATAGTACAACTAACTTTGGAAATGAAAAGTTAGACACTATCAATAACTGCATTAGTTATCCTATCCTACCCATTTACATCTTTATATTTGCCTATGATTTACTGCAATCAGGTTCAATAATTTCTGAATTCTTAATTGACCAGGATGCTGATAATTTCTCTTACACATCACCAGTTGCTATTAGAGGTTTTGTTTTTTAATTATCTCTACTTACTTGTATGTCAGATATTCTTAAGAGAATATCTCATTATGTATGTAGTTCTGACATATCATGTACTACAATATATATTATCTGTCCTTTCTTTTTCTAAATTGTTTAACTTTCAGTTGCAGCATCTTTCCACAAAAGAACATAAAGACATCATCTGCCTCTCGTTCTCTTCGTAGTTGTATGTTTACTGTGTGGGAAAGATCTCCACCATGTCCAAGAGAGAAATAGGTATAACTGAGGAAACAGCCCATACTTATGTCACGATGATTCTATACTGAAATATACAGTATGTCTTTCTCTTTTTAACATCACTTCATGTCACTTGGCCAGTCCAAGGATTTAAAAATACAATGGAAAACTACAAAATAAAGAGCATTCCCAGTATAGTATTATGCTAAATCTTGAGCCAGCCACTTTCTAACCATATTAACAATAAAATCACTGTGACTTGAACTAGTAACATGGTAGTAGAGACATCTTTCATTCCCTATAGCAGCACAAAATAGATTACTCCTTTTCTGAGGTTATTCTGCCAATAATATGCCCAATCCTACAAATGAGGCAATCCCCTCATTCCCACACATAACCAGGTTGGCAGGATGAACACCCAAAGTGCTAAGAGAAGAGTTCAGAAAGATCACTGCATCTGAGCATCCATGTGGACACAAGCAGCTGTTCCCAGGTTGATGCAGTCCTGGCTCTGACATTAGCGTAATCAGTGGGGATAATATTTCGTGCAGCTAAACAGCCAGAGTGAACATAGAGATGAGACCTCCTAGGGCAGTGATGGCGAACCTTTTGAGCTCGGCGTGTCAGCATTTTGAAAAACCCTAACTTAACTCTGGTGCCGTGTCGCATATAGAAATGTTTTGATATTTGAAACCATAGTAAAACAAAGACTTATATTTTTGATATTTATTTTATATATTTAAATGCCATTTAACAAAGAAAAATCAACCAAAAAAATGAGTTCGCGTGTCACCTCTGACACGCGTGTCATAGGTTCGCCATCACTGTCCTAGGGTATGGAGCTTGGGCAGATCCTTCAGAGCAGTGCTTCGCGTTTATTAATGTGCTATTCTTTCAAAGGTCTGGTTAAAATATGGACTCTGGTTCCGCAAGTCTATGGCACAGCTTCGATTTTGCTTTCCTTTTTTATTGACTTTATTGGGGTGACATTGGTTAATAAAATTATACAGATTTCAGGTATAAAATACTACAATACATCATCTATATATTGAATTGTGTGTTTTCCCCAAGTCAGTCTTCTTCCATCACCATTTATTGGGTGGAGGTGGAGGAATAAGTTTGTTTTTCTAACAAACCAAGGCAATGCCAATTCTGCTGATCTGTGAACCACACTGTGTGCAGCCATGCTTCAGAAAGCCTTGGGAACATAGGACCTTTCTTTAGAATTGAAAGGCTGTTGGGGAAATGTAACATGGTGAAGTACATGCAAAGAGAAACTAAATAAAGGAACTCTGATAAACAAAGAAACAGAAACCTTATAAGTTAAACAACTTACATCAGGAACAAAGTGCAACAGGTGAAAAAAAAAGTCATCCTGCTCCTACCAAGACCGAAAAAATATAAACCACCCACCAGTGTGATGCAGTGCATGAATGTGCAAATGCAGCGACACAGGGCACATGAATTATGGAAGCAGCTGAAGAGCAGTTAAGGCAGAGAATCCCTTCGACTTGTGCTTTATTAACCTGACCTAAAAATATTCAGAGGAATATAGATAATACTGTTAGAAAAGAAGGACAGGAACTTGTGGATAAAGTGTGAAATGTATGCATAAACAAAAGCCTGTTTATACTGCAGGTCCTAATGGCTAAAAGATACTTCCATAGTGACAAATTGGAGCTCAGGATGGTTTTACCAATGTTTACCAATTTTTAGCTGAACTTTAACCTGCCTTGAAAATAAGTACAAATATGGAAATGCTGGCAGTTTTGATCCCTGCTATGAAGTGGAGTTATAAGGAATTAAGTTTATATAACAATAATCAAGAATGACTTAAATGAAGAGGTGGCAGCTGAAGTGGTGGAGACCTCCTGGCTGGAATCGAAGGAACCAGGGGCAGGTCTTCCCTAACATTCCAGACGACCTTGGGCAACCTCTGAGGCGACTTTATATCTGAAATTGCAGCAGAGGTCCCAGGATTTGGTAAGAAATTCCAGAGAAAGGGCCTGGCCCTATGAAAAACTCATCAGGAGCTATTTCGGGTCTCTTGAAATGCCTCACTCACCTTAAAGGTATGAAAGGGTTGAGAATGGATTTCCAAGTGGAATTTCTTTGTTGAGTGTTACTGCCAAGCTATGATCCCATTGGGAGTGTACTGCAGTGTTTGCTCTCACTTTTTATATAGAACAAAGGGCTTCAACAGAACCTTTCAGAGACCCTAATGTAGTGGTTCTCAACCTGTGGGTCGCGACCCCTTTGGGGGTCGAACGACCCTTTCACAGGGGTTGCTTAAGACCATCGGAAAACACATATGTAATTTCATATTGTTTTTGTGATTAATCACTATACTTTATTTATGTTCAATTTGTAACAATGAAATTGGGGGTCACCACAACATGAGGAACTGTATTAAAGGGTCGCAGCATTAGGAAGGTTGAGAACCACTGCCCTAATGGGACCTTCAGCAGCTTGCAAGACAGTAGACACATCTTGAGGAATCTCAAGGCAAGCAGCTGTGTTAAAGGCCTGCGGTGGCAGGAAAGCGAGAAGATGAAGGCTGTTTTGGGTAGAAATGTTCTCCTACACATAAAAAGCACAGAATGTGTGAGTGTTTCTCATTCATCGGCCCAAAAAGAATTAAGAACTCACATGAGCCACTTCAAATTCTGCCCAGGAGTGCCACTTGGAGTTCAGTGTGGAGAGGCTCATGGGAAGACCAGGTTCTGGAGACATGGCTGTTATCCCTACGACGGGAAGGCCTAGCAAAGCAAGCCTCTAAGGAATCCGCAGAAGTCCCTGGACAAGAAAGTCATCCTGAAGTAGTACCAAGACTTCCAGAATGTGAAGCAATGTTACATAATAGTAGTAAGCTTTTTGTATGTTCTTTCACTTTCCCTCTCTGCACACTGTCTTTGGAAGAGCTGGAAACCACTTTGCAAGCTGAGGGAGGAGAAGCAGAACATGACAGGAGATACTGACCAGACCCACTTACCAGGTGTCAGTAGTCTATCAGTGGTCGGAAAACTGTGGCTCGCGAGCCACATGTGGCTCTTTGTCCCCTTGAGTGTGGCTCTTCCACAAAATACCGACTTCTGCGTATGGGCCACGAAGTTTCAATCGCACTGTACGTGCGCACCCGCACGTGGTATTTTGTGGTATTTTGTGGAAGAGCCACACTCAAGGGGCCAAAGAGCCGCATGTGGCTCGCGAGCCGCAGTTTGCCGACCACTGGTCTATCTGAAATCCTCCTGAACTGAAAGAATGGAAAAGATTTAATTATCAATCAAGTTTGGAACTGGTGCTATAATACCAAATGAAGTCTGTTTTGTGAGTTCGAGAACATGCCATTACCTAAAAATGATGCCAAAGTCATGGAATCCCCAGAATTTTCATCTAGCAACAGAAGAAAAATTTGCTTTATCCACATATTTTGAATGGAGCGTAGGAAAGGAAAATAATTAAACTTTGATTATACTTGCCCAGTTGTGCCAGTTCAGTATACAAGTCAGGCTACTTAATTCATCTGCCTCTCATTTTCCTCATGGGTAAGATAGGTGTGAAGAAGCTGTTTTCAGAATTCTTTTATGTCACAGAAGTCTGTCTTTTCTGGGAGGTGAGAAGGGAGGACGAGGTGTAAAATCATATTTTATGAAAATAGCTCAACCTTAATAGAAAAACCTGATCAAGGTCGCACTCACAGACATAACTAAACACTATAAATAAAACTCTTTAGTGACAGAGAGGTAAACATTCCAAATAAAATAATAGCAAATTGAATTCAGAAGTGTATTAAAAAATAATAAGCCATGACAAAGTAAGTTTTTATCCTATAAATGCAAAGAAAGAGAGATCAATAAAATAGATCTGCTAATATAATTTCTCATATTATCATCTCAGAGACTATAAAAAGCTTTTTATAAAAGTCAACAAAGGTGGGGAGAAAATGGCGGAGGCTTAGACGGACGTGTTGGTGCTTTGTCCCGGACCAGATGGGGGCGAGCAGCTGAAACGGGTAACAATCAGCCCGGTCAAGCTGGGGAGGTCCAGCTGAGAGACAGTCTGCAGCCAGGAAAGACAGAAAACTCCTAAAAAATGTGGATGGTTGGAGATTGAGGCTGAAACCTCCCTCTGGGCGCCAGCGCAGCGGCGGGACCGCGCCATCTCAGGCAGCGCTTACTGGCATCCAGAGATCGGCTACTAGCCCGGCGGCTACTGACCCGGAGGCAGCGATTCGCAAACAGCGCGACTGCAAGAGCCAAGGGGAGACCTGCACCCCTCCACGGAAAGGTTGGACTTGCCTCGAAGGTACGGTTCGCAGTTCAGGTTGGAGCGAGGAACGCGCGCGCGGGCGCAGGGGAAAATCTGCGTCCACCAAAATCCGCGCTCTCCAAAATCCGTGCCCTTAGAGGCCGGCGTGTCTTGCAAGTGGGGAGGGCTCCCGCAGGGCTGCTGCCAGAAGGTAACACTATAAATGAGCCCAGAGTTGGACTGCATGCAGAGGGGCTGCCTCAGAGTTTCCCTGTTGGCCGGCTACTTGGTGTTGCCGGGGGCTTGGGCGCGCGCAGACACTCCGCGCGGTTCTGGAGGGTGGAACCCTGCGAGTTCGAGCAGCTTCCCAGGCTCTTGTTCGCACACTTCCTCTTACTTCTGTGGGATTGATTGTTGAGCCCTGTGCATGTGAGTGCCCAGTTGGGGTCACTAGCAGAGCTTGTAGGGGAAGATTGTTTTTGGGGAGCCTGGGAAACAGAACTGGGAGTGGCGCCGGAACCACCTCTGGGCGGAGCTGGTTCAGGTACAATAGGCAGCTCCTGGTCGGAGAGAACTTATAGCCTCAGAGGTCAACCCAGACACACTGCCACCCAGAGGCAGAGCCACGAACTGACTCCTCTGTAAATACAGATAAGGCAATAAGGACTGTGGCTTACAACAAGGAGAAACAGTGTATCAGAGGGAAAGTCAACATTCTCCTGAATTCCCGGCGTGCCAATAAGAAGAGTAGAAGATCTGAAGCACCTGCATTACTGCACATTGTTATTTTTTTATTTTTTTTTTTATTTTTTTTTAAATTACTTTTTCTCCTTTTAACTAAGAAAACATTTTTTTTCTTTCATTTTTCTTTTTTCTCCATCACCCGATTTTGCCCTTTCAGCTACTACATTTTTATTTTTAACTAGTATTATTACCGCTACCATTTTACCATTTTTTAAAGTGTCATTTTATCTTGTCTTTATTTTATTTTGGGACTAATGTTCTCCATTCTATTTTCATCGTTCCTTTAGCAACATTTTTCTCTACCTCAATTTGCCTCTGTGCTAAACAATCTTCCCCACTTTTTCCCTTTTGCTGTCCTGTTTCTCTTACCCTACTCCAGCTTTAGATCTTCCCTACTCTTTTTACCCTCTGTCAAAATTTAACCCTGCTTAAATATCCTATGTCCAATCCCCTGTTCTAAATCCTTATACACCTTTCCCTCATCTTCCTTCACTATCCATTTTTTTTCTCTCTCTTCTTCTTCTTTTCTCTCTCTATTGTTTTATCGTTGTTTGCCTGATTGACGAGTATATTGTTTTTTGTTGTTGTTGTTGTTTTTTTTTTTGTTTTTGTTTTTTTTTGAGTGATTGTGAGGTTAGACTGCTTATTCTTTCTATTTTCCTGCCCCTCCCCCCCCCCCCCCAACCCGGGGTTAATTTCTGGCCCTTTATCTTGGCCCCCTGGGGGGCCGTTTGAAATTATTTGGGTGGTTTGGGGGTTGTGATCCCTCCCCCCAGGGAATTGTTGGTTGCAAATTTGTTGGGGATTAGAGGGGGGGCCCTAAGAGGAGTTTCCCCCCCCCCAAAAAAAGTCCTCCC
>NW_005871137.1:881461-943698 GCF_000147115.1 Myotis lucifugus
GGGCCTTTTTTCCATTACCCTTGTTTGAGATTCTCTATGCTTCCCTGAACTTGTATGTCTATTTCCTTCAACAGGTTAGGGAAGTTTTCTTTTCTTTTTTCTTTATTGATTAAGGTATACATAAGTGTTCTTATCCTCCCAATGCCCCACAATCCCCCCCACACACACACACACAGTCATGCCCTCACCCCCCTGGTATCTGTGTCCATTGGTTAGGCTTATATGCATGCATACAAGTTCTTTTGGTTGAGCTCTCCCCCTTACTCCCACCCTCCCCTACCTTCCCTCGATGAGGTTTGATGGTCTGATCAATGCTTCTCTGTCTCTGGATCTGTTTTTGTTCATCACTTTAGGTTGTTCATTATATTCCACAGATGAGTGAGATCCTATGATATTTATCTTTCTCTGACTGGCTTATTTCACTTAGCATAATGCTCTCCAGTTCAATCTATGCTGTTGCAAATGGTAAGAATTCCTTCTTTTTTACAGCAGCGTAGTATTCCATAGAGTAGATGTACCACAGTTTTCTAATCCATTCATCTACTGATGGGCACTTAGGCTGTTTCCAGATCTTAGCTATGGTGAATTGTGCTGCTATGAACATAGGGGAGCATATATCCTTTCTGAGTGCTGTTTCTAGTTTCTTGGGATATATTCCTAGAAGTGGGATCACTGGGTCAAATGGGAGTTCCATTTTTAGTTTTTTGAGGAAACTCCATACTGTTCTCCACAGTGGCTGCAAAAAAAAAAAAAATTAAGTACCTAGGGAAGTTTTCCATCATTATTTTTTCACATAGGTTTCTAATTCCTTGATTTCTCCCTTCTCTTTCTGGCACCTCAATATTGCAAATGTTGATAGGCTTGAAGTTGTTTCAGAGACTTCTTATATTATCTCATTTTTTGTGGTTATTTTTTTCTTTTTGCTGTTTTAATTGTGTAATTTTCTGCTTTCTTATCTTTCAAATCTCTGATTTGATCCTCTGCTTCATCTATTCTACTATTGATTCCCTTTAATATATTTCTCATTTTAATTAATGTGTTCTTTATTTCTGACTGATTCTTTTTTATGTTTTCTATTCCATTTTTATGTTTCCTATATCTTCGTTGTTTGTCCACAACATAAACATTCTACTTCCATAGTTTAGATTTTGCTATTTATTACTTAATGCATTTTAGGTTTCTTTATAATGTTTCCAGATTGATTTTCATCTTTGCTTACCTGAATTTAGCAACATTTTTATCTTATCCTGTTATTGTTATTGTTTTCATTTCCTTACCAAAAATTTATTATACATAAAATAAATGTTTTCAAATTGCTTTCATATTGTAAAGTTTTATTTTTTCTCTGTATCTTGATGGTAAAGTAACTTTCCTTTCATATCAAATATTTTCAAAGTCTCATGTCAAATATATTTCATTGTACACTTTTTAGAGTACACAATTTTCAATTTTCTCACATTTACTTCTTTCTTCTATACATTTCATCAGCATACGCACCTATACCTAGGAACATTGCACTCTTGGAACATCTTATATCCTTATAACTGTAAAAGAGTGGCCATCATAGGAATAATAGGAAAACAATGTTTTTAATCATTTTTGTAAACAGCTACAACATAGCATCTTTGGTCCCCCAGTCAGCAAAGATCTGATATAAGAACAAATGTTAATGGTTCTTAGAAATCTGCATACAGCCTAATTTTGTTAAGCATCAACTTAGTATATGGTTATGCAAACAATTGACAAATATCTCTATTTTCTAATGCTGTAGAATCAACCTCATAATATATATGTAAACAAAAATAACCAACTTCACTTCCCTTTTGGAGTAATTCTTTTTTTCACTTCCACTCATGAAATTTTTCAATCCCAAAATCTTAGCAATGCATATGAAAAGAGAAATAATTTATTTCTACAATTAGATACATTAGTACACTAATTAACTCTATGCTGAAACAGATATTAAAACAAAACCAAGAACCCTGGCTGATGTGGCTCAGTTCATTGAGTGTCATCCAGTGCACTGAAGGGTCACTGTTTTGATTTCTGGTCAGGGCATATGCTCAGGTTGTGGGCTTGATCACTGGTCTGGATGCACATCAATCTGGAGGCAGCAATTGATGTTTCTCTCACACATTGATGTCTCTCTCCCTCTCTCTCCCCCTCTACCTCCTGTTTTCTCTAAAATAAATAAAAAACATATTTTAAAAAAAACTAAGAAAATAATAGGCTTTTCCACTTTGAGTCTCAAATGAATTCTTAAGAGCCAAAGGCAGTCCATTTTTAATGACTGATCTATTAATAGTAACTCCTGTAAAAATCATAAGCCAAAGAAGGGAGTCTCTAATTTTTACTTTTATATACCTTTACACCTTTCATATTTTTCTTAACAAAATTAGTAGCTAAAAGCTATCATACAATTTAAAATACTTTGAGTACCTGCTACATATATGACTCTACATTGTACTCACCAATCAGACATGACCTTATACTTTAGACAGAGTCCAAGGCACATTTAAGAAATGGAAGCTCATATATTGCCTCTGCTAATTGTTATGTCACTTTTACCTAAAATAAATGTTTCTGAATTGTAGAGTTTCAAAAGTCCACAACCCCCAAGGATCATAGTCTATTCTTATAAAAATTCCTGATTGACAAAGTTGAAATGAATCAAACTTTTGGAATCCTTATTTTCAGATATGAGAGCATTTTAGAATTTTCAAAAGAAAAAGAAAATTTCTGAATTAGAATTTTTACCAACAACAAAAAAAATTCATGATCTATATGGACCTACTACAATGACCATTTATCAAAGTATGTCATGTTCTTTTGTCCATTTCCCTAAAACTCCCTTCCCTGTACCTACACTGCTGGAATTGCAACTCTGCTTTAAGGAAGATAACAAAATCCAATGTCAGTAGAATTTTCCTTTGAAAAGACCTGTCACTTTGTGTCAATTGTAGGAATTTGTGTCAATTTCTGAAGTCATTTCAAATTTGCTTTGTATTACATCATTTTGCTCATGTCTCAAATAACTGAAGATGTACCTGAAAATTTATTGGACAAGACAGCTCCCTTCCCAAGTACAGATAAGCATGAAAGGCAAAGGAGAAAAATAGTCAATGTTTAGGAGCAACTAAAATATCTAACTAAAGTGAAAAAGACTTTAATATTTAAATTAAATTTGTTGTCATTATCATTGACTTTAAAATTAATAGATTGCGCTACAATTAGCATACTGGATTTTCTATTTTTTTTGTAGTTTTTGTGAATCTGATTCATAAACTATATATATTTTTAAAAATACATATCTTTTGAGTAGTTGAATTTTATATTTATATTACATACAATAGATTCTATTAATTGAGTTGCTTTTCTAATAGGACATTTGCATCGCATCACCAATTCATTACTTTTTCTCTGAGAGAGACGTAATTGGGAAGTAAACCTGGTCCATGTAAAATGTCATCTCATCATCTGAACAGACATCATACTTGACTTCATAATTTAACTTTCCAAAATGATGTTTGGCTTAATTTCCAATGCTAGTTCTTTTCTGAAACTAAGTACATGTTTAAAATTGAGAGACTCATAAGTATCTACCAGTCTTGAAATTCTTCTGTCCCACAAATTTAAGATTTTCTTGGCATCTACATTTGTTTTGCTCTAAAGCAGGACCACTGAAAGTTTAGCATGCCATACTGAGTTAGGAATATAAAGATTAATATTCAATATATGGACAATCTATGAGGGAATAGGTCTTTTATGACATTTCTTTTCATGAGTGAGAAGGGACCTCATAAATTACTTTATTAAATCTCCTCACATAAGTGAAGATAAATGTCATCAAGGACTTAAGCTCTCATGTATTACATATAATGTACAGTTCTTCTATCTTCCTATATTTCTATATTTTATCAAACTCATCCAATGGGCTTTACTTCATCATTAAATACGTTTTTTAAGACAAAGAAAAAAAAAGAAAGAATGTATTGAGAAGAAAATGTCTGATTTTATTTAGGTTGTTGCTTTACTTAGTATATCTATTCTTAGGTTACTCTGCTGTCATACTTTTGTTTTTGTAAATTTTTATCTCCAAGGGCAGAACAAGTGAGGTTAGCTGCAGCATTGACATTTTATGTTGAGTAAAAATGTAGGCATATTTTAGTCCTTTGCTAACTACCCTTTGTGTCTTTTTAGTTTTTCTTTGTGTGAAGTGATATTGCTTCTTCCAAAACTTACACATCTTCTTGGCTAAAGTTATTACCAAGCATCTAGTTGCATAAGCTAAACAATTAAAGATGCCATCCTGCATTCTTCTGTGACCCTCAAGCCATACAATTCATTAAACTCTAAATTATGTAGGTTCTACATTTTCATTATCATGCCTATGTATTCCATTTGTTAATGCTTTGCCTAAATCCAAATAGTCTTTTACCTAGACAGTTGTTATACTTCACTACAGCAGTGGCATTCAATTTGTTTCCCTATCACCATGAAGAAATGCATTTACATTATGTGTCATTATACACATACATAATTAAAACAGAATATATTCATGAAATAAAAGTTTCAAAAATTATTTCTCTTAATGTGATGAACATTAATGTCTTCTAGTCTATTCCACTTTTAAAGGTAAAATTGATTTTAAAACATCACTGATGGGAGTTTGCTACCTGCATTTTGAGAAGAAGAAAAAAAACTGCCGTCTCCAGCCAAGACTCTGGCTAATGTATTTCACACTCTGGCAGCAAAGAGTTCTGTGTGCTACCTATTTTAATATGTAACTTCTCCCATTAAAGCCTGCCTTTCAATTACTAGATAGTCTAAACCTATCAGTGTGTCATGCAATCAGGGCTCTCCTTGCTAATGTCTCCAACCTACACTATATTCTCCCCAAATTCATGTGATCAAGCCATTCCATTTTATATCTCGAATAGAGGCCCGGTGCACAAAAATTTGTGCACTCAGGGGGGTCCCTCAGGCCAGCCTGTGCCCTCTCACAGTCTGGGACCCCTCGGGGAATGACCACCTGCTGGCTTAGGCCTGCTCCCTGGGGGATAAAGCCTAAGCTGGCAGTCAGACATCCTTCTGGCAGCCCGGGAACCCTCGGGGGATGTCCACTTGCCAGCAGGGAGCAAGCCTAAGCTGCAGTCAGACATCCTTAGCGCTGCTGAGGTGGCGGGAGAGGCTCCTGCCACCACTGCTGTACTGGCAGCCGTCAGCTTGGCTTGTGGCTGAGCAGAGCTCCCCCTGTGGGAGCACACTGACCACCAGGGGGCAGCTCCTGCATTGAGCATCTGCCCCCTGGTGGTCAGTGTGTGTCATAGTGACCAGTCATTCCCAGTCATTCCCAGTCATTCTGCTGTTAGGGTCAATTTGCATATTGCTCTTTTATTATATAGGAGTGCCAGGCCAGCCTGGATGAGGGGCTGATGGCTGTTTGCAGGCTGGCCACAGCCCCTTCAGGGCGGGGGTCCCCCATGGGGTGCCTGACCAGCCTGGGTGAGGGGCTCATGACTGTTTGCAGGCTAGCCACAGCCCCTTCAGGGTGGGGGTCCCCCCTGGGGTTCATGGCTAGAATGGGTGAGGGGTTGAGGGCCATTTGCAGGCTGGCCACAACCCCTTCAGGGTGAGGGGTCCTGCTGGGGTGCCTGGCCAGTCTGGGTGAGGGGCTGAGGGCCGTTTCCAGGCTGACTAAGTCCCCTAGCAGGGACCCTCACCCCATGAGGGTGTGGCCAGCCTGGGTGAGGTGCTGATGGCTGTTTGCAGGCTAGCCACAACCACCAGCCACCCAAGCTCCCAGTGGAGGCTGGCTGAAAGCAGGTTTCTGGGATTTGTTTATCTTCTATAATTGAAACTTTGTTGCCTTTAGCAGAGGCCACAGCCGGCTCAGGGCTGGCAGGAAGCTTGGCTTCCTCCATTTCCCAGGCAACCAAGCCTCCTGTTTGCTCCAGCTCCTTGGCTGCTGACTGCCATCTTGGTTGGGTTAATTTGCATATAGTCGCTCTGATTGGCTGGTGGGCATGGCTTAGGGCATAGCGAAGGTATGGTCAATTAGCATCTTTGTCTTTTATTAGTGTAGACTAGAGGCCCGATGCACTAAAATCATGCAAGAGTAGGCCTTCGCAACAGCGGGCAGGCTGCCTTGATCCGTCCCTCGCAGCCTGGGGAGGATGCCTGGATCTGAAGCCTTGGTGGCTGCCTCCATCCTGCAGCTGCAGCCCAGGCTTCTTCAGGTCTAATTAGCATATTACACTTTTGTTATTATAAATGTCTTTCCACATGGTTCTTCTGCTTGGAAAACAGCCTCCCTTAACTTTTCATATTTTTTTTTAATATATTTTATTGATTTTTTACAGAGAGGAAGGAAGAGGGATAGAGAGTTAGAAACATCGATGAGAGAGAAACATCGATCAGCTGCCTCCTGCACATCTCCTACTGGGGATGTGCCCGCAACCCAGGTACATGCCCTTGACCGGAATCGAACCTGGGACCCTTCAGTCCGCAGACCGACGCTCTATCCACTGAGCCAAACCGGTTTCGGCAACTTTTCATATTTTTATCCTTCAACTTGGCTCAAATGTCTTTCTTCCTTTTGTAAAACACTCTCTAATCCTTCTTTAAATAGAAATAGTTACTCTTCCTTGTCACCACTACTTTATTTGTATATACCCCTTTTAAAACAAAGACTCATAAAACTCACTCCTAAGAAATACTTCCATCTTGCCTGGATAGTTGTTAAGCATAGATTAATCATAATGGTATGATTGTTTCCTTCAGTCCAATTTTTTAAAACTTTTTATTTCTCAGCAAGAAATTTTTGTACTTCTCTTCATGAGACACATTGCTGTATAAATAAGCTTTTTTCAATATCCAGGAGCTACACTTCCATCCATGAAATAGTAAATGGTATGGGACTCGCTTTGTATAAAACATAACTAGACAATTAGAAAACCACACAAAATATATGAAATAGTTGTTTTAATGTGGTCCCTGATAGAGAAACAAATGAGGAAAAGTCTATGATAAATTTGGCTTTCTGCCAGGGTAGAACAGACTTGGGTTTACAGGGTAGAACAGACTTGGGTTTACAGATTTGAGAAGATGCAGCTGGAATTTGGAGGGCATAGTACTGGAAAAGAGGGAGCTCCTCAAAGAAAAACTTCCAGAAATGTACCTAAGGACCCCCAAAATTCTTAGGCTAAATCCTAGGTTGAATATCAATCTGCATATGCACCAGGTCCGGTAAAGATCAGTTATCAGGAAGCTACAAGCTTAATAATTGCCAAATGTCACATGGGGCTAACAGACATACAAGGTTTTACCAGTCACAGTGAAGAGATCCTGGTGAATACCTGAGGAATTCAGTAGAGATCTCCGAAGGATCACACTTTAGAAGCAAACTTAAACTAACCCTAGATTAAAAGCTATTTTAGACTTGGTCTAACAAATAAACAAAAAAGATCTTAAAAGAATTGTACTGATCTGCAAGTAATTTAACTGCATTCCAACAAATCTTTTCCACTTAAAAAAAATCCAAAATAATCAACAATGGATCTTTCATAAAATCAAATGTCCAATCAAATATTACTATGTTACTAAATGTTATATAAATATTCCTACTTTTAAAAATAGCAACATTTGAAACATAAACAAGAGAAAAACAATGAATAAAAACAGAGTCAGCAATAACAGAGATGATGGAATGAGAAAACAAAACTTTAAAGCAGCTTTCATAAATGTGTCCAATGATTTAAAAGAAAATATAAACTTAATGAATAAAGACATAGAAGATATTTTTAAAAGAAAAAAATGGAATATCTAAAATATATTTGAGATATTTAAAAAATCCTGGATAGCTTTATCAACATAATAAATTCTTCAGGGAAAAAAAGTGAACTTTCAGAGACAACAACAAAATATATTCAAATTAAAATACATAGAGGAAAAAAAATGCTGAAAAATATTTTGGACCCTAAGTCACCTATGAAATAACATTAAGTGTTCTAATATATATGTAGTTAGAATCAAAGATAGGGAAAAGAATTAGAAAAGGGCAGAAAAATATACACAAAAAAATAAAACCAAAATATTTCAAATTTGATGAATTATTTCCACAAATATTCAAAGAAAGACACACCAGGAACATTATAATCAAATTGTTTAAAACCAATGAAAAAAGATAATTTTTAAAGCAGCAAGAAAAATATTGACATTCTACATCTAGAGAAAACAAACATGATTACTGACTTCTCATGAGAAAAATACAAGACAAAATAAAAAAAATGACATATGCAAAGTGCTAAAGGAAAAAAATCAACAAATGATCCTATATTGCCAGCATCTTTGCAACGGCGTGAGGGTCAATTAGCATATTCCCTCTTTATTAGATAGGATTCCCAGCTACTAATACAGTGCCAGTGGATAGTATATAAAAACATAAATATCTGATTAGTACAACGATAAATATCCAAATAAGTAAATGAATAATACTGAATATATTCAGACAAAATAATAAGCCAAACCTTTAAAAATAAATAAGCTTTAGGGAGGCATCATAGAAAGACTTCCTGTCTGATTGTTCTTCTATGAATCTACCATGAAATGAGTCCTGATAATCCACGAGTAGGAACATATCACTTGGATACAAGGCATTACTTCCCTAAGATTCCAGTTTTTAAATAAGATACTTCTTCAAGGAATGGAATATTGAGTTATTGATGCCAACTAAAATCAACACATCATATGTGCTAGTATTTATAGTGATCAATTTTGACAATAGGTAAAAAGTTACTATGTTTTATTTGGGAAAGAAAAAAAAGGGAAATCAGATGGTATTATTACCAGCAAGCATTGGGCTGGGTGGCAGGTCTTGGGTAACCGAAGGCTGTAAAGGGGCAGTCTGTATTTGAGCAGTCAGTGATGGGCTGAATGGAAAAGAAATTGTGTAAATAGAGATGGAAACAAACATAGAAAACACTTTAACCTTTTACTTTTATTTTTTACATTTCTTCCCCCCTTAAAACTACCTATAGGGTGAATCAGTCTGTCTCTAGGAACATTCCAGAAGATGATTCTTTCGGGCAGTGACCTACACAAGGACCATCTGTGTGAGGATCCCAGAATGTGATGTTTCTCAAACTATTAATTTGCCTTTACCCCCAAATCCCATTTCTGGGCTGAAATATACTATTGTTACATCTCCACATGGTTTAGCAAAATAGACAATAAATTTACTTGAATTTAGTTAGTACAAAAAAGTAAAGCAAGCCTTGAGTTTTGGAAAATATTTCTTTTCTTCCAGAATGTCCACATCAAATATAAATCAGGTAGATGGAACACATAATTCATTTCAAACATTGGATGGTGTAGCCAAAAAAAAATGTGCATTAAATCACATTTCATAGTCTTGTTCCCAGGACCAAGGACACACTGTATTTCCTTGCAGCCTTGCACTTAAGCAGGTCCAGGACTGATGCTGGAAAATTAGCTGGGTCACCTGTGGGTGGAGACAGTGAGCAGCTCTTCCACAATTCCTTTGTCCTCCTCTCTTCCTGACCATGGTCACTGGTAATATTTGATCTGGATGTTGGAGGCTCCATTGGCTGGGATACCTGGGTGATTCTGCACAGGAGACCCCACCCCTTTCCCTTGCTAGTCTTCCTTTGACATGTAATAAGAATTAAAAACAACTATTGTGCAAAGTACTTGATATTTAGCTTATTTAGCCTATCCTCACTAATACAGCTGGTCAATGTTTTACACAGACTAATTACTATGATTCCCCTTTTAAAAAAAAATCTCTATTAGAATCACAAACAGAAACAGAAAAACTATTTTTTGAATTGGGGGGGGAATAATGGGTGTTTCTTCAATGGTGCCCAGTTGGCCCATTTAAAATAGTATTTGTTTCTTATTTTTAAACTTTTCAATACATTTCTGTTTATCTTCAATATCATGAAAAGTTTCAAAAGTTTGTCAGAGCCTAATCAAATTTGAAGCACAAAATTAACATCAATAATAAGAAGTATACTAATTTAAATACAATGAGATGTTGTATTTAACACAAAAGTATATGGAAGGTAGCAGGTATATTTAATTATATTTTTTACCTTGTCAAGTCTTTTTTTACTGAGCTATTTTACATTATTGTTCTACATAAAATATATATAAAATGCATCAAATAGAAAGATGAGACTTCTCAAGAAGTAGCTAATAAAAAGAATATGTTTTTCCCAAAATATAGCATATTTATTTGCCAGCTAAAATTGTTCAATTCTCATCTCTTACATGTCATTCTTATAATTGCCATTCTATTCCCTTGAAATTAGGGCATATTAGTTGGTTTCTGTAATAATTCTCTAACTTATCCTGAACAGAAGTTCTGTGTTATACAAAAGTCTCCTTCATTTTATATCTGTTAGACTTTTTTAGAAGTTTGATAGGTCATTCATATACTTAAGAACTAACTTCTATACTCTGGTAGTCATGACAACTGCTCACCAAATATTTCCAGCTCCCTTCCCTCCAGTACCATGGTGGAATTGCACTTTCTTTAAACTGCTTCCTTGGAATTTAGGTTTCTCTAAGTGACTTACTTTGACAAAGGAATTGAGTAAGAAAGTGATTGGTATCATGTGCAGGCAGAAGCCTAAGAGCCAGTATAGCATTGAACATGTTCTTTTCCTTTACATGTCTTTTGTGGAAGCCTATGCTGAGATGAGTCACCTGTGGGCGGAGACAGTGACTATCAGTCTGTCAGTCTCAGTCATTGAACAGAGTGCTCCCCCACCACCAGTTATAGAGACAAAGCTGTGTTAGACATAGAATATGATTGAGAAATAAAGTACTGTTGTGTTAAGCCATTAAAAATTTGGGGTTGTTTGATACAGAAGCATTACCTAACTATTCTTTGCTAATACATCAACGCTCATTTTTCTTTTTAGTCATCATTTTGGCTGATTCTTATAAGTAGTAGATTTTGAAAGTCTGTTCTTATGCTATCTTTGCTGGAAGTCTAATGTATATGTGTGAGAAATATATATAGATATATATATATAAATGAGACAGTCAATCCCAACCATAAATGACAATCAATCCCAGAGAGGATAAATGTAACACTTTCAAAAAATTGTTTCATGTGAGTCATTAATTTTGAGAAGTGATGATTATCCACTTGGCTATCCCAGATGATGAGATTTGCATATTAAAGTACTAAACCTTCTATCAGGATGACCCTAGGCATCCCAAAGGTTAATCATCAGAAGGCCATAGTCAGCGGGCCTGATAGCTATCATTAAGATAAGATACTGTAGGCCATTTAAGAAAAAAATTAACTTGCAACTGGAATTATAGAAATTTGGCCCAAATGGGGAACAAAAACTTAACACCCAGAAAAAAAGACCCTAAAGCAAGAGTAATTTAGGGTTAAGTGCTAATTCCTACTCACTTTTGATGGGACCAGTTCAAATAAATAAATAAATAAAGTAAAATTAATAACTATAGTACATCAAATAGGCATTTTATCACAAAATTGAAAGTTCTTAAGTATTTATAAATCAATATCATGAGATGGCTTGAGAGAAAAATCAATAATTTTTTTTTTTTGGAAATCAGAAGGAAAAGAAGCACAACACTCAATAGGAGAAAATATTGTTGATTAATAACATGGACACTAGTGGAAGACTGCCTACTTTCAAATTAGGTACTTCTACTTGCTAACTTTGTGACCCTGGATAAATTACTTAAATTTTCTAAGACTCAGTTTTCTCATCCCTAAAATAGGGATACTATCAATATTCACTTGACAATATTGATGTATAGATTCAATGAAATGATACGTCTAAAGTGTTCAGACTCATGACTAGTACATAGTCATACTAATTCATTTCAATAAAAATTAGCTATTATTTTTTAATCTAAGTCTTCTAATCCTTTATGAATATATTTTTTAAATCTATGAATTTTTTTACTGATTTTCCCAAATCTGCAACTTGACCAATCCATTTTATTGTACCCTCATACCTATGTACCCCTATTTATAGATCCTAAAATATTAAGCCATATATATCATCTATTTTAACCACCTCATTATATCAATAAGGGAACTGAGGCCCTCTCAAAATAAATTTACCAATCTCATTTGTTTTACAAATTGTGCCGAGCCAGTTCAGCCAAGGGTTCACAAGCCTGAGTGAGGGTGGTGAATGGATGAAGAAGAGACAGGCAAAGAGAATAAGCTGGGTCAGGTGGATCTTCCTGTGCCTGGCTGAGGCCACAGAGAGAGATCCAGAGGCAAGCTGAGCCTTTATTTTATAGCCAGAGGTAAACAAGGTAGTGGTCACCATAGTTACAATGTTCTTGTGAGTTTCACTTGTTTTGGCAGCACTTGCTGCATCTCCCTCAGCCCATTAGCTTCCCAGATAAGATCTAGGGAGCGTCATAAGGTCAAGCCTAATTATGCTAAAAGGACTGTGCCCTCTAAGCTGGGACTTGTTTGTGGCTTTGCCAACAGGTCAGTCCGAGGCTTAACCCTATAGCCGCGCCCTACAACAAATTATTAATTAATATGTTTAATACCTCTATCATACATTCAATTGTCTAGTAAATAAATATTGGTTTCACAAATACATAGATCAATAATATATACCAACCATTTATAAACACAAAGATGATGACTTTAACTTAAGAGACCCTGGAGTCTTTATTTAGTTGATTTTTAATGTTGATAACCTGGTTTGCATGAGCATGTATCTTTTGCATATCCTTGGGTAGATTTTACAGTGGATTCACTTGCTTTTTCACATACTGTTTCTAGATGTTCATATCTAGATTAAAAGTAGAATACAATACTTCATAACGTACTTTTAAAATTTTTTACTTGCTTTGAGAGAGAGAGAGAGAGCGATATGATAGAGAGAGAGATGTGATAGAGAGAGAGATAAACCTTCTGTATGGGCCCACCTGGGAATGGAACCCACAACTTGAGTATGTACCCTGACTAAGAATCAAACCCACCACCAATGGTCTATGGCAGCCGTGGGCAAACTACGGCCCACGGGCCGGATCCGGCCCTTTTGAAATGAATAAAACTAAAAAAAAAAAAAAGACCGTACCCTTTTATGTAATGATGTTTACTTTGAATTTATATTAGTTCACACAAACACTCCATCCATGCTTTTGTTCCAGCCCTCCGGTCCAGTTTAAGAACCCATTGTGGCCCTCGAGTCAAAAAGTTTGCCCACCCCTGGTCTATGGGATAACATTCCAACCAACTGAACCACACTAGCCAGGGCCATAAAGTACTTTTTGAGCCTCGCAATTTGTTTGTATCAGAAATTATTTCCCAAAACACACTGCTATTAAAATACACTACACAGCCAATATATTTCAAGGGGAAGGTTAAAAACAGGGAGCTGAACTGAGATCTGGCATCGTACCTATCCCCAAACTAGATTTCAGAAGAAAGACTACTGCAAAGAAAGAAAGAACCAAATTAGCTAATATTTACCTATTGCACTTCAATTAGTAGGAAAATCAACTGTTTTCCTCTATCTTAAACCACACAGACTCTATTGTGCCTATCACTGTTTTTAACATCTCCAAATAGTAAACATGATATTCAGATTCCAAATAAAGTAGTAAAATTTAAATAATAACTGAATTCTACAAATATTTATAAAAGTCTACTGAATGTCAGTTATTGCAGAGTACTAGGAATACAAGCTAAGAGCACATTTATCTGCCTTTGATGAACTTATCATTCAGGGTTTGGAGTTTGACGGCTATATAAAAAAATAATTTAATGTAATGTGATAAGTGCTAAGAACTTGGTGGGCGTGGGCGGGGGGGCAACAATGATGCTTGGCTCAACCTGAGGATCAGTGATGCCTTCTGGAGAATGTGAGGCCCACAGTCTATCCTGAGCATCATTGCATGTTAACTAGATGCAGAAGGAGGAAGAGCATGTCAGGCAAATCCTCATCTGCATGAGCCACATCACTGGGTGAAGGGGCAAGAGCGTGATGCAGAGGACTGTGGAAAATAGATTGCATTCTGTAGATCATGGGAGACACTGAGGTATTATTGTAAGCTAAGTGCAAGATAATAAGACGTTTAGAAGGTAGGGTAACATGCTCATCTTTTACTTGGAGCTCATGTAAAACTGCAATTCTTGGGTCCTTTGCTGTGGGTGGTGCCATGTGATTAATTCTGGCCCATAGACTGTGAATAGGAAGGACATATGTAAGTTCTAGGCCCAAACATGGAAGAAACTGTGTGACCAGCTATTGTTCAGAGACTGTGTTTTTGGAAGCACATGTACAGACCAAGACCTCATAAGAGCAAAGATGAGTGGAATACTGAACCTTCACAAGGAGGTCTAATGCAAAAGATTTGGGGGGAATGAGAAATAAACTTTTGTTTTGTGAAGCCACTGAGATTTTGATGTTGTTCATTACCATGGCATAATTCAGTCTGTGTGACTGAACGGCATCAGTGAGGGTTTATTGCTGTTTGTGTATGAGGATAAAGAAAGGAGAGGAAATGAGTCTGATCTCATGTTTCTGGTTTGATGACTAGTTGCATGGTTTAATGACTATTGAATGAGATATAATTCAAATGTAAAAACTAACAAAATTAGTTTGGAAATATATAGAAGTGGTAATGTGATGATGTGTAGACTTTAAAGTTACCTGTGATATCCTGGTGAATGTGTTTAACCAACACTTATGTACATGAGCCAGAAGTTTGGTGGATTCTCAGGGCTGAATATAGAGATTAAAACATTCTCTGAATGATAGTTAAAATATAAGAATAAGATCATCAAAAGAAGTCATGAAGAAATTATCGAATGAACTTAAGCTAAACAAACAGCCCAAAACTCCAAATCAAATTCATCTGTATTACTCAATTTGGCAAAACACACTTTTAACTTAAAAAAAAAATAACTTTCATTGAGTGTTTCCATTTTTATAATTAGTAGTAAATTACTTTTCCTTAGCTTAAAATGAAGACTAAAGCAAAAACATAAGGGGTCTTCTTATATTAGTGCAGTGCAAGTAAAATTTTTGTTTTCTACCTCTTCTTAGATTTTGGGGTATCTTCTTTATATTTCTAGCAGATATTACGCATTATCTTGTGACTAATAAGCTTTCATTTTTTCATGGGTCTGGAGTCCTGACTTCATTAATGTTCAATGTCACATTTTCAGTCAATGAAATGTCCACTCAGATGTGGGCAAAACTTTTAAAGCAGAATCCTTTTTATAGATCATTACCCCAAAAATGAACCTACAGATTATTCATGGCTACGGATATTTCTCTTACGCATGTCAACATGGCTAGTTATTTCACAGTAAATACTACAATCTTCTTTATTTTATTACTTTTTTATTTCCTCTTCCTTCCTTTCCTCTTCTTCCTTCTTTTCCACAAAAATATGAGCTCAGAGAGATAAGGGATTTTGCCTGTCTTGTCCACTATTATATCTCCAGCACTGTCCCTGGTACATGGTATTCAATCAACATCTGTTGAGTCTGTTGAATGAGTGAATGTTTTTCACAAAAAGACAACATACTATAACAAAATAATTGTGTTGTCTTCTACATTATTATGAGCATATGTTCAGTGTTTGTTAGAATTTTTAAAGGATATTTAATCATTCTTTTCTCATTCCTGCCTTTTACTCACACGCACATCCAATCCTTTGGCAAATCTATATATTGGGTCTATAATATATCCAAAATCCGACTTCACAAAGCTGTACCGCCCTGGTCTCAGCTCGCCTCCTCTCTTCCTTGGATTATTACTGCAGTCATTTCTTATATGTCTCTCTGCTTCTACCCTGTCTGCCTACCTTCACCTTTCTCTCTACCCCAGGTTCATTTCAATACAGAGGTCAGAGTGGTCATCTAAAAATGTAAGTCAGGTCCTATCACATCTCTGCTCAGAGGCTTCCCATCTCACTCAAATCACAAGTCAATGTCCTTTCAGAGGCTCACCAGGCCCCACACTAGCTGGCCAGTTGTCACCTCTTTCATCTTATCTCCTACTACTATCTTCTTTGCTCTCTTTTCTCTGGCCATACCAACCTTCTGGCTTTTCTTTAAAGACCCCTCATGGCCCCACCTCAGGACAGTTGCACTTACTGTTTCCTCTATTTGGAATGTTCTGCTCCCTCCACAGGCCTGGTTCCCTTGTTATTCTTAGGGCTTTGCTCCAATGTCGTTTTCTCAGTGAAGTGTTGCCTAAAATATATATAAATGTCAGTGCCTGCTCCTCAAGCCCCCAACTTTCTATCTCTCTAACAACACTGCTTCATTTGTCTTCATGGCATTTATCACCATCCAACATATTATGAATTTACCTATATATTTATTTGTTATCTTTTTCCCTGCAGTTGAACATAAGTTCCATGAAGGCAGGGTTTTTGCCTGTTTTGTACAACGCTGTATCACCCAAAAGAGTGTTTGACACAGCATAGACATACAGTAAATATTTATTGAATAAATAAATTGTAACTCTAAACACCTAAACCTTAGCATCAACTCTAAGTTAATAAGAATTAAGCTGATCAGTATTTTAGAAGTTCCATGAAGACAAGGGTGTGGGAAGTTGAGAGTTAATGTTCAATTCTGAGCAACTCTGGGCTATCATAGGACATCTCAGTTCACAAGACCTTCAACTTCCCCTTTTTACTATAAATCTCAGCTTGTAAAAGAATATTTAAACCCTAACAGCCTGACCAGGGCCCAGAAACACCTGAAGTTTGGAAATTCTTAGTGTTAAATGGTGTTTCCACTTATCATTTAAACTAAGACTGTAGTGGAATAACAAGTCCAATAATGTGATTTACCTTTACCTCTTTTGTTATTACTTTTTTTTTTTTTTTTTTTAGTGGTGGCTTCAGTGTAGAATTCAGTAAATAGTTTGCTTTTATCAGAATTATTTTATTATTGTTGACAAGAAATTGAGTGTTTTACTAAAGTAATGCTAAATAGTTTAACAAATGAAATTATAAGTTAGGCTCTAATACAACCTAACTTCAACCTAACTTGTATTTCTTAAATATTTTAAATTCAATTTATAGTTTAAACTTCAAAAAAAATGCAAAGTTTGATTTGAAATATACTTTATCTTTATTCTATTGATGTCTTTATAATGTTTACAGGTAATTACAAAATTTTCTATCATGTTTACAGGTAATTACAAAATTTTCTATCTATAATAATAATAAAAGGGTAATATGCTAATTTGACCAGACATCTTCCGGACATCCTTCCTGATGAAGCTGGGGCGAGAGGGAAGCCAGCCTGGGTCCCGGGTGCCTGCCGGCGGCTGGAGGAGGGAAGCAGCCCAAGTCCCAGGTGCTGGAGGGAAGCCGGTGCCAGCAGCAAGGGGAAGGAAGGCCTACTCTTGCACAAATTTTCATGCATTGAGCTTCTAGTATAAATATAAAATAAGGACACCCTTATAATTTTCAACATTAGGTGATACAAATTGCATGTTAGTAGCCATGAACAACAAATGAAATGAGTTCAGCAAATTTTGTACAAGTCCAGTAGCCAATAACAAGCAATTAAAATAATAAAATACTAACTCAGCCCACTGGAAAGCAAGAATATAAAGAGAACTTCATACATAAATTTAAAATAAATAGGTGTATACACAAAAGTGTATTATTTTTATTCTAATTATTTTTATTCTAATATATTACCACTTTAATCTTAAACTCAGACTGGAAAATTTGCAGCTAAAACCATTCACCAAATGTCTATTTAGGAAATATGTGATCTACTGCATAGAGTAAAGGATGATCAAGAACAGGAGTGCATTTATTCTCCTCATGGCTAAATCAATAGGCAATAAATATAGCTGATTTTACATGCCATGTTGGAGATTTGTATGTTATTCACTTTTTATGCATGGGTTTATGTAGCCCTGGTTGTTGCAGACACTCACTCTGGATAGAAAATGTTCAAGGTGCCTTGGTGGTACCCCCCGCTACTCTACACCCTTGGGACCTTGATGGCCAGCCCTTCTTCCTGGGGCTAGGCCAGGCTCCTGACCCCTATCCAGTCCCTGGGGCCATGCCCTGCTCTGCTGATTGACAGCCTGCCTGGATCTCCTATCTGTCTTGGGTCTCCTGGGGCCTTGTTCTGTCCCTTCCCAGAGCAGACTCGTTCCCAGCACGGGAGTTCCAGAAGGGCCTGGCTTTTTCTACAGGGAGACACAGATGCCTGTTTCTTAAAAACCATCTGCAAAACTGTAGGGAAATAATGGAAAGAAATTAGAGCTTCATTTGTTAATACAGCCCAATTTAATTCCCTTTAATCAGAAAAAAATGGTTTAACTGTAATGGTGACTTGAGCCTGGAGGGAGTGAAATAATAAAGTAGAAGTGATAGAAAAACAAATCCATCCTGCATAGAGACAAAGGAAATAGAGTCTTGGTCGAGAATACTAAACACAGAACAAAAGAGGCTGTTCTAAGTGGAGCCAGTAAGGACAGTGTTTCACCATTTCTTCTTCCGAGGAAACTTATGGGTGGCTCCAATGGCACCTGCACTCTCAGTAGATTGCTTTGGTGTATCCAAGTCACATGACATCAGGGAATTTTTAAACCCTAGGTTCAATGAGAATAAGTGAAAGTGCTTTGTTTTTATGGAAGGACAAATCTGAATATAGGTAGCCTTGGTCATCGAGATGGTTTGTTTTACTCCAAGGGACTTCCTCATGCATGTTTCTGAAGAATGCATTGTAGTTGTGAAGTTCCCTGTCCAACCTCTGTGGGAGATTTTCAGCTGGTTGATCTGTGGATAGCTATGGACGTTTTTCCTTCATGGTACCACCACCCTACAGTGAAGGTAACTGTAGGTATCCAGGTCCTATCTTTATTCATAGGGTTTTAAAGTGCCTTGGGTCAGGGTGTCAGGGTGTCTCTTATAGTAAATAAATCAGAGAGGAATGGACAGTGATGTTACTGCACAATCTATGGGTGGCCTGTTGGGTAATGACTCCCAGGAGGCTTTTTAATGCTGTCAATGGAGCTACTTGATTCTTGGAGGTTGGGGGTCTCTCACCCTCTTCCCTTCTTCGGCCCCTCCAATTCTCCTTTTACTCAGAGTATGGATTCCTTTGTCCAGCTTTCAGATGTCAGAGGTCTTTGTCTTGGAATAATGGCCTGTGAAATTAATGACTAAGTATTTGTGGTCATTGCTTTAGTGTTGGGTGAGTCAGAT
Source organism: Myotis lucifugus (assembly GCF_000147115.1). Lineage (NCBI taxonomy): Eukaryota > Metazoa > Chordata > Mammalia > Chiroptera > Vespertilionidae > Myotis > Myotis lucifugus. The sequence goes on from NW_005871137.1 coordinate 900,704, forward strand.
TTGGTCCCTGGGTTGGGGATCAAGAAAAAGCCACCAGGAATTTTATGAGCTTGGGTAGAGAGAGAAGTCCATTGAAATTTTAAATTATCTTACTGTGTTTGGAAAACAGTAAAGCTTGTTCTTCACTGGTGTGTAGAGAGAAAAAAAATTTTTTAAAGAAGAAAACAAAAAAAGAAAGAAAATGTTCAAGGCCAGGTAAGCTCCTGAGTGTTATGAAATTGCTCATGGGGCTGCCTTGCTGAGAAGCAGTTCAGTGGCGGTGCCTCGGCTCTGCCCTCAGTACTCAGCTTTGCATTCGGGAACCAAAAATACTTTAACAAATACAAAAATCAGATAACACTTGCAGGTAATTAAACTAAGAACAGCACTATGCCTCTTTAATATTGGACTTACATTTTACAAGATCATATGACAACTCACCCCAAACAACATTTGGTTTTTCCTCTGGCATAAAACGAAGTTTGAGAAAAGAGAACATGGGGTTGAACATGCCCTTTTCATGGTATTGTCCTAATTTTATTCCTTTAAAATGAAATAATAAGTTGTGTAAGTAATCATATTCATAGCTATTTTAAAAATTATCCGCATATATATTTCAACCCTTCCAACATCTCTACGGGACTTTTATTTCTGTTTTAATGGAGGATTTTGTTTCTTAGAAAAGTTAAGTAATGTCATATTCTTGGTAGACAGAGAGAAGGCTCATCTGAAATTAATGGCTGGGTTTTTCTGCCTCACTTTTCCAGCTGAGGTGCCTGGCTATCTCACTCCCAGCCCCTGCCAAGCACAGTGGCGACTCCACCTCTCTGATTCCCACGGACCTGTGGCTTCCTGACATCACAAGAATTAATTCACTTTTCTGCATTGAAAGGGCCTGTTTGAAGAAATCTGCTCTATTCCTGATTGGAAGGGCCTGGGGAAAGCCTAATCTTGAGTGACCTTTAGGACAATTCCCAGCCTTCAGACCAAGAGGCCCTTGAACCAGAAACCAGCGTGGGAAGTGTACCTGAGCCTCAGCCATCAGTTTTACAAGCAGCCCACTCTCCTTTAGTGCCCTCCCCCGACACCACCTGACACTCAGGCTCCCGGTGCAGAGAGACCCGGCCAGCCAGGCCTTGGCAAAGCTGCAGAGGGATTAAAAAGTACCCTGCTGATGGCTTGAAAGTTTGTAAAGAAAGTACTGCACACAGACTTCCCATAGTATCAAAAGGAAAATTTATGCATCGCCTTTGAGTTCAACTTCTCCATTAAAGCTTTTTCCCTATAATCTAGGGAGTTCTTATCTTGGTGACTTATGATGTTATGGAGGGGCTCATGCATGGAAAATGTCAATAGAAATAGTAACTCTGGAAGGGAAGGGCCTCCTAATTAGTCCCCATTTAGATTTTATGATGGCTTTGAGATCTGCTCATCCTGACAGTGCGCACTGTGGTTACATATTGTTCTAGCCTGAGGGAACCATAGGAAAATCCAGATTTATTGTACCTATCATACCAGCATATTTCATTTGCCATTATGAGCAGCCATCTCGCAATGATGCAGGAGTATTTATTACAGATTAAATTGTAGGACCTGGATGGTTTAGTGAGGTTCTTGAGGTATCATTTATGTCATTAACTGGCTCATTATCAGATCTGCAAATCTCCATTCTTTTCTGAGCCTTCTGTTTGAGGCTTCCGGCTAGGGCAGCTTCTGGGCAGTATTTTGTGGTGCTGTGGGCATTAAATTTAAATACGGACAAAGCATATCGCTTGCATCTCACTCACCCCCTCCTTCCCCCGCCCCCCGCCCCGCCCCTGTTTTTTGTTGTTTTTTTTAACCTGATTTCCTGCAAGGTGGTGGCAAATGCCTCTTTAGTGCTATTTGCTAGGGTCAGGGTGGAAGGTTATTATCCATCGGGCTGCTGGTGTGTATGGAGCACTGTGGGGGTGGGGAGTGACTTTTGAGCTGCAGGATTGAGGGGATTTATTTTCAGAGGTGGCTAACACTAATTAGGTTAGGAGTGCCTGGCTGCCTTCTGCGGACGCAGCCTCCAATTTTTTCTCTCTGATAAATAACCCCGCGTTTGAAAACCAGGAAGGGAGAGGAGAGTGTGTGAAATTTAATTGTGGTTATTTAGGAAGTTAGCTGCGCTTCTGTGCTGATTATCTGCGGCAAGGGGGTTCAGTTTTCATGTCCTGGTGCCTCTGGGACTGCGTTTTAAATCTACCTGGGAAGCTGAGCGAAGAGGATTCACTGATGGCCGATCATGATTTTTTCGTTTTAAGATAGTGGAGTATTTTTGCCTTAAATATGCTGGTGAGCATTTTCAGCAAGGAATACTCAGACCACAATGCGCCCCCCCCCCCCTTTTCCTCTGGTTTAGTTCTTTTATTTGCATTTATTGTTTGACTCAAAGTAGAGGTTCTTTGTTGTTGATATTTGCCCTATTTTCTCCCCTATATTGCTTTTTCATAAAGCCCAGGCAATGGCATTTAAGTTGCTGTGTTCTTTGGTATTAAAATACTCCCCATACAGGCACAAAAGTACCTATAGAAATGCTGAAATCAAATTCCTAGATTATCTTGGAGAGAAATGCCTGGCGATTTAATTGTTGAGTATAATTAACTCACTGCATAGACAATAGTTGCTGGTAAAGGCGCATTTTCACAAAAGAAAATTACAGGTAGAAACGACTATGTTTAAAAGGGACTTGATATTATAGAACTGGATTTGAGGCAACAGAATTGGCTGATCATTAATATTTGCACAGATTTACCTTTATAAAATAATACTTCCTTTCTTATTTAGAGAGCCATATAAAATAATTTCATAAGGATTCTGGAGAAGGTAGACAAAGTTTTACATCTGCACCTCTCCCTCTAGATCTAGAAAGGAACACATTTGAAATGCTCTGGCTAAACAGGACTGGATATTAGTGAATGTACAGCAGACGTTTCTTGCCACACACTGAATTACCCTCATTTAGCACGTGAGCGGTACCCAGTCTCCTGAACAGCTGCTGAGCCGCTACTTCTTTTAATCAGTGATATCAGAGGGGGCTGCAGAAAGCTTCGCATTTGTACTTGTTGCTGGCAAGTTAGAGTTAATGAAGCAATGTGGAAAGGTCAGAAGGCGTCATTTTACTTTTTGCCACCAAGCAAGATAATTTGGAGGCTTGATAACGATGCCACTGCCTCGTGTTGTAGCAAGGACGAACTGCCCAGCTCTGAAGAGAGCCTGTCACTGTTCCTAAGCATGATTTGATAACAAGGATTATATAATTTCTAATTCATCCTTCTCCATATTCAGTTTCTTTCCCACAGATTGTCTTGAGACATAAAGAGATTTTTAGGACAAATAATGTGCAGTAATTATTTGCCAACCATCTGTAACATGCAAAGCAAAATTAATTTACCTATAAGAAGTTTATTTTTTATGTCTTATTATTTTTAGTGTAAATCATTCATAATTATTTTTAATTTATTTCTCATAGGTAATGTGAAATTATATAACTTTTTGTAAAAAAAAAAAAAAGGTTTTAGCCTAAGTTCCTTATACCTGAATCTCCCACCTACTTCTTTAAATTAAGAACTCTCCCTGGTAAACAGAACTTAGGGGAATATGCAAAATTTGTTTCTTTATTGCCACTTATTTTTGTTCTGGTTCCCTTAACAATGCTCTTGTTATTTATTTTCAATTCAACCCTTTGATGAGAGTTGAGTAATGGAACTGGAATAAAGAGCAGATAATAAATTACCCTTAAAATAGCATAAACACTGATATTTAAGAATCATTTTTCATTAAATGTTTAATGACATTATCTCATATCTAAGTTAATTTTAAAGACTCCCTGTTTTTTAAACAAGTGCAGTATTTAAGGGCCACATCCATGAGCACAACTGCTTGTTATATTGTTTATATAGTCCCTTGATTGGTGTGTTAGACGATTATAATACATGTATGTATATATGTATGTGCATGTGTACCACTGTACCTGAGTGGAGAGCCAATTAAGCAGAACTTAGCACTAAATGAGTCATCTCTCATATTCGCTGTATACTATAGGCACTCTTGAATAAATAAAATCTGTGCTGCTATAAATAGGCTGCTTGAAATAAGAGATTCTTATTTGAAGCTTCTTTGTAATGCTCCTCTCACCAATCTTATTGCTTGGTCTTTTGCATTATAGTCTTAATATTGAGGTTGCTCATTAATCTCCATCCTTTTTGAGGTTAGTCTAGGCTGTTCTTGTAGCTGTAGTACTCACTGGGTTGCCGTAGGAACAAGAGATCCGAGTAAATATGCTTATGAAGAAGAAATGACTACTAATTAAATGTGAATAGCATTTATAAATTGCCTAGTTCTCACAAAATGTAGAACATAATATGCTTTGATGTACTTCATTAGCAAAAGACACCTATATTTTTAAAACATATACTAGTAGAGAAAACCAAATTTTAATGCAAAAATGATCTTTACGTGGTTCCGCTTTTTCTGCCGACTATAAATCCTGTCATTTGATGCAGATATCTTTTCACTGCATTTACATGGCAGAGGAAGACATTTGCTTGGCCTGTGAAAGTGCTGGAAACCTTTACTATTCCCTCACCGAAGTATAATTCCTTTTTTATTGTTGGAAGTATAGCCTTTTCCTATTGCATTTTAGACAAAAAGAACCTGGCTTATAGCATCCACCTCGAATCTAGGTAGGTAATATTTTCGCATCACAAAGCGCACAGGTCTTTTGTGCGTATTGCCCAGGAAAATACACACTTTGGTGTGAATCTACAAAGCAAGCCGCAGTGACCGGTAGCTTCAGCTTTGCTTTGTTTAGTGCTGAAAAGCACCTCTCACCCTTTCCAAGATGTTAAGTCCCTAACTTCATTATCATTCTGGATGTCACACAGATGACCTAATCAGGTTTCCCCCTTTGATTCTGCAATCCAGTACCGTCGTCTTCGCTAACATTTTATCTTTTCATTTGGGGGACTGAGAGTTTGGGATTGACTTCTTTCTAAACAATTGATAAATAACAGGTCCACAGCACTCCAGTATAAGATGATTATTGCAAGCCCTATCTACAATTCCAGGACAGGCAAGCCATTAAGTTAAATGGGCCGTGGGCATAGTTATGTTAACTTCTAGGTTAACTGAGGGAACTATTGCAGTTTGATTATTGTTTTCTCATTTCAGAAATACTACCCAAATCACTGGCTGACAGGATAGCCAGGAAAAATAAATTTCAGAGGTGGTTTTTTTTTTAAATGTCTTGACTGACCTGCATTATATTTTCCTTTATTTGACATATATTTATTTATGTCTATATATTTAACAAAAGACAATGCATGGCCTCGGGGCCTTCTTTAATCGGAGCCAGAGGTGCTGTGTCACAAGGAGAAGCCTGGGTGACAGTGAAAGAGTTTTCGTTTCCTTTACCTGCATAGAGATCAATCCTGGGCTCACCAGGTCTGAGCATGAGCAGTTGGCTCAAGGCAGGGCAGTAGGAGTGCAGCTGCTTGCTCTGTGGGTGTGATTAGAGCCACTTTCTCTTTTTATCCTTTTTCAGCCAAGCATTTGTTGCCATGCTCTGTGCCAAGCGGAGACGAGTGACAGAGATGTGTTGTTTATTTTCTGGACCAGTCTTAATTCTTGAAGTGACTAACCTCTAACTTTTCATATCTGTTCTAGAGAAACAAAACTGAGTGGGATGAGCGTTAACATTTATTAGATACTAGACCTGTGCTATTGCTGATGAATGCTGTTTTGGTATAGTATTTTGCCTGGATTTAATTTAAAGTATTATAATTTAATAATGTCTGGTGAATAAATTACAGGCATTTGGTAGACCTTCAGTAAATAAATGTTAAGTTTAATTGGATAACAACAGCTAAAAATTATCAACCTTTGAGTAAAATTTGAATCTTAATTTTCTGAATTAAATTTTTCCTTTTAATTGCTGTAGGAAAAAATCTTTTAAATTTTAGTTACATTATTAAGTTATGATGAATTGGCAGGATTGATTGAAAGGTGATTCTGCTCATTCAGTAAACCATAGTGCTTTTTTCTGTTCTTGTTGTTAGTTTTGGGTTTATTTGTTGTTGTTGTTGTTTAACTTAAAAGAAGGGACATTACCTAAGTGTACTAGTTAGATTCTTAATAATCGTTGATACCCATCTATTTCAGGACTATCATTTTATTCTGGTTCTGATGTTCAGAATCTTTGCAATTCTATGTGTGACTTTGTATAAATCATAATAATTTTCATTGAGCATTTGCTATATAACAGGAGCTATGCAAAACATTTGATGTGCATTATCATTTTTAATCTCTATAAAACCCTGTAAGAGAGTATAATTACTGCCTCATTTTTATTTTTTATATATATTTTATTGATTTTTTACAGAGATAAAGGGAAAGGGATAGAGAGTCAGAAACATCGATGGGAGAGAAACATTGATCAGCTGCTTCCTGCACACCTCCTATTGGTGACGTACCCACAACCCAGGTACACGCCCTTGACCGGAATCAAACCTGGGACCCTTCAGTCCGCAGGCCAATGCTCTATCCACCAAGCCAAACCATTTGGCATACTGCCTCATTTTTAGAATAGGAAGAGGATGTTCAAGAGATTAAGTAATTTTCTCAAGATATAAGTGATAGAGCCAGGATTTAAACCTTAGTCAGCAAAATTCCAGTCTCAAGCTTTTATCACACTGATTGTCATCTTGTAAAACTTAATAACAAGGAACCTCATTTAAAATGAAACCAGGAGGCCAAAAGGGTGGTACTCTCATGCCCACTTTCATTTTGGACCCCAACAGTAAGAGCTTTTTGTTTATGATAACTCTCCCAACATCCTCTTCTCAATAAAATAATCTCCTTTACTTTGTCTCTCAAGACTTGCATGTGGTTCTCCATTAGATCCTTTGTCCCCAACTGCAATTCTTTGTTGTTACTGAATAAACTCATTTGTTGGAGAAATATCTGGTTGTCTATTTGTTGAAGGGCAGCAATCTTAACTTCATTTTCTTTTGTAATGTTTTACTGCAATAGTTCATTCTTTGCTCACATGTGCTTTATGGCCACTCTGTACTTCTTTCTTTAGCTACTGTTTATATATAATGACCATAATTCTCTATTGTTTAACTGCTATAGAAATAAACCTTGGAAAAAATGGAAACCCTTGGAAACCCTTACAAAATATGGTGTAATTATTTAGCCCCTGTTCTACTTTATAACCACTTTTCCATTTGTATGCCTTGAGCAAACTGGAATCCTTGTGTTTTTAGAATCAGTTTGCCATTCACCTAGAATTCATATCTTCTTTTAAAGTTTATGAAGTTATCTTTTTGACAGTATTTCAGGAGATAAAATTATTCATATAAAGGCTGTGGTTGTCCCAAAAGATTGATTTTTGTATTAAATAAAATATTGATTCTTAAATCTATCTGGGGATTAAATTATTGATTTGGATTAAAAACAAACATCAACACTTCCATAATTTTATTACATCTGAGGTTCCATTTCTCACTTAGAAAAATCAAGTTAATCTCTTGGAAATGCCTTCTGCAGGGTCCCTTCGCATTTACTGAAGTCAAAGCGTGTGACACTTTTGGAGTTGTAGTGACTCTTATCTCTAAGCACCACAAAGTACCATAAGTAGATTGTGCTGTTGCTCTCCTCATTGTCTGATTATCCCAGACTCACATCAGAAGAATAACATTTTAAGATTGGACTGTAGCCAACTCAAGACACTAAACTGAGGAATTAATTTTAGAGGATATTTATGTTCCAAAATAGTAGTTTAGATTTTTTTTTTACTGAATTTAACAAACTGTAATTTTTTAATTTCTTATGTGAAAATAAAATATTTATGTCAGAAAACCAAATGCATTTATTGAGTTCCTTTTTATCAGGAAAGGAGAAGCTAGTGTGCAGAGGACTATGTCCTCACTGCTGCTCCACCTCCTTCTAGCCGTGTGACTTTAGGTAAGTCACATCCTTCTTGTCAGTTTCCTCCACATTTAAAGGTAGGTTTTAGATCTATTCTGATTACTACCCAATGTTCTTACAAGGATCACATGATATAATATGAGAAAGTTTCTAGAGACTTATGAAGCAATATATAATTGAATGTAAGATCTTATTAGCTGAGTTTTTAAAAAATCTTTCTCACATGAGCTAAACTCTGCTAATCTTTTTTCCAATTCTCAAAGCATGTCCCTAGTAACGAAAGACAAGTTTTATTAGGATGTAATATTTTTATTTTATGGGGGCATGACCGTACCATTGAATTTTCCACAGCTTCACTTTTTCACCTCTTGGCCTAGATGGGTTCAATAAACCACATACCTATTTAAGGGAAAATTAATAAATGACTATCGATGACAAAGTGCAGCAGTTTAGGATTATATTATCTGACTATGTGATAATTATAAGGTACTAATAATTAATAGAAAACATTTATTAAAGGCTGACTCTTCTGGCATTTTGTTATGTAATGAATATACTGTTTAAACCTCACAAGGACTCTGTCACTATTATTATTTCCAGTTTTACAGGTCTCAAATTTGAACTCACATCTGATTTCAAAGCCTTTGGGTTTTTTGTTTGGTCTTAAACACTTTTCAAATATTTTTTAAAATATATTTTTATTGATTTCAGAGAGGAAGGAAGAGAGAGGTAGAAACATCAATGATGACAGAGAATCATTGATTGGCTGCTTCCTGGAGTTTACATTCTAGTGGGAGGAGACAGACAAATGAATAAACGTGTAATAACTATAATGGCTATTAGTGCTATGGAGAAAATTAAGGTAAGAAAGTAGATGAGGAAATGTAATTTCAAATAGAAATATTAGGGAAGACTTCACTAGGAAAGTAGCATATGAGCAAATACATAAGGGAGGAGAGAGAGCTAGCCTTAGGAGGAGTCAGTAGTTTCAAATATTGACCAGCAGTGGAAAAATAGAGATTTTGTTTCAAATACATTACATATAACTATACAATTTCATAAAAGTGAAGCAATAGTTCACTTGCTAATTGTTTTTATTGGGGATCTACTGTGTTCCAGGTACTTTGCTAGCACAGAGAATGCATTTTCTCAGAGGATTTATAATCAGAGTTCCTATTAAACTTAGTCTCATCTCGTAGGTCAAGGAACATTACCTATCTAAACCAGACTGTTCCTATTAAACTTAGTCTCATCTCGTAGGTCAAGGAACATTACCTGTCTAAACCAGACTGTGGCGCTTCCATTCACAGTACTTTCTTGTCCTTGGGATGGATTGAACATAGGGCTGATTCCTAGAGTCTGGAGCTGCAAAAGGGTTCTCACCTCTTCTCTTCTCTTCTCTTCTCTTCTCTTCTCTTCTCTTCTCTTCTCTTCTCTTCTCCCCTGTGTCAGTTATAATAAAAGTGCATTTTTAAAAATTGAATAGAATCTTATCTCAACCTGACCCTTCTACTGCATTATAATAAAAGTGCATTTTTAAAAATTGAATAGAATCTTATCTCAACCTGACCCTTCTACTTACAGAACTTACACTCAGCAACTCAGGGTCCACAAACACGTACTTTCCTGTCTGTGTTATCTCCCAATGGGCAAGTTTAGGCAAAAGTCTTGAATATGCTGATGAGTAACCATTTCTTCACCTTAAATTGTATGTAATTTAAATTTCCGAATAATGATTGATGTCCCTAATAATAAATATTATCTGTGCTTCTACATCTTGCTTTCAAATGTCTTAGACTAAGAGAATAAAACACAATAATGGGCTTCATTTTCACTTGTGTTTGCCCCAAGCATTTACTGTTTCATTATGATTTTATCATTAAGGTAAAATATATATATATATATTTCATAAAATATTTACATAAGATAAAAAATATTTCCATGTAAAAATCTCAACTTAACAACTTAAATATATTCAAATCCTGTTTACATTTACCATTCTGTGCCAATTCTAGAGCTTAAGTAGTACTGATTACCAGAAGTACTAAGGGGTAGATATATGTTGCTTGCTACTGACCTGGCAGTTTTGAAAAAGACTTCATCTTCCTTACTAGATGTTGTGGACTGCCATAGAACAGACAAGAGTTGATTTGACCTTCAATTAAATAATCAAATATAAATTTATGCCGAAAAGGTCTATGGGCTCACCACACTCTGCATTACTTAAGTGTACAATTAACAGGCATGGACAAATAAGAGAATGAAAACAATGATAATGAGCTGAGTGTACCCTATAACATCTAACAGTATTCTGACCACCTCTTATTAGGACATAGATCTAATATTTACATTTTCATCATTTACTTAAGGGCTTATGTAATCTCTGGTTAATAACTTGGAAATATGTCTTCAAAATTGTTCTCTCTGAGAGTAGTTAATGAAAGGAAAAATAGCATTTGTAGGGCCAATTAATTGTCAGATTAAATTAAACAATTAATATAGTATAATATAAATGTAATAGCAAATAAGTATAAAAGAATTTATTTTTCTCATGATGAAGGGAAAATACACTTTTCTAACTCTCTTCCAAGGTCATTAATGAAACATGGGACCAGCAGCAGTAATTACAATATCATGAATACTTAAATTTCCCTCATGCTGAGAAACCATGATAAGATTACAGCCAGCACACTGATTTTGCTACATGACCTTTCAACTGGAAAACTCCAACCATCTTGCCTTAGAATGATCTGTTACGTTCCTCTCTATCTGACAAAAAGAAAAATAAGAGAAATGTTTGAGATTCCAGAATTTGTAGTTTGCACAAAACAGTCTCAAGAACCTGAAGCTTGTAGGTAACACATTCACAATCCAGTAGTCAAAGCTACTATTTCTGCAATTTATGCTCTCTGTTTTGCATTATTCTAGGTAATTCCTCTTTAAGTTTTCTCCAATGTAGGTATAATCTATAAAAAGAGAACATTAATGCAGCAATGGATATAGTAACTCCAGTGAAATTCAACTTCCTTTAGTTTAGAAAATTGCATAAACTCAGTTCTGCAGAATTACTTAGAATAAAACTTTGTAACTGTGTGTATAATACCACTGCATTCTAATGCACAGGCCCATTCTAGCACAAATGCATATGACCAGTTATGTGCACTTTATGAGACAATGAAACTAAAAGTTTATATTGAGTATCTTTGTATATACCATCTTTTTATTTAATTGTCTGTACCACCACACATTTATCACATACCATTTTTTGAATTTATCTCATCATATGCTTTACCATAGCAACTAGTTTAAAAGCATATGGTAGGTACAAAGTACAGGAACATTAATGCCTCTTGTGATCACTTCCTCCTACCTGTTGTATTATCTAGCACACTCCTTAGCTTGATTCTTTTCTTGGAATATAGTTCTTCTGTGGACAAGGGTGGCAAGAAAATTACTTAACAATAGAAAGTGATTGCAAGGGCACCAACCAATTAGAACAGATAGAGCCACAACTCTGTGGCAGGGTCCTGCGGGCCTTATGATGGATAGATGTTAACATTCTAATTGTGATTATGCAGCTGCAGTTCCAAGAGTCTCTGTAAAGGGGTTGGGTCAGCTGAGCCAGAGAGCACATTGAAGAGCTTAGGGCAGCTAGAAGTACCACCCAATACAGAAGGACTTCAGTATTTTTATAATCCTTGTGCTAATGTAAGTATGGAGAATCAGCCCACCTCAAAATTTATCCATCTCTATGACTTCAATCAACACATTCCTCAGGTGACCAGCAAAACGACAGCTCTAGTCTTTAACTCATTTTCAGTAATCTGTTAGATAGAGTAAAAATAAGACCATGTCAGTTGTTCACACTCAATAACTTCAAAATTTAGTGGACTCTCTTCCCTATAAACATGATCTTTCAATTGTTTTCTCTTTCCTGTAAGGATATTGCCACCCATTCTGGCTCCCAGCCTCAAAACTTGAGCCATCTCTGACTTTACCCTCTCCCTCATCTTCAGCATCCTCATTGCCATCCAGTTTTATCAATTCTGAGTCAGAAATAGCTCTGTCATTCATCCTCTTCTTCATTCTTATCACCATTGTAATCCAGACCCTTATACCTCTTGTTTATGTCATTGTGATGGACATGATTTCCCTCCCTACTGCCAGACTCCCACTTCTAATTCATTGTTGAATGTAGGTAGGACTAGGATTACTTCCCTACCCAGCAGATTTGATGATTCTACATTGATCAAAAACTTGCTTCAAATTTCTACACCTTAAATTTACCAATTGACCTTTTCAGCCTTGTTTTGTACCCTCATTCACACACCCACATGTTCTCATCATTCTTTTAATCCATTTTTTTACTCCTTGAATTAAATTAATATTTTTCCTCCACCTCTATACCTTTGCTCATGCAATTCCCTTTTCCTGGAAAGCCCTCCCTGTCCCTTTTCTCTTCGTTCCCTGTTAAAATCTTAGCGGTTTCTTTAAGGCTCACTTTCCTGAAGAATCCTTTCCCAATCCCTGCAGACAAAATCAATCACTGTCCTAGTGGAGTCTTTTTAATCTGTATTTTCAATGATCATAATATGCTTTATTTTACTATTATTTTGGTTCATAGATCACAAGCTTTTTTATATTTGGAACTATGTCTAGTGTCCAAATGTCTAACACAGTACCTTCGAGTATGTGCTTAATAAATATATGTAGAGCTATTTGCAGTCCCCCCATCAAGACACAATGATTCACAGTTTAGTATTTCCAAGTTGGGGCACTACACAACCTCTCATTTTGGTCCTATCTCTAGAGTGAATCAGTTACTAATTAGACACAAACTCCCCAATCAGTTGAGAAAAAATACAATTCAAGTATTGCTAACTATCTCAAAGAAACGCATACATTACATAAAAGTGCTTTGTTTTATTGGCAAAATATTTACTCCAAAGAAAATTTATAATCTATGTGATTAGACAAAAAACTTAATACAAAACTAAGAAACATTACTTCTGCAATTTTGTTTCATGGATATCCCATTTACAATTCTTTTGGCCTACACTCATCTCATAAGTTGAACTAAGATGCTGTATAGTTAGAGTCTGCTTTCTAATATGGGAGGTTTATCAATGGAATTGAGTTGTTTCTATCAGGTGCAGTAGCAGTTCGAGAAGCACCTAGAATTTAATTCTGCAGACATTTATTGAGAAGATATACTAGTGTAGGCACTGTGAGGGATAAACAAAGACAAAGGATGCCATGAAGGGAGCTATGATCTCTTGGATGAGAATAAATCAAGGCGGGAACACATGAGAAACCCCATTCTGAAAAACATTCTGAGAGCTTTAGTTTGAATGGAGGTTCACATGGAAAGCCTTGCAGGGAGCAAACTGAGATCTTCCTGTTTGTTGTGGAAATTAGTGTACTAGTCCAACCTTTCTTGAGCACTCACTATGTGCCCGATAATGATACAGTCACTGTCTACATGGAAATTGCTATGTCTCTAATCATTTCTCAATTCTATTTCATAAAATAAATTTAACAACTATGTATTTGTTGTGGCATATAGTATGGTGAAAATAACTTACAGAGTTACACCTGTAAGTCTAATCTAAAAGTATCATAGAGACTCGCCATTGTCCAGTGTGTAATTTGTGACATATCCTGTCCATAAAAACAGAATCCAAAATTCTATGTATTTCACACAAAGGTAACTTTACACAATGCCTCCTCCCTTCCTATTTATTTTATATGTGAGACACCTGAGTGCCCTAAATTATTTTTACCATCAATAATGCAATATCCAGCTTACAAATATTTTTCTCCACCTCAAGGAATATATTTATTTTATTTTACATTTTGGCAACTGTTATCAACAGTGAGTGGAAATAACAAACTGTCATAATACCATACATCATTACCATGCTTGGCTTATTTAAGGATCAATGGTCCTTGATTAACAATTTCCTTCAGAATTTCCAATCCGGATGATGCATGCATATTTGAAACACATGGTAAATATTTCACTATAAAATAATTATATCAAATTGCATTTCTTTAATTAAATCCCTTGCTGTGTTTTATTCGGATGTGTATATACAAAGCAGTTTGTACAGAATGCTAAATAAAAAGCAACAGTTAATTTGGGGGGTTACTGCCGTAAAAGTGCGTTATCTTTCATATCTATCACTGCATTACTTATTATCAGCTTCACACATAGCACTTTGCCTTTGATTTACACAAACAACTGTAAATGTTTTATATATTTGTGAGGAAGTGAATGATATTAGACCATCAATCCATGGGGACTGCAAATCAGGGGGGAAAAAAAAGGCTATTACATTTCAGAAGCTGTTAAATCAGTTGTGCCCCCTGGCTGATTTTGTCAGCTCTATTTGCTGTGGGTAAAACTGTTGATGCCTGGAATACTGGAGCGGCCCTGAGAGTGTTGGAGAGTAAATAGCAGCAGAGTTGTAAACTGCACCACACATCTCACACTTAACCGCGTAAGCCCAGCTTACGCTCGCCTCTGAATAAATCCAGCAGCTTTAAAAAGAGCAAGACAGGGAAATAAAGACAAGAGGAGGAGAAAAGAAGGCAAAACTGGGCCCATGCCTTCTGTCACTGCCTCTAGCTTTAGCCCCTCAGCAGCCTGCCAACAGGACACTGTTCTGCCAGTTGTAAATTTTAATTGGCCATCTGGGGAAAGCACAAACCACTGACTAGAGATTAATCAGCAAATTAACCCAGGCATAATACACATTTCCCACTGGACCAGAAGCGGCTCTAGGCTGGGGCAGAGCAGCCTGGGATGCAGGAGAACTTGTGTGGAATGCCATTATCGCCTTACTGCTGACGGCCATGCAGGAGAACATCTTCCCAGAGCCCTGAAATTCCCTTCTGTGTGACCTTGTTGGTGCCCCTGATTTGTATGGCAGTCGCAAAGAGCTTTTTTTTTCTTCTGTAAAGTACTAAACACAGATGGCACAGGTACTGTGATTGCAGGGGAAAATGTTGATGAATCAGTGAAAGTGACAACTTTTCTCTAGTGGGCTATTCACTTGGTTTGCTAAAGAACCTGCAGGAAGAAACAATAGTGTACCTGGATTTTACCAGCTCGGAGAATCACCAGAGAATCACATTTATTTAGCCAGTTTCTTGCATGACACAGAAATGCTTTTTCACAACCTCTGTACTGTAAGAGCAGGTTTTTAAATAACAAACTCTCCTTCTGCAAGTCTAGGTCCTAAAAATTAATTTAAGACAAATGTGCATCAATAGAGAACAGTGTGGCCTCAACTCTTTCAACAAGTCTTCTCATCAGCTCATGGCTATGACCAGAGCTCAATCAGAGACGATAAGCCTAAATGAAGGTCATATTAAAGTGATAAACACTAGACAGATAAAGTGGAAGACTGGTGGGAAATGGGGAGTGGTTTTGATATAGGGTGAGTGAAAAGACCGTGTGGAGGAAATAGTTTTCATAAATTTTGGAATAA
The DNA here is from genome assembly GCF_000147115.1 of Myotis lucifugus. NCBI lineage: Eukaryota > Metazoa > Chordata > Mammalia > Chiroptera > Vespertilionidae > Myotis > Myotis lucifugus. The sequence continues at coordinate 916,135 of NW_005871137.1, forward strand.
TAGAAATGGAAGGGCTTTGTGCTTTATTATAAGCAATGATCTTTAGGACACAGAATATCAAAAAAACTCAGAGGTGGTACTATAAACCCCAAATAAAGCACACATTGAATAAACTTGCTGGAAGAGGCCTAAGGGAGAGAAGAGGGTGCCATGCCAGGGCAAATGAGTAAAGAACTAAGATTTTCCGTCTTGTTGACAGTTGCATCTCCAGAATTTAGCATGGTACATAATATAGTGGCATCAACTAACTAGTCAACATTTTTCAATGAAAGAAGACATATCTAGCTTTAATAAAATTATAAGCCATTGTTATATCAGCATGCCTACTATTGCCTTTCCTGACCACAGTCCATGCTGAATGAACAGTAGACCATGGGATGAGGGTCCCTGCTCAAACCACCCGGAGGCACCACTTTATAGGCTGACAAGAGAGAAACCTGTGATATCACCTAGTGCAAAGACCTGGCCAAAACATAGATGAGCCAGTCTAAGCAGATTCTTTTACTAGCAATTTATAAATGAGGAATTGAGAGACTCAGTCTGTTAACAATGGACTTACAGCATAAAGGCTATGATACAGGAAAGGACAAAGTGTGAGGTGCCATGACTTGTATGTGCAAGCAGAGCAGGGCAACATGCTGAAAGAGAGGAGCAGAGCAGACTCGCTGGGAGGAGTGGCAGGAGTGAGGCAGGCAGCACCTACAGACAGAGAATAGCTTCTGTCTCAGTTCCATCCATCGTATTCGAAGCCTACCTCTACTTTTTTTTATGCGATTTGGGTGAGTTTACATGACATTCTGATCATTGCAACCAAAAGAACCTTGACCAGAACCACCATCAATGGTAATAGCACCATCATAAACCAATGGCCTGAGAAGACAAATACAACTAGTAATCATTGCCCGCACCCCTTCCAGTAGTGCACGGCCCGTAGGAACTTTGAAGCATGCTGGACATTTTCAGAAATACAAGTCATGGTGGATTATTTTATATAGCTCTGTGCTGACCCACCGCTAAATCACACAGACCCATTCACCTGCCTCTGGCGAAATAGATAGATTTTTTTTCTTTCACAACCAGGTATGGATTTCTTTCTGTTTTATTACATTATTGCAAGCAATGCTGCCTGCCAAACCACATGCCCTTAAACTGAAATGGCTTCTGGCCGAGCACTGGATTATCTGTGACAGTAAATCAGTCAATGCTCACGGCCTAGAGAAAGAACCTCAGCAGTTAAATAGACGTCTCTGGCTTCAGGTGGAGAAACCTTCGCTCATATACCCAACTCAGCTCCTAATAAGGCCTTCCAAAAAGATTTTATTTAAATAGTATTTTAAACCGCCCAGCAGTTTAGTGGAAGTTTTTATATGGGATATAAAGGCACAAAAAGAGAATAGGCAACAGTTCTGAATTAAACAGGGAGTGCAATAAATGGTAAAAGCAAAATATTGGAAATCTTTTAGCATTTGTAATATTCCAACGAAAACTTGTAAAAACGTTGACATGTCTGGCCTCTGCTCGTTGTGTCTGACTCAAATGCTCTGGCTGTGTCTACTGCACACAGGAAATCACTCCTAACACAGCAGTTGCTAGAGACTTTAGTCAGTATTTCCAGGGTGCACTGGTGGGTGGATTTCTTTATGTTCTCTGGGGGGGATATGATCTAAAGGTTAGAATAGGCTCAAATAAATTCTGTTCAATTTTTGTGGACTCCTCTGAATTATTCCAAAGCCTTTCTGTCTAGCTTCAACTCTGTTCTCCTATTTCATATTATCTCAATTATATACATGAAAAAATTGGAAGAAATTATATTTACTCATTTGTCAAGCCATTAGGGATTCTTGATGAGAAGATATCTGAAGTGCATAAGTACAGAATAGTATAATTATAATAATGATAATATAGATTGCCTATTATCATGCTAGTACATAGTTTTTCATGTACCATATGTTTTAATGAAATAAAGATGAAAGAGAAATGGTAACATATTGAGTTTATATATTTCTTCTTTCTAAATACCTGAAAATAACTTGTGATCTTATTTTACCTTTATGTCTAAAAACAAAATAGTTTCCTGGGGATGATTTCACACAATGTTGTAAAGATGTGAAAATGGAGTCAAGAAAATTGAATATGTAATAATCAGGTAAAAAAATGGAAGATTAATTGACAACAGTGCCTATTACATGGTAATGATGGAGGATATATTTATGTATTTTCTTTGCTTAAAAGAGTGACCTGTAAATTCCTTCACATCTGGCTTCACATCTGGTATTTACTCATTTGTTTCTGACTTCTCTCTCTCAACATAATATTTTGAGATCTGTGATCTATCATTAGTCAGAAGTTGATTCTTTTTTATTGCTGAGTAAAAATAAAATTTATATACCATAAATTTCATCTTTTAAGGTTTCATATATGTAGTATTTTCACAAGGTTGTACAACCATCAATGTTATCTAATTCCAGAACATTTTTATCACTCAAAGGAGAATCCCTAAATCCTGTCAAACCCTATTTTCCTTCCTTCAACCTTGAACAAACACAAATCAATTAAATACATGAAAAAATTGGAATTGTATTTACTCATTGGATTTAATTATCCTACACATGGATTTAATTATTCTACACTTTTCATATAAATACAGTCGTACAAATTGTGATTTTTTTATCTGGCTTCTTTCACTTACCATAAGACCTTCAAGGTTTATCCATGTTGTAACATGGATCAGTATATCATTTCTTTTTAAAGCTGAAAAATATTTTATCGTATGATGTACCACATGTTACTTTTCCATTCAAATCATAAACATTTGGCCTGTTTCCACTTGTTGGCCATTATGAATAATGCTGTTATAAACTTTGTGTTTACATGGACATAAATTTTTACATGGACATGCATTCAGTTCTCTGGGGTATATGTCTAGGAGTGGAATTGCTGATCATATGGTAACTATACATTAACCTTTTGAGGAACTGCCAAACTTTTTCAAAGCAGTTCATCATTCTACATTTCCATCAACAATGTATGACTGTTCCAATTTCTCCACATCCTTGCCAATACTTGTTATTGTCTGTCTTTTTTATTGTAGCCATCCAAATAAGTATAAAGAGGTATCTCATTAAAGTTTTGATTTTCATTTCCCCAGTGACAAATATTGCTGACTTTTTTTGGCATATGATTATTGGCCATGTCTCTTTTGCCTTGTATTCTTCCATTATTGTCCTCTTTTTTTGTTAAGTATTTTTAAGTGTATTCTAAGTCCCTTGTTTCTTTTACTAAATTTTAAAATTTATTTTCTTGGTGGTGGTCCTGAAGATTACAATTACCATCTTCATTTATAACAATGTAGTTTGGATTAATAATAACTTAATTTCAATAGTATACAAACCTTTTCATTTATATAGGTTCAACCTTCCTTTTGCTGTTATTGTTGTAGAAATTACATATTTATATTTTTGTGTCAATCAATGCCTATTTAAGTGTTGCTTTACCCAGTTTTCATATAAACCAAGTAGAAAAATATGTATGAACATGATTTCTAAATATTTGGAGATTTTTTAGATATTTTTTTGTTACTGATTTCTGATTTCATCCATTTTGATCACAGTACACATTCTGATGACCTCAATGTCCTAAAATGTTTTGAGACATATTTAATGGTACAAAATGTGACCTATTTTGCTAAGCATTTGATGCATACTTGAAATGAATGAATATCTGCAATTATTTTGTGTCGTATTAGTGTCCCATAAATGCCAATTAATTCAGGTTTGTTTAGATTTTTTCTATTCTTCCTGATTTTGTTGTGTCTATGAAGAGAACAAGGGATGTTAAAATGCCTGTGGGTTTGTGTGTTTCTCCTGTTTGTTTCACTGACTTCTGCATTTAAAGATGAAATGATTTTTACCAGTTTGCAGCAGGGAATGTTGTGATATAGAAGTCCAGTGCTTTTCAATTCAGCCAAGTCTGCCTCAATGTATCATAGGAATCTAAACTACCAACTTCAATGTTGAAACTGAAGTTGGGATTATTAATAAAAACCATAGCTCTCTTTGTTCTCCTTAATATTTTGGGATGGATGCAGTCAAATTGATATTCATCCTTCCCATGAGAGAACACTAAACATTCATATGGAGTGGTAATCTTGGCCATTTAGACTGCCATGCAATGAAACATAATTCTAACTTTAATGAATTTAGACTAAAATAACATACTAAATATCCTTAGGCCTTGTTCCTACCATCGATCACCCAGTGGATGATTTGACCTCATGTGAGTACTGCATTTTCTTATTGTCTCTGTCTTCATTATCACTGACTGTTTTCATATTACCTGCCCAGGACTGTGTAGAAGATGAGGACTACTAAACACAAATGATTCAAACTTTCTAAAGCTTATCCTCCAAACCAAAGCTCCCCACCTTCATTGCAATGAGAGTCATTGACAATATAGAATTCCAGGAAATAATTTTATTCTTTTTTTTTTAAATCTTCACACAAGGATATTTTTCCATTGATTTTTAGAAAGAATGGAAGAGAGAGGGAAAGACAGAGAGAAACATCGATGTGAGGGAAACACATCGATTAGTTGCCTCCTGCACGCACCCTGACCAGGGCCCGGGCCAGAGAGGAGCCTGCAACTGAGGTACATGCCCTTGACCAGAATGGACCTGGCTGGGACCCTTCGGTCTGCAGGCCGACGCTCTTTCCACTGAGCCAAGCCAGCTAGGGACTTAACCAAGTTGAATGTTCTGCCACATGGCTTCATTGATGATTCCTTAAATATCTCTTTCTTAACTGGTGCTATCCTCCTTCACTTCTTACCTTTCTGTCTACCCTCACAGGCAAATCATCCCCTGCCCCCTAGGCTTTGCCTTTTAGTCCCCATCTTTAATACAGATAACTTCAGTGTTGCTATTCTTAATCTTCAACTAGATCAGGATATTTTTGTGGAAACAGAAACTACATCAATTATTGTAATAGAAAAAATTAAGCAGAATTGTTAACTGGCTATTAGAAAATTAAAAAGGCGAAAGGGGGACTTGAAGATAAGCCTGTGGAACTGGGACTCAGATCTCTGATGAAAGAGCACTTCTCAGCTAGTGCTGGTGTTTAAGAGATTTAAGGAGAAATCCCACTGAACTCCGTCTTCTGAGATTAAAGTCTGGTCTGGCTGATGCTGAGTTTTCTGAGAGGAATGCAATGAGGCTGATTTTAATAGCATGGGAAAATTGCAAACTACAATTAATTGCTACTTGTGGAATCAATTGTCACAGCCAGGGTGGAGAGCTATCACCTGACTGGAATTGGAAGAAAACAGGAAGGAAAAAGTTCTCCAGCCTTCCAGATGTTGTCTAGTGCCTCTTTTGGCAAGGTATAATGGGGACCCACTGGCAAAGTATAAAGGGATTCAATTTCAGCATAAAAAACAGAGTATAGGAGTATGGATTTGAAGCTAAAAGAGAGCAGTGTACTAGTAATAATCACTGTAGTCCAGACTTGAGCTAACAAACATCTGTGCACACTCTTCTACAAAAACTTGATTTTCAATTTGATGATAAACCACTTTATTTTTTTACTTAAAAATGTATTTATAGTTAAAAGATACTCTCAAACATTTTCAAAATAAGTAAACAGCAGATCCCAAAAGTTGCTGTATTGCCCTGGCCAGCGTGGCTCAGTTGGTGTCATCCCCTGTACCAAAAGGTCACTGGTTTGATTCCAGGTCAGGGCATATGCCTAGGTTGTGGGCTTGATCCCCAATAGGGGTATTCAGGAGGCAGCCGATTGATGTTTCTCTCTTTCCCTCTCTCTTCCTCTCTCTCTAAAATAAATAAAAACATATGTGAGAGATAGCTATGGCATCCACTCCTATTGAGAAGACTTGGGAGATCTCCAAAGCCTAGTTCCCATGGTCAAACAATTATCATGTGACCATAAAATTCCCTGAAAATTCTTAATCCAGAATAGTCTCTGTCACTGATAGGTATGGCACCAAGATCACAAGGTGCCATAGCTAATAAAAAAAGAAATGGTTCTGGTACCAAAAACAAGGTAAAATGTAACATTTAAAAATATGTTTTTTAAAAAACATGTAAGCAAAACTGAAGCAAATGTTTCAGAAAGTTAATTGAAGAGAACATTATATGTAGAGAAGTGAAGGGAGAGCAAAAAAGGGGAGAGTGGAAAGGAGAAAAGGAAAGAAGAAAGGGGAGTGGAAAAGAATGTTTAAAAAGGAAAAAAGCATCTTCCAAAATTATAACAAGAGTTACCTCTGTTAAGAATTATTACAAGTAAACATGTTCTCCAACTTCTCTAAATTTTACAAATTTTCCATAAAGGATATATACTACTTTTATATTAAAAAATATGCATATAAGAGAAGAAATTAAAGGTGCTCCAATGGGTGAGGCAATTTCCTTCATACAAGAAGACTCTCTAATCTCTTGGGAAGCAGTAGTTCCCTCTAAGAGGAAAGTACTATGTGTGTGATTTTTTTGTTGTGTTTTTTTCAAGCCCTATGTTTTTGTCTAACTTCTGTAAAACCCTTAGAACAACATCATACTTGGATAAACATTCAATAAGTAGATAGAATTAGACTTATTATTCCTTCATTATAAAATTTTAGTATCAAGAATTTTGAAAGATTAATATTTGCTAGTACCATCAACTGAAATTATATCTTTTCTAAAGTTTTTCCCTAAACTAGATAACAACAGCAACAAAAATATCATTGATGCCCATAAAGTTCTGGTAATCACATTTATTGATGTTGAAATGTTACTATTGAATGAACCAATGTAGCACAGAATGACCATGAGGTCACTGTGATTTTGCATTTGTTCCATCTATATCTCCTTCCTATGAAAACAAAGAACCTGTATGTTGAATAAAAAAATGTAATTTTCTAAAAAGGTTAATATCTGAAAGCTTCCCACCAGAAGTGGTGTAGGTATATATAAAATCTTATTTGTATTTAAGTGAAGGATATCTCTGTTTTTGGTGTAGCTAATTTAGTCCTGGCTGGCTTGAGCTATCATTCTGGTGGTCACTTTATGAGAAAAATAAAATGCTTTATGAGGAAAAGCCAATGCAAGCTCTCCTTGAATTTTTATTAAAGTTTGGAAGACAAGCTCTAGCTGATTTAGCTCAGTGAATAGAGCATCGGCCTGCGGACTGAAGGAACCGGGGTTCGATTCTGGTCAAGGGTACATGCCTGGGTTGCGGGCTTGATCCCCAGGAAGAGGCATGCAGGAGGCAGCCGATCAATAATTCTCTTTCATTATTGATATTTCTATCTCTACCTCCCTCTCCCTTCCTCTCTGAAAGTTTGGAAGACAAGATTGTAATAGGCTTCTTCTTGCTACATAAAGAAAGAGAAGTATTTGATAGCCCCAAATACTCAAATCAGTGCTATAAAGTAGCAAACTTAAGTCAGTGTTCATGTGGGGAGGGAAATTAGTGATAATTATATCCAACACTAATCCTTTGCCAAAGGAATGTTTTCTTCTCAGTGACTTAATTTTAACATCTGAAGAGAAGTATGACTACATAAGGTATATAAATGTTGAATCATTTAGTATACCTGAAACTAATATAATGTATGTTGATTGTACTTAATAAAACAAAGAGAAGTGTGGTTTACATTTTTGTCTTACTCTGAGAATGTCATTTAGGACACAAGCTTGTTGACCTCTGTGAGTTCTTTCTACTGGATATCATATTCTTCCATGTCCTTTGAAGACTTGAGTACTTATGGGAAGAGTCTGAATTAGTGTAGAGGTAGAATATGTTGTTTAAGTTAAGCTAGTACATTTCAAGCCAACAAATTTTCTCCTTGGATAGAGGAAGGATGTAAATTCTATGATTTTGTCATTGTAAAGGCTCATGAATATGCCATTGTGATAATGTACCCCCTTGTTGTTGAAGAAACACAAGATTGAATATGTGCCTTTAAAGATATGTATATATATACATATATATATGCATACATACACACATGTAATAATATATATACATACATACACATATGTAATACAATAAATATGAATATATTTACTTATCCATTTCTCTTTCTGGTTATTTCATTTTTTAAACAATCTAGCAAGAGTTTGATTGAGATGGTTGGCCTAATTTGAAAAAAACTGAACTTTAGCCCCCCAAATAGTTACGAATTAGACATATATTTTGTTTGAATTACATTATTTATTTATCTTTATTAAGTAATAATAAACCAAAATAAACCACAAAGTGCTTGTACAGTTAAACATCTTTAATGAACTAATAATATTCCAAAGTAAAGAGTGGTTCAGGAGGATTTTCTTTGAGCAACAGGAACAGAGAGAGAAACCAATATGCCTATATGTCAGAATGAAGCAATCTTATATTTTTATTGATATCAGAGAGGAAGGGAGATGGAAAGAGAGAAACATCAATGATGAGACAGAATCATCCTTCGGCTGCCTCTGCACACCCTCTACTGGGGATTGAACCCGCAACCAGGGCATATGTCCTGGCCAGGAATCGAACCATGACCTCTTGGTTCCTGAGTAGATGCTCAACTGCTAAGCCACTTTATATTCTGATTCACTTACTCTGTCCATGATTAAGTAAGAAGGGACAATTTATCCAAAGTAATACATTTTTAAATGTAAACTTTTATAAATAAAAAGACTTCGTAATTGAGAAATATTAAAAAGGGTTAAATATCTTGCTCTGTTTTATATTTTAAAATAAAACACTATTTTAAGTGAGATTTGCTTTTTTAAAAAACACTGACACCAAACATCTGCTTTTTCAGCTGATCTGCAGCTGATTAAAGCGGAGGTAGAAACACCAACTTTGCACAAAAATACCATTAAAATATATATTTTTAAAAAGCCTCTATCTCTCTTAAAACTTTCCATGTATGCGCTGAAAAAAATAAGCAAGTGAAAATACCCCAAGTCATAAGAAGTGAAGAAAAGGACAAATTTAAAAAATGAAATGCCAACAAGAGCAGTATGGTCAAGTTTAATGAATAGAGGAGAATAAAATTTGAAATCATAAACTAAAACATCCCTGGCCATTGTGGCTCCGTTGGTTGAGGGTCCTCCCATGCAGAGGTCACAGGTTGGTTTCCCCATCAGGGCATGTGCACGGATTGCGTGGGCAATCCCAAAGAGGGATCACACAGGAGGCAGCCAATCAATGTTTCTCTCTCTCACTTTCCTTCTTTCTCTCTGTAAAATCAAGATTTAAAACATTTTTAAAACATTAAAACAAACTGCAAAAATTGTTGTACCAAATAAGCTGACTACTGGTAAACCCAACTGTTCATTTTTGTGCACTTTAAAATAAATAAATGACTAAAGAACTTGTTCAAATTAGAATGCCATGTATGTCCTAATCAAAATATTCTAACCCAACTGGACCTGAGCTAATACTTTATTTATCCAGTCACTTAATTTGAGGAAGAAAGTAATTAATGACCCAATATAACCAAAGTAAAACAGCTGGTTGAGAGTAGGGATTTTTCATAGTTTAACCAGATGTTTTGTCATCTAGGAGATGCTGTGTTAAACAGAATAGTAGTTCTAATGGAACCTCTATTGATCTAACCTGTTTTAGTCCATGGTTAAGAGTAAATGCAATATAGACCAAGAAAGAGATCTAGAAGATTATGCACAAGTAAAGATGACATTTAATTGAGTGCCAATATAACATTATCTTTAAAAAGCTTCTGTCCACAAGACTACAGACAGGCAATCAGGCATCGTTAACCCTAAAGAAATTGAGGACATTGGTCAAAATGCTCATGTCACTGAGGGATAAAGGGGTGGACTCTCTAAGTCATTGCAGCCATGTTTGTCCTGTTTACATGACCATTGCCTCTAGGTATCTCCATTCTTTTACACAAAGGTAGTTATGGAACAGATATTTTACTAGGTGATATTATTCTTCATGTAACTTACTAAAATATTAATCAATATTTCCTGTTCATGATAACCATATATTTTCTAATTCTAATTTTAAACTACTAATTTTATTTGCTTCATAATAAAATGAGTAGTTTGAATTTACGAACACAGCTATAAGAAAAGAACTTTTACTTCCTTTGCCTCATTATCTTTCTTTTACAGAAACAAAAATGAAACTACTAGTCATGCCAAGCAAGGATATTTTAAAGATCAATGGCATGGGTTACAGAGCTCTCAAAGAATGTTGCTATGGAAATATTGCATCCCATTGCTACATTTTAAGTGAATGGGATGGATCTCAAACCCTCCAGAGACTTGTATAATCCCTTCAAATCATTAAAGATTTGAATAATAGCTGTAAGTATTACTGGTGTTTGATAAATTTAATTTGATAATTATATAAAGATATAATTCTATGTAACTATGCTTTCAAAAAAATAGTGAAGGAAACAAAAAAGTTATAATAGATTTCATCAGGTCATGTGATAAAATGAAAAGATAACTTGCATATTAAAGAGACTTCAGGGAAGTGTTGAGGATGAGAATATAAAAAAAAAATAGTCCAGCCCTAGCCAGTTTGGTTCAGTGGCTTGCAGACTGAAGAGTCCCAGGTTCGATTCCAGTCAAGGGCATGTACCTCAGTTGCAAGCTCCTTCCTGGCCTGGGCCCTGGTCAGGGTGCATGCAGGAGGCAACCAATTAATGTATTTCTCTCACGTGGACATGTATATTTCTCTCTGTCTTTCCCTCTCTCTTCCACTCTCTCTAATCAATCTTCCACTGTCTCTAAAAATCAATGGAAAATATCCTCAGGTGAGGATTTAAAAAAAAAAAAGTCCAATGGAGGGAGTCAAATGGGAAATAGACACAGGAGCTGTGTCAAAAAAAAAAAAAAGCAAAGAATTGAATGGCTGCCTAGCTAGCATGACTCAGTGGTTAAGTGTTGACCCATGAACCATGAGGTCAGGGTTCAATTCCCAGTCAGGGCATATGCCTGGATTTTGGGGTCAGTCCTCAATGTAGGGCATTCAGGAGGCAGCCTGTCAATGATTCTCTCTCATCATTGATGTTTCTATCTCCCTCTCTCCTTCTCCCTTCCTCTCTGAAATCAATAAAATTATTTTTTTAAAAGAAGAATTGAATGGCATCACCAACAGTGAGCTATACATTCATGACAGCAGGCACTAGTGATATTAATATATGCTTAATATATTGTTGGCCATGACAACACATGTGTATCTGGGCTGCTTTGCTGTCATGATATAGTGGTTAGAAATATGGTACCAGACTCTGCAGATTCAAATCCCAGTGTAGCCACATATTGTCTGTGTGACATAGATGTCACCTACTTTCCCTCTGATTTCATATGTTCATCAGTAAAATGGAAATAATATCATGTCTGTTTCTGAAGGTTTTCGTGTGGATTAAATGAATTATATACCACTATATGTCAAGCGCTCAAAACAGTGGCATATATGTGTATGTGTGTACTATCAAAACTTAAGAGATAAGACAGTAATATTTGTGAACAATGTTATATTATTAGTCAATGAGCCAACCAATTAATCACAAGTATTTACTGAGCAACCACGATGAGCTGCAGATTTACAGAGATTTCAAAATGGGCAAAGAACCACCTAGAAATCTGAATTTGGATTTTTTTGGCTAACTGGTACAGCAAACATGAACTGAAAAAAAAATACTACAAAAATTAAAGAGGCTCTACCCCAAACCCATATTTAGTTAAGATCTTGTTTTATAATGATAAACTATTTCCCATTGACTCTAACATGACAAATGATTAGCTATAATCATGACATTCAGATGCCCAGCCAGACCCATGCTAGCCTCCTGAGTAGCCCCTATAATCATTTTTCTCCTCTTAAAAAAATAAAAAAGCTTTCAGCCAGGCCAATGTGGCTCAGTGGTTGAGCATTGACCCATGAACCAGGAGGTCACAGTTCAATTCCTGGTCAGGGCACATGCCTGGGTTGCAGGTTTGATCCCCATATGGGGTGTGCAGGAAGCAGATGACCAATGATTCTCTCCCATCATTGATGTTTCTAACTCTCTATCCCTCTCCTGTCTTCTCTGAAATCAATGAAAATATATATTTTTAAAAAGCTTTGAGTTTATAATGCCTTATTTAAGGTTTAGTTGCTGTCTATTACAAACTTTGCTATTCCAGATTATAACTTGTCTCTTTTAATTTGCATCAAGATAAAATTTTAGCATATATTTGTCAGCTTTCATGTACACTATTATTTTAGAAAAAAAATGTCTGCAATGAGTAAAATGAAGAGTCTGTAGTCTTGGACATCCTTTGGACAATTATAAATAAAACTAGAGGCCCAGCACACAAAATTCGTGCATGGGTACGGTCCCTAGGCCTGGCCTGCTATCAAGGCCATCTTACCCGCAGGCCTGCAGCCAGCCCCGCCCCCCACCACCACCCACCTCTGGTTCCCCGTTCACCATCAGGTGATTGGAGCCTGCTGGCCGGGGGAGGAACCAAGAGGCCGGCCATTCCCGCCTGCTCGCCGGCCCCGCCCTCACCGTGGGTTGCCCTCTGTCTGTGGAGTGACTGGTGGAGCAAGGACCTTGGCCTGGCACCACCCGCATCCCCCACTACCCACCCCCGGTTCCCCATTTGACATCAGGCAATAGGAGCCTGCTGGTTGAGGAAAGGGACCAAGAGGTGGTCAGTGTGCCTCATAGTGACTGATCAAGCAGTCGTTCTGGTTGTTCTGCCATTAGGGTCAATTTGCATATTACCCTTTTATTATATAGGATAACACTCCTCTTTCCTGAACCTTCAGTTTGACAATGTAGTAAATACATACAACTGTGTACAGATCTTTAATACAAGCATAAGCAATTTTAATAGAGATTCTCAAATATCTAATTTAAAATATTACAAAAGCCTTGAGAGTGAAAATATTGATTTTCTTTGAAAATATATATTTAAATAAGTATAATAACAATGTTATAATAATGCTTTGAGCATATACTCCTTGTCTGTGATTGCACTAAGAATATTTATTCATATTCTTACTAGAGGCCCAGTGCACAAAAATTTGTGCACTCGGGTGAGTCCCTCAGCCTGGCCTGTGCCCTCTCGCAGTCTAGAACCCCTCAGGAATGACCACCTGCTGGCTTAGGCCCGTTCCCTGGGGGATTGGGCCTAAGCTGGCAGTCAGACATCCCTCTGGCAGCCCGGGAGTCCTCGAGGGATGTCCACTTGCCAGTGGGGAGCAGGCCTAAGCTGCAGTTGGACATCCTTAGCGCTGCTGAGGAGGCGGGAGAGGCTCCTGCCACCACCACTGTACTGGCAGCCATCAGCCTGGCTTGTGGCTGAGCAGAGCTCCCCCTGTGGGAGTGCACTGACCACCAGGGGGCAGCTCCTGCACTGAGCGTCTGCCCCCTGGTGGTCAGTGTGTGTCATAGTGACCAGTCATTCCAAGTCATTCTGCTGTTAGGGTCAATTTGCATATTACCCTTTTATTATATAGGATTGCCTGGCCAGCCGGGTGAGGGGCTGATGGCTGTTTGCAAGCTGGCCGCAGCCCCTTCACGGTAGGGGTCCCCACTGGGGTGCCTGGCCAGCCTGGGTGAGGGGCTGATGGCTGTTTGCAGGCTGGCCACACCCCCTTCAGGGTGGGGATCCCTGCTGGGGTGCCTGGCCAGCCTGAGTGAGTGGCTGATAGCTGTTTGCAGGCTGGCTGCCAGCTGCCATCTTGGTTGGGTTAATTTGCATATAGTCACTCTGATTGGCTGGTGCGCGTGGCTTAGGGCATAGCGAAGGTACGGTCAATTAGCATCTTTGTCTTTTATTAGTGTAGATTTATCTTCATTCCTCAGATAAGAAAATTGAAGTATGGGAAGTAATTTGCTCAGGTGACACTGCTAAGAAGAGAAGGAACCAGGTTTTGAGCCTGGTTCTACTTAACTCCGAAGTCCTGTTTTAATACTAAGAAACACGGACTATTATAACACACCATCTCCATAAGACACATATTTGTATAAGGACTAAGCCTGTGGGCTCAGTCTGCCTGAGATAAAATTGCATCTTAACTACTTATTAGTTGTACTAATGGCCTGGTGCATGAAATTTGTGCACATTAAAAGGGAATTAATTAGAGGAAATATTTTAATATTGCTATTTGCCCTTTTTCTATAATAGAAGTGTCAGAGATGAAAGGAAATTAGTAAAATGTATATGAAAATAATTTATAAATTTATTAATAAATAAACAGTAACAAAAGGATATAACAACAACAGAGGCATGATAAACATGATATGAAAACAACAAAAACATGATATAAAAACAACAGTGATGCAAACAATGACTGATAAAGTGATTAGACTTATTCTAATATCTCCCTGCACACGACATTAAGAGTGAAAACACTTTCAGAGTGCTTGACTAATTTCCCTTGTGATGAAGTATTTATAACTTTAACTTTAATGTCACAGGCTCTTCGAACTCGAGAGAAAGCAACATATAACTGTCCATGTGCGAAAACGGGAACAGGTAGGAATATTCCTACTCTGTCTAGAGTTTGTCCTTGTGATTTATTAATAGTCATCGCAAATACTGGCATCACGGGAAACTGTCATTGAATTAATTTAAATGGGAGCCCAGTGTCAGATGGGGACAAATTAATTCTTGGAATCAGAACAACCTCTCCATCTGCAGATCCTGTTAATACTTCAGCTTTGATAATGTTAGGTCGTAATCTTTTGATAATAAATCTGGAACCATTACAAAGACCCCATTTTTACTGTTAAGATTTCTCAATAGCATGATGATTGCACCCACTTTCAATTTTAATTTATGACATGGCATTCCCGAAGGAGTAATACTATTAAGAAATTCGATGGGAAAATTTTCCTTTTCAGCATCATCTGTTGAATCAATGGAATCATCACTCAAATAAGTGTGAAAATCTCCATCGAGTATATCCAAAATTTCTTCATTTAATTTTTGAATGTGCTCATTTTTTGGACAAAGAATTTCATGTTTAGATATATTTTAATATTATCTATAGATATATTATTTCTAAAGGTAGTTCAATAATAGATCCATTATAAATCATTTCACAGGGGATTTCTATAATATCCATTCCTAAATGAAAAATTCTATCAAGTTTGCCATCTCCAAGTATTATTAACCATTCACTATAAGCAGAATCCTCTGATCTCATATTTGTTGTAAGAGACAACTTTCTGAAACATCCCCAAACATTACAGTACTTTAAAATTGTTTGTACTATGGCAGATCGCATCGCATACAGTACAATACTGAGACATTGTCAAAAATCCCCTCCAAGAAGGAGAACTTTCCCACCAAATACAACATTCAAATTCATAATTTCTCTTAGTAATCTGTCTATGGCTTTTATAGCATGACTGGATGCCATGATGCATTCATCAATGAGAAGTTGGGCCTTTTTAATAATTTTAGAAACTTCACTGTTTATATTGAGTCTAGAAATTGAAGTTTCATTTAATAGAATAGGTAATTTATATTGGGAATGAAAGGTTCTTCCACTGAGAAGTAAATTTGCAGCAATTCCTGTAGACACTGTGGGTAAAACAGTACCACCACGACCTCTAATATAATGTATTAAAACTTTATAAAAATATGCCTCCATGCTCCGAGGACCAGTTCCTGCCTCAAAACCGAGCCTAGCAGGAAACAGCTTGGGGAGGGCACAGCCCTTGCCAAGGCGACCCCTGCAGGACTGATTTCCTTCTGGTTGGTCGAGCCTTGGTCGTGATGGATGTTACACCCAGGGTTTTTATACAAATAGACTAGAGTTCCAGTGCACGGATCTGTGCACTGGTAGGGTCCCTCGGCCTGGCCTGCGGACATCCCCCAAGGGGTCCCGGGTTGTGAGAGGGTGCAGTTAGGGGGTGATTAGGCCAGCAGGAGGGGACAATTAGGGGGCGATCAGGCTGGCAGGGGAACAGTTAAGGGCATCAGGCCAGCAGGCAGAGACAGTTAGGGGTGATCAGGAAGGCAGGCAGGTGAGCGGTTAGGAGCCAGTGGTCCCAAATTTCGAGAAGGATGTCCCAGATTGGAGAGGGTGCAGGCTGGGCTGATGGACCCCTCCCCCCCCGTGCATGAATTTCATGCACCAGGCCTCTAGTATTTTAATAAATTGGCTGGTGTTCTGATTTTACAATCTAACTATTCTGTAAATACAAGAACTGATGAGTTGATGGGTTAATAAAACAGCGATAGACATCCAGGACACATAAGGAGACCATTATGAGGTGTGCCTGGATCTATTACATGGGTAACCAATCTGTTAAACTATGGCAACTCAGAGGTACAAGCATGGTATTTTGTTGAATTTCTCTTCCACTTTAGTTTACTATTCTGGGAAGATACAATTGCTTTCTCATCTTTTTCATGTACTCAAAGTCCAATGTAGGCCAGGCTAAAATTCCCATCTCATATTCGAGTCTTTCACTTCTCACATTGCCAGCTGGCTCTTGGCAAGAATGTGGATGTGCGTGCCACCAGCAGTCAACCTTACAATCTTAGGAAAAATCCCTATGGCCTGGACATTACCAAGACAGCACAAGGTGGTCTCCTTCAAAACATCTCTTAGTCCAAAGAGAAAATCCTAAACCCTTACCACACCTCAGTGACTTCCCTCTCCTCACTGCCACTTCTTTCTAGTCCTTATTTGTCTTGCTCAGTAGGCTCAGAGTAGACCAAGTCCACTGACCAAGCAGATGTTGACCAGGGAATGAGATGTCAACCTTGCAGCTACCTTCAGTCTCTAGGGTGAAGATTCTTTTGGATTTTCCTTCTTCTCTGGCTTGGTGTTGTGGAAATCACAGCATTCCAGATGATCCAGGCCACTTCTCTACAATGTCTTTTAGTTACTTTTTAATAGCCTGGTATTGAGTTGGGGTGCTGAGTGTTGGATGGGAATATCAAATAAACACCTCAACAATAAACCCTGAGGGAGTGGGCTGGCCACTACTGTTGTCAGCTCTCTTTAGAGCAGAGGATATAATATATCAACACTCTGTCCTCAACTTTAAGTCCAAGTTAGCTATTTAGGGCAACAAGAAAAATCCTACTCATGTCCGACTCATTTCCAAATACATATGCACTCATATACAAATGTACATGATTAAAATAGTGTTATTGAAACAAAGATACTCCAAAAGTGAGTAGACAACTACCTAGAGCCACTGAAGAAGGTGATTTGTTGAGAGCTATGCTAACTATACCATGTTTGTCTATTTTACAATTAATATTATTGGGTGACATTTGTTAATAACATTATGTAAGTTTTAAATGTACAATTCTATAATACATCTCTCACACACACTTAATCACACACTATCACCACTAAGATAATTAGTGTTCAAAAATATAGTAGAATAGACATATCTATTCCTTGAAAACTGTGTATATTGTGGTTCTGAGAAGAGAATCAAAACTAGATATGAAAAAGTTTGCAAACTGCTGAGCTCTTAGTGCAACTTGGTGAGTAAAACTTAGTCACTAATGATCAGAATTATTTTTAAAATATATTTTTATTGATTTCAGAAAGAAAGGGAGAGGGAGAGAGAGAAGAAACATCAATGGTGAGAGAGAATCATTGATAAGCTGCTTCCTGCACACCCCACTGGGGTTGAGCCCACAACCCAGGCACATTCCCTGACTAGGAATCGAACCGTGATCTCCTGCTTCATAGGTTGACACTCAACCACTGAGCTATGCAGGTTGGGCATGATCAGAATTTTAAAAGGGCTCCTCTGGTTGGCAGATAGCTGGAATCAAAGCTACAAGGAATACAATCAAATGTGTATTTAAGAACTATTTCTAGTGAATTTTTTCACTTTCTACATCGTAAAACATTTTTGACTAAAAGTGGTTCCTTATTGGAATCCTTTCTAATTGTTTTTTTTTTATTCTGATTGGCCACTCTCCCTATTTGTCCAGCTTTCCTTGTTTTGTCTGGTCTCAGATTCTTATGCAAATTAAGCATTCTTGTAAGTTGCTTAGAGACTTTGTGTAGAAAATATAGTTCCAAAATACTAAGACAGAAATTGCTGGTCCTTTCCCAACTCCACATAAGCTAATGGTATGCTCATCCTGAGTAAGCAAGAAAGAAATCAATCCTTTCATTTTGTTTACTTTGAATACATGGTTCCCGATAACAGTGCTTCCTAGAAATGATGGACACTCCCCCCTCAAGTAACCATTGTTTAACATGACATATTTGAACTGACAATCACGCATGCCAACTACTTCTTTCCTATTATATGCATCTCTAGAAAGGTCTGATGGTGTATCTAAAATAATTAGATTTCGTTCAGTAATCAAACTCAATCAAATGAATTCTGTATGCACTACTTTTATTCCCACAATGAGAACTGTGTGTCATATCCTCTGTAAATTTGCATATTTTTCCATAAACCTAAAACCAATCAATTTTCAAGAGTTATGATAATATAAAGAATCGGAGGCAATTACATGTCTTTTAAACAGGGATTCTAACTGCATTTCACTGCTGGTATTCATGTAGTAAAGTAGTCAAAACTTCTTTAACCCTTTTCATGACATCTCAATTAAGCTGTAATGATTGAGGCTCAGGACATTTCTTAGGATTAATGACTGGCTGGCAAAGTGGATGGCCTGAGATGAAGCCAAGGGCCATTAATTCCCCCTGGTCATTAATCCCCCAGGAAATGCCTTAGGCCTGGTTTGATATTAGAATCGCAGGCTGCAAATATACTGTTGAATTTTCTGATTGGTATTAAAATAATTTATTAAGATGTTACATTTTAATTTCTGCTTTGTGCAACCAATATTTCCAAATTTTGATTCCTGGTTTTCCATCCTACACTGTTGACTGCAGTGACATAAAACAAATGGTTTTATTGGTCATATCACACATTTTCTTTGAAATGGTCAAAACATGCTAAAGTTATTGTTGAGACAGTTATCCCAAATGGCCATTTTTGAGTGTGATGTTATTTACTAGTGAAAATCTGCTTAAATGAGAGGTATTTTATTTAGCTATGTGTGTGGTGTGTTCTAGTTTGCACTAAATAAGTTTATAAAAGATATTGAATCCTACCCCTATTTTTTCTCGGGTCTGAGACATAGAAATATGCCCTCAATCTCCAATGGAATAGTCACACGTTAGGCTTTTGTTGGAAAATAATCAAAACTTGGTCATAGAAATATCTATCAAATTGTCTAAAATCTGTAGGTTTAACCATTCCTCTAGGAACTCAACTGTATCTTTAAATAATGGGCCATTAATGTTTGAAATAAAATTGCTTTCACTGAACTGTACTTTGTGATTACATCTGGGTTAAGTTTAAGAAAGTTTATTTTTTAGGATAGCTAATGGAACTTGCTGTTTTTACTACAAGCATGTTGTTAGATATTGCCTATCGCATCACAGTGACCTCCTCATCAGGGCCAAGAAGTAGATTTATTTGAGATTTTATATCAGAAATAATTGGGGTTAAACTACAAAACCAGTGTATTTTTCCCTATTGGACACTATGGAACTTGCCACTGATTTCTTCTTTGGCTGCTAGGAAGCATAAAGTCGAATGTGCAAGCCAGTTCAGGTAAAATTCCTGGAGTCAACTTTTTTAGTATAATCTTTACCTATGACTGTTTCCTCTCTCTTACCCAAAATTATTTTTCTCCATTATTCACCATCAAATTCAGAATATGCATCTTTGTCAACTCCTGCTAATTCTGTTTGGAATGAGATGGGATATAATCAACTAGTTAATGAATTAACTATTAGCTGCATTGAGAAACATGCTTTCCCTCCTCCCCAGTCCAATTCTCACTTCTAGTCATTCTTCACATCTAGTCATGCCTTCCTGTAATGTGGATTCAGTTTGCTCACCTGCTTCGAGATACCTGTCAGGACAGGTCCGACGGGAATCACCAGTCTCACAATACTCCGAGCTGGGAGTCCCGGGACTCTCCCAATTTAGTCTCCAAGTCAACTATATAAGCATTCTTCTTCCCTACATAAAATTGCAGCTAACCTCTGAAAGGTAGTTTTTGTAACAAATTGTTGCTTCTTTTTTAAAAAAATAAATATTAACTAAAGATTTCTATTTCAGGATATCGACTTTAGATTGCAAATTTCCAAGGACTGCAGTATACTTGATAATATACAAAATGTCAAACTGCTTACATTTTACCATTATTAAAGATGGAAAGTGACTCTTGATGGGGGAAAAAGGTAGTAAAGATACTTTGATAAGAGATTACTAGGACGCCCGCCCCGCCCCCGCAAAAAAACCACAATGACCCCTTCCAGGACAATATGCAGAATCAGGCTTGGCAAAGGAGCATCTCTATGTAAGGCATAAAAAGGAATATCTTCCTACCTGGCTGTCTATTTATCATTCTCTGTCTATATATGATGGCCATCATGAAATGCTTAAGTCAAATGAATGCCAATGCAGGAACTACATCCTGGGCTTATTGATCTGAGCTGCGAAATGACAACACAAGGTCTGTCTTCTGTCCTCAGATCAATGCCGCATGTGTGTGTTCCTGAAGCACATGGTATATGCTGTGTCTGTCTGGCAGAAACATTTGTGCTTAAAATACAGCCTGACAGTTCCCTGCCATCTTGCAAAACAGTGTAGCTTATTTAGAACAAATCTGTTATGACTGACCACAGAAAGATGCATGTGTGTTTCTGAGCGTCTCCCTATGAATAGGCAAAGGGACCATCTGGGCACGTGGCATTTACACATCTTTGAGCAAAGTTAGCATTCTGCCTCCGAGTAAAATCCATCTCTCAGGGACTCTGGGTTTATGATGCTTCCTGTAAAATGAGGGAGGAAAACAAATGAACTTCAGTAAAACAGAAGTCTCTCTTTTTTTCATCTGTCATGGCCACAGTTTGATAGTATCTGTATTTCATTTTCACTTTGTAATATCACAAGAGAGAGAAATGGCAGGAAGCAAGTTGCTTCCACATGGTTGTGAAAGGGAGTTGTTATATTTGGTTGTTCTCTGTGGCATATCTCTGTGAATTTAAAAAAAAAAGGAAAGAAAGAAATCTAGCTACCATCTCGATAGTGGAGAAACAAAAAGTAATGTTCGTATCTTTTTCTAAGAAAAATTATTGCTAAAATAATAATCATAATAACATCCCCCTTTGTCTATCTTTATTAAAAATTAGAATGACTCACTTATAATTTAGACAAATACTTATACTGATGTACTTATCTTAGAATATGTATTTTATTGGATAATACAGAATACTCAAAAAACATGAATTAAGATAGACTTAATTTTTTGTAATTGAAAGTTACTAAACTCCAAAAACATTTTAATATTAAGGAACTCAATGCACTTTGCTTGATCATGGAGCAACATGACTTTTTAAAAAGAAAATTCACCTGAATTTATGTAGCCAAACAAATTATTGACCATTACTAAAAATGATCTTTTTTTTTTCACTCAGAGCATTTTTACTTCCTCTTTGTAAAATTATTTTCACAACATATGGTCTATTATTTTCACTATCCTTGATGCAACCGTATCTTTCATCCTGTAATAATAAATTGATTTAGAAAAGAGTCAAACTTAGGCAAGTATTACTAATAAGAAAGGTGGTCAACTGGGAACTAACCTTTTGTGTTCAAGGAGGTTTGCGACTATAAAACACTGAGGCTGATCTCAAATATTCTTTCAATTCTAAAATGTGCCTTGATATTCCCTCTCTCAGATTATCTTTTACAACTTGTCCATTCAGAGGGCAACTTCAAAAGAGGAGTGTCAAATGCTTTATAGCGATGACAACATTGTTAAGTTTCATGAAGAGCCTCATGAGGGTGCCATTTTGAAAGGTAATCACATGTCACACATGATTGTAGAGGAAAATTGTCAGTCCCATCACTTCCTAGACATATATTTACCTAAGCTTCAGACGTTTTCCTTTTATCAAGTGAAATACTGAATGGGCTAAACTGTAGCCAAATCCTACACCCTTTCATTTAAAACAACCTCCCCTTACTCTCCCTCTTCCTCTTTATTTTGGTGGTCCCTGCCATGATCTAACTCAGGCTTCGGCAACTGGGGGGAGGGGGCTACAGATATTAAACATTAAAGGCTTGGTGAACCAAGAGGCAAAATTGAGGATATAATGCTAGTACTTATATGACACGAGAAAAGCCCTGGCCTGGCCTGCCTTGTTTGCCTGTGGGATATTCTAGGTAATGGAGAAGCTTTGTGATAAGTTTCTGTCTAAAGAAAACTTTCCTTGGATGACGGTGTAAGCCAAGGATAGGCATCCTAGTGGGCAATGGTGTAGGTGGCTGCCATGGTCAATTTCACTGTCTGCTCAAAGACATTCAGATACAGTGCAGCCATCTCAACTTGGAAAGCAGCCCAGAGGTAAAGCCACCCCTAGGCTGAGATTCTGACACTTGGTGCCCTCAGTTGCCAACAGCAGAGTTTCCAATGTACAGGAGGAAACTGACATGGACCCTGGGAGAGTGGCAAGGTGTGACCGAGAAGGCAGTTGCTAGATGTGGAGGAGTAATGGGGATGAACTTCCTTCTCCCCATACCTTCCACCTGCCCCTTGGTCTCCATGGCTCTTAGTACTGGCTCGCTGGAGTAGTGACCACAGGCCGTACACAAAGAGGCTCCCTTTGGCCCATTCATGGTTTAGACTTTAGATGATCACTTGTCTACAATCCTTATTTCTAAATCCCAAGAAGGAGCCATCTTTCCAGGAAATAGCCTTTTCTGTGGTAGATAGACAATAGGCATGAAAAGATCTTGCATCCTCAGGTACCTGTTTGGGCACTTAGTTGCTATTTCATCCAGTAACTTATTCTTAGGTCTATCCCAAATCATTTTTAGCAATTCCTCATATTCTCCCTCAGTTCAGCAGAAAAATAAAAAAGTCCCAAATTTCTTTATTAGTAATGAATTCTAGGAAAATTATCAGGTGGTTCTGCACTCCTTTCCTAGAGGCTAAAGAGTGCGGCAGTACAGCACAGGGGTCAGTGCACCAGAGACTGTGGGACAGAACTGGCCACCTCGCTCCATTTTATGGCCCACAGCTAAGAATGATTTTTACATTTTTAAATGGTTGGAAAGAAATCCAAAGAAAAATACTATTTTGTGACACATGAAAATTTATGAAATTCAAATTGTAGTGTCCATAAATAAAGTTTTATTGGAACACAGCCATGCTTATCATTTGCATATTATCTATGGCTGCTTTTCACTAAACGGCAGAGTTGAGTAGTTGCGACAGAGACCGTATGGCCTGCAAAGCCTAAAATATTTACTATCTGGCCCTATACAGAAAATAAAATTCTGTTTGAAAGTATGTCTCCAAAATCAGACTGTCTGTGTTCAATCCCGCCTCACCGTTTTTAGTACTGCATCCTCTTGGACAATTTACTTAACCTCTCCTTGCTTCAACTCTTTCATCTATGAAACAGGGATATAATAGCACCAACTTCATAGATTGGTGTGAAGAATAAATGCATTTATCTATGTAAGCAACTTAGACCAGAGACTGGCTCATAGTAAGCACTCAGTAATATTAGCTGCTTTTATTGTATTTTTCTGAAATTGGATTTTATTTGTATAAATATGGATAATAATGAAATGAATATGATCTTTGAAAATATAAGAAACAGTCAGATGGCAAAAGATTTTGCACTTTTTGCGTGGAGTGCTTTGCTGTTTTCTGCACAAATAAGAAATGCTATTTGGAACTATACATTTTGTCCAGGGACATGGAAGACACCTTGACTCCTTCTATAAGCTGTAAGTTTACTTAGGGAATAAGTAACTTAAAAAGATCACTTTCTTTGAAACAGAAGTACCTTAAAATCGAACAGTTGTTTGTATTGTAATAGCAACTCTGTATGCTCAATTATATTAAACTAGAGGCCCAGTGCACAAAATTCAGGGGTCCTTCAGCCCGGCCTGTACCCTCTTGCAGTCCAGGAGTCCTTGGGGGATGTCCGACTGACAGCTTAGGCCCGCTCCCCTGGGAGCCATCAGTTGGACATCCTTAGTACTGCCTGAAGGCAGGAGAGGCTTCCACCACCACTGCTGCATTCGCCAGCCTTGAGCTCGTCTTCTAGCTGAGTAGCACTCCTCCTGTGGGATCACACTGACCACCAGGGGGCAGCTCTTGCATTGAGCGTCTGCCCCCTCGTGGTCAGTGCATGTCATAGCAACCAGTCATTTTGCAGTTTGGTCAATTTGCATGTTAGCCTTTTATTATACAGGAAGGTTCTATTGAGCCTAATAAACAAAATCAACATACAGAAATCAGTTGCATTTTATACACTAACAACAAACTATCTGAAAGACAAATTAAGAAAGCAATCTCATTTACAATTGCATTAAAATACTTAAAAAGTAAATTTAACTGAGGAGTTGAAAGACCTGTACACTATAAGACTTTGATGAAAGAGAATAAAGGTGACACAAATAAATGGAAAAATATCCTGTATTCTTGAATTGGAAGAATTTATATTGTGAAAATGTGCATACTACTAGACGCCATCTACAGATTCAATGCAATCCCTATCAAAATTAAAATGGTATTTTTCACAGAAATGTAAAAAAACTATCCTAAAATGTGTATGGAACCACAAAAGACTCCAAATATCCAAAGCAGTTCTGAGATAGAAGAGCAAAGCTGGAGGCATCACATTTACCTAGTTCAAGCTATGTTACAAAGCTATAATAAATTGGTACTGACATAAAAACAGGCACATAGGTCAATGGAACCAATGCATATACAATCCACTGATATTTCACAAGGGAGCCAAAAACACATAATGGAGAAAGAATAGTCTCTTCAATAAATGTTGTTGGGAAATATTTTCAAACCATATATTTGATAAGTGGTTAATATCCAAACTATACAAAGAACTCATATAACTTAGTAGCAAAGAAGAAAATAATCCAGTTTAAAAATGGACAAATGACCTGAATAGACATTTTTCCAAAGCAGACACACAAATGACCAATAGGTATATGAAAAGGTGCTCAACATCATTAATCAGGGAAATGCAAATCAAAACCACAATGAGATATTATCTCACACCTGTTAAAATCACTATCATCAAGAAGACAAGAGATAAATGTGGAGAAAAAGGAATCCTTGTCCACTATTGATGGAATGTGAATTGTTTCAGCCACTGTGAAAAACAGTATGATAGTTTTTCAAAAAATTAAAAGTTGAACTATGATATGACCTAGCAATTCCACTCATGGGCATATACCTAATGAAACTGAAATCAGTATTCAAAGATTACCTATGCAGCATATTTATATATAACCAAAATAAGGAAGCAATGTCCTCCAATGAATGAATGAATGAATGAAGAAAATATTATTCAGTTATAAAAGAGAAAGGAATCCTGCCATTTGCAACAACATGGATGAGCCTGGAGGACATTGTGCTAAGTGAAAAGTCAGACAGAGAAAGAAAAAAGAAAAGCTGATTTCATAGACAGAATAGAATGGTGGATACCAGGGTTTTGGAGAGAAAGGTGACACAGGTCAAAACATACAATTTTTCAGTTATAAGAAGGGTAAGTTCTGAGGATCTAATGTACAGCATCATGACTATAGTTAATAATATGTATACTTAAAGTTACTGAGAGTAGATCTTTTTTTAATATATATATGTATATTTCAGAGAGGAAGGGGGAGGGAAAGAGAGATAGAAACATCAATGATGAGAGAGAATCATTGATTGGCTGCCTCCTGCACTACCCCCAATGTGGGTTCAGCCCACAATCTGGGCATGTGCTCTGACAGGGAATTGAACCTCCTGGTTCATAGGTCAAAACTCAACCACTGAGCAACACTGGCTCGGCCTGAGAGTATAATTATCTTAATCTTGGTAGTAATTTCCCAATCTATCTGTCTATGGATCAATAACTTATTGACCTATCAATAGATATATCATCAAGTTATAAACTTTAAATATATGTGTTAATTATTTATTAATACATTTAAAATATTTCTTTATCATAAAATTAGAAAACATACTATTTTTTCTATTTTAACAAAGCAACTCAGTGTACTGAATTATATTCAAAGAGTTTTTACTGAGCCTAGTAAAGGTGTGAACCACAATTCATCTTTAGAACCTGCTATTCTTTCCTTTATCAACATACTTGTCTTGTATAGTCTAATGTTCATTAGTCCCACCCATGGGATAAAATAATGACTGAATAATGAATTGTAAATTAGCTTTTTTTCTTATAACTGACATCAGAAATTATAAATAGATTTGAAAATTTTCAAGGCATTCTAAATGGAAAATATTGTCAGTATATAAATTATAAAACTCCTGGTCAACTCTTATATTGAACTTGGAATTCATAACTACAGAACTTTCCAGTAGGAGAAACATAACCATTAATTAACTCAACAACTATTTATTGCATACCACATAGCCAATACTCCCATGGAAACTTGTAACTTTGTAGTTCTGAAATGGAACTAAATCAGTGGTTCTCAACCTTGGCTGCACATTAGAATCACCTGGGAATCTTTTTAAAATCCTGATTTCTGGGCCTCATCCTCCGGAAATTCTGTTTCTTTGTTACTAATGTTGTGGCCCCATCCTATAACAAAGAAACAAAATTTCCAGAGGATGAGGCCCAGAAATCAGGATTTTAAAAAGATTACCAGATGATTCTAATGTGCAGCCAAAGTTGAGAACCACTGAACTAAATAATTCTGATTGACATATCTCAAAGTTTCATCCAGTCTGTCCTGTCAAGAATTGCAGACTAGCCCAGCCAGCATGGCTCAGTGGTTGACACTGACCTATGAACCAGGAGGTCATTGTTTGATTCCCAGTCAGGGCACATGCCCGGTTGTGGGCTCGATTCCCACTGTGGGGCATGTAGGAGGCAGCTGATCAGTGATTCTCTCTTATCCATTGATGTTTCTACCTCTCCCTCTCCCTTCCTCTCTGAAATCAATAAAAATATATTTTTTAAAAAGAATTGCATACTAACCTTCCCAAAACCTTTTCTTGTTCAAAAAGTTTTGTTTCTCACAATTCACTAGATCAAGTGCAAACTTGTTAACCTGGCAGTTAGAGCTTTTCATTATCTGACCCACGACTTTTTCCTTTGTCACCTCATTGCCACACTTACCCTCTTAAACTTTGTTTCAGAAAAACTCATCTGCTTTGCATCCTCTAATCACTGTTTGCTTCTCCACCTCTGTCCTTGAAAAAGACTCAAAAATATGAACAATAAAGTGGCAATAGATACACATCTATCAACAATTGAATCTAAAAAACAAAATAAACAAACAAGCACAACAGAAACAGACTCATAGATACAGAGAACATTTTGGGTGAAAAAGGTGAAGGGATTAAGAAGTACAAATTGGTATAGAATAATCATGGGGATGTAAAGTACAGCTTAGGGAATATAGTCAATAATCTATAATAAAAGCATAATGTACTAATTAGACCGGATGACCTTCCAGATGAAGCAGGGGCTGCGAGAGAAGCCCGGGTCCCAGGTGCCTGCTGGTGGCCGAAGGGAAGCCCAGTCCCGG
>NW_005871137.1:943798-946373 GCF_000147115.1 Myotis lucifugus
CTACTCTTGCACGAATTTCATGTATCAGGCCTCTAGTATTATCATAACTGTGTATGGTGTCAGGTGGGTATGAGATTTATTAGGAAGATCACTTAGTAAGTTACATAATATCTAATCCAGGGGTCCTCAAACTTTTTAAACAGGGGGCCAGTTCACTGTCCCTCAGACCATTGGAGGGCCGGACTATAGTTTAAAAAAAAAACTAAGAACAAATTCCTATGCACACTGCACATATCTTATTTTGAAGTGAAAAAACAAAATAGGAACAAATACAATATTTGTATTTGCATGTGGCCTGCGGGCCGTAGTTTGAGGACCCCTGGATTGGGGAAAACACCTGAAACTAATATAATATTGTATGTCAACTTAATTGAAAAATAAAAAATTATTTTTTGGAAAGACTGCTGGCCACATCACTCCCTGGCTGAGAGCACCCTGCCCAGCAGAGACCTCCAGGCAGAGTAAGAGCTAAGAGCTGAGGGTGGGCTGGGCCCACTGGTGGGGCAGGGGGTGTGGCAGCCCTCTGGCCTGCCAGAAAGTTTCACAGGTGTTGTCTGCTTGTGGATCTATAGCTGGCTTGCTAGACCATGACCATATTCCGTATCCTCAGAGAGCTGAGCCATCTCCTGGTCGTGATCTTGCTCCTAGGAAAGATCTGTAAGTCCAAGTACTGCACAGGCATCTCTGAGAAGAGCCAGATCCTTTCACTCTTCTCTTCGCCACCAGGTATCTGGACCTGGTCATCAACTTCATTGTCAACAGTCATGAGGTGGTTTTCTTCTCTGTGCCTCTGTCACAGTGTACATGATCTATGAGAAGTTTTGAAAACGTTTGACAGTGAGAATACACATTCTACCTAGAGTTTCTTCTGGTCTCTGCCATTGGCCTGTCCTTCCTTGAGAACTCCCCTGGAGAACCTCTGGACTTTCTCCATCCAGCTGGAATCAGCAGCCATCCTGCCCCAGCTCTTCATACTCAGCAAGACTGGAGAGGCCGAGACCATTACTTCTTGCTACCTGGTATTTCTTGGGCTGTACCTGGCACTTTACCTAGCTAACTGGGTCAGGTGGTACCAGACTGAGAATCTCTATGGCTAATTATAGCGGTGTCTGAAGTGGTACAAACCATCCTCTATTGTGTCTTCTTTTACGTACTGGTATATGTGACCAAAGTACTTAAAGGAGAGAAGATAAGTTTTCCGATGTAATTTGAGGGCCCTTGAAGAACAAGGACACGAATCAAACTATTTGAAATGTCCTACTGAGTGACTTACACCTGACTCAGACCAAATGTTAAAATTAAAGCCAGAAAAATGTTTAGTGTGGATGGATTTCAACAAAGTCCTGATCATTCCACCTAGAGAAACCCTCATCAATAACACCTCCTTTATAGTGGTAATGAAAAACATGTGCCAATTACATAAACATGGTGCCATACAATGTCAATAGGAACACCAAGAAACCTTAGGTGCCTAACTCACAAATGGAAAAAAAAAAGAGACTACTTTAAAAGGGAATGAAAATTGGCTAGTATCCATAGAAAACTCTGTTTTACATTTCTCCTATATGATCAAAGCATAAATGGGGTTTTATTCTTTCTCTTAGAGTTTTTGTCCCCTCTCTAGTATGACACTTGACTAGTGTGCCACTTGACCTTTTGACTATGATACTAAGGGACTAAATCTTAATCAAATAGTTCACAGTGACTCCTGGAACTGTTTCTGTCTTACCTAAAATGTCTTTTATATTTGAAACATTTTTTTTCTTTCCTTACTTATTTAAAACTCATGGTTGTTATAAGCCATTCTTCTTTAAATTTCAAGCTTTAACCGTATTACACTAATTAAAGTTTGTTGAATGCTTTCAACATTCAAAGTCTGCCAGACCAGAAGCTTCATGAGGACAAGGACCATCTTGTCAAGTGCTATATCTTCAGTAGAAAGAGATTCATTAATATTATTAAATCAATGCATCCTATCTTCTTTCTAAAAGCTTTCACCACCAACCCCCTCAAATTTTATTTAATCAAATATTATTTAAGGGCTAATTTGCCTAGACAGGCACTATGCTAATATATATATGTGTGTGTGTATGTGTATGTATATATATATTATATATATATATATATATTATATATATAATATATATTATATAAATTATATATTTTATATATATATACATATATATAAATATATACATATATATAAAAGGGAATATGCTAATTAGCCGAGCATCACTACCAATCAAGAGGAGCTGCATCACAACTGCTCAGGAGGAGTTGCATGCACAGATGGGCAGGAGGGGACTGAGTGCCACCCCGACCCCAGTGGCCACAGGGAGGTTGGGGCTGGGGGCGGGCCGGAGTGGAGACACAACACACAGGAGTGCCTGCCCCCACCCCAGTGGATACAACGAGGTGGCCAGCGCTACATGGGTCAGGCGGTGGTCCCAGCCCCCCACGGGGTGCCTCCTCACATGATGGGAGGCGGGGAGCCTCCTTGTGTGATTTCAATTGTGCGCTGGGCCTCTAGTATGGATATATGTATATATATGTGTGTGTGTGTGTGTGTGTGTGT
>NW_005871137.1:947132-999724 GCF_000147115.1 Myotis lucifugus
CGGGCCTAAACCGGCAGTCGGACATCCCGTGAGGGGTTCTGGATTGGAGGGGGTGTAGTCCAGGATGAGGGACCCCCCCCCCATGCGTGAATTTCGTGCACCTGTCCTCTAGTCTATATAATAAAAGCCTAAGTGACCATTACAGCGGAATGACCAGAACAACCAGTCGCTATAATGAGCACTGATCACCAGGGGGCAGATGTTCAATGCAGGAGCTGTCCCCTGGTGGTCAGTGCACTCCCACAGAGGAAGCACCACTCAGAAGCCGGGCTCATGGCTGGCGAGTGCAGTGGTGGTGGCGGGAGCCTCTTTTGCCTCCACAGCAGTGCTAAGGAGCAGTGAGCCAAGCATTAAGGAGCCTGCCACTAAGGAGCAGCGAGCCGAGTGGTAAGGAATGAGCAGGCGGGTGGTAAGGAGTGAGGGGTCCCGGACTGTGAGAGGGCGCAGGTTGGGCTGAGGGACCCCCCCCCCCTTAGTGCAGGAATTTCATGCACCAGGCCTCTATCCTATATAATAAAAGCCTAATATGAAAATCGACCAAATGGTGGAACAACCGGTTGTTATGACATGCACTGACCACCAGGGGGCAGACGCTCAACACAAGAGCTGCCCCCAGCCCACAGGCCCCAGGCTAGCCAAGGTGGGTGCCAGCAGGGGCCCCCCAATCACCCCACTGGTCACCCCACAGAACGGCCCTCATCGCCGGCCAGGCCTAGGGACCCTACCTGTGCACAAATTTCGTGCACTGGGCCTCTAGTATAAAGATAAAAACAAACATTGAAAGAATTACTTTAACACTATATTTTTACATAGCTAATGGGAGTATAAAGATTTCTTTGCCCATGTTTCAAGAAGATTTTATTTTCACATTCATAATAATTCTGACAGAGCCTTCTGGCTATGCACAATTTCAAAAAGTATTTGTATTATTCTATCTGCAACATCTGAGCATTTGGAGGCCAGGGACCAGTTTTTCCATCTTTGAATTACCTACAGTTCTTATTCCAGTACTTTGTATGTAGTTGATGCCAAATAAATGTTTTTTTCTAGCTAAACTAAGCAACTTAAGCAATAAAAATCATTAACACGTACACAGCCCTTACATTATAAATGTATATTGCCAAATTTCATACTTAGTAGTCACATATACAACTTCAGCTTATGTTTGTGATTTATGTTTTCCATGTTGGTTATTGTTATTGTTATTTTACACAAATAGTGAGTGAGAATTATGCCTTCAAAACCCTAAATTCTATGTCTAGGTTAGACTTGTCAGTAGATGCACCATTGCCCACAGTACACAACATATTATTCTCCATATCGCAGCCCCGAGCTGAACTTTATCAGAATCTAATTCCAGAGCAGACTGTTCCCATCTCACTCTCTCCATTTTGGTTACAAGGGATGATTTATAGAACAGACCTTAACTCAGTCATATTGATCTGCCTCTTGTGGTTATTATGATGGAGTCAAATTTTACTGCATTTTTAAGATTAAGATTCTTTGTAGCCCTATCAAGTTTCCAACTACTACTTTCAATGGCTTTGATTCAGTGTAATTTCCTTTTTTTACAGCAATGGTCTTACATGTTTAAAAGAGAAATAGAATACCTAGGGAGTGACATTTTAAGTAAATGAAGGTCTTTATTAGAAATAAAAACAATTGTGTCAGCCCAAGCTGATACATGGGTTGCACTTCTGGATGTGATCATAATTCATTTTTTAAAATGATTTTATATTAGTGTATCCTGGCATGAAGATGGTAGTTGCGAATTTGCATATAAACAAAATTTAACACAAAGCTAAGCTTGTTTCACTGTATTTTATTTTAATGAACTATATTAAATTTTTAATTTGGGAAAAACATCTCTGCAAATTATCTGTTTCTGAATCAGATCCCCAAGCTGCTAGCCCTCTCTAACCAAGAGGCTTCTTATACTCTACTAAAGTGGTGGGGGTCATTAGAGGGAATCTTTCTCATTCCCCAATGGCTTCCCTTAAAAACATTTTTAGCCCTAACAGGTTTGGCTCAGTGGATAGAGTGTCAGCCTGCAGACTGAAGGATCCCAGGTTCGATTCCGGTCAAGGGCACATCCCCAGTAAGGGGTGTGCAGGAGGCAGCTGATCGATGTTTCTCTCTCATCGATTTTTCTAAATCTCTATCCCTCTCCCTTCCTCTCTGTAAAAAATCAATAAAATATATTTTAAAAAAACAAAAACATTTTTATATACCTACTCCCTTTAGTCTCAAAAACGTGTCCCTCTTTCTTGTAATGGTTATACCCTCTACTTAGGCTCTTAATCTCCCTCCTGTTCAGTTTCTTCCCCTGTAATTTCCCATCTCTGCCTTGTCTGCAAGCTATCTTATCCAGTGAAGCTCCCTATTTTTGCAAAGAACATGCCTATGAGGATGTCTTCCTTTTAGATTACTTCTATAAGATGAATTCCCAGAAGTGAGCTCACTGAGTGAGTCAGTATCAGAGTCAGGTGGTAGGCAAGAAGTCAATGAAACTAACCGAGACAAAATTGTTTATTGTATAGGGAAAACTAACATGAGCATAAAAGAAGCCTTTGGGATAAAAATCTTTCTATGTTGCTCGCTCTTCTGTTTTTACACTTACACTTTCTCAACAACATCAGCTGTTGACACTCTATTGTGATGGAGGAGTTAGGGGAGGCAGCTTTCCTGTGCATTGGGGGAATGTTTAACAGCATCTCTGTCTGATCTCTAGTTACTAGAGGCCAGTAATAAGCAAACTCCTTCCAACCTCTAACAACCTAAAATGTCTGGAGATATGTCCAGGGGACACACCACTACACTACATTCTTTAAGTCAGCGGTTCTCAACCTGTGGGTCACGACCCCTTTGGGGGTTGAACGACCCTTTCACAGGGGTCACCTAAGACCATCAGAAAACACATATATTATTACATATTGTTTTTGTGATTAATCACTATGCTTTAATTATGTTCAATTTGTAACAATGAAATTGGGGGTCACCACAACATGAAGAACTGAATTAAAGGGTCGCAGCATTAGGAAGGTTGAGAACCACTGCTTTAAGTGGAAATCCGCACCCTTTATTCCTCCTTCAATGGGCAGTGTGAACATCACCATTATTGTTAAAGGAAGAGAAGCACCAAAAAGAAGTTAACCCACAAATATAACAGCTTAAATGCTAACGAGCTTTGTGGAGTTTGTGATGAATAACTATTTTCAGATTGTATTTCAGCCCTTTATATTAAAATGCTCTATCAGTGCAAAATAACAGAGTTGCTGTAGGCTGCCACCCAGCTGCTCATTTCCCTGTCAAAAGCTGTTTCTCTTCAGAGGTAATCTGGTAAGAGGCAACTTGCCTGAAAGAGTACTGGTGGATGAAAAAAAAGAACTCACATACACACATGAATGCATTATTGCTCAAAAAAATAATGCATGTTGGTATAAAGGCCAGTGTGAAGTTATTGGATCAAACTGTAGAAGATGAAAATTTTAAAGTTTTTTAAAAGGAATTTTAAAGTACTGAAAATAATTTTTTTTTGAAATTTTGCAACAATAGTGGCTGAATTCCAAGGAAATGTAGTCCTATCAACAAACTTTTGAATAAGAGCTTCTCGTGTACAGGGATCTGATTTTATTTACCTTTGAATATCAGAGCCATGAAAAGAAAAGGTAGTCAATATACATTTATTGTGTTGAATGTCATCTGGCCATTCCCAAATCGATGACCTACAAGATTTTTCATTTGAATACTTACTTTTGCAGCTCTCCCTGCCTGTTGAGCAGTTTGAGGTCCCTCTGCCCTTTTATTTTCAATGTGAACTATATTTCTCCTAACACAGTTCCTTCTTTAGACATCTATAGTTTTATGGCAAATCTGTTTACCCAACTAACCAGGAATAAAATTTCAGGTGATGTTGATTTTTTTATAGTCAGTTCCTTTGTCTTGTTTCTCCTATAAACTTACTATCAGATCTATTTCTACGGTGGTACAAAGGAAAGCTAGATAGACAGGGACTGGGACCATGGTGGGGGAGGGAATAAAACCGGGGACCCAAATTAGGTTCTTGGGTTGATGGCAGGAGATGCACTCCCTGTGCCCACGTGGCTATGGCCATGTGGGCCTCCAAACATGGACTCTTAGGATTTTATTAGCTTGGATGCTGAACTACTCCCGACTGTAACAGGAAAGGAAGCTCTAGATGCTAGCCTGCTCCTGGAACCCCAGCTGCACCTTTTCCAGGACTGGCTCCTCTCAATAAATTTCAGTTCCACCAACCATTTTTGTCCCTGACTTCATTCTTTGATTTCACAAGACAATGAACTTGGACTCAAAACCCCCCACTTTTCAGTTTCTACCATCCTAATCATAGTGTGTTATCTTGGAAGTTCATGGCCCTGGCCTCTAACCATGAGCAGTGAGAGCCTGAGCAAGCCTCTAGGTGTCTTTATACATTAGTTTCTCCCTGAAAAGTAAAGAGGCTGCACCTCACCCATGTTTTACAAACAGCAAGTCACCGCCTATTAGGAAATCTTAAATATAATGTGTTCCCATCAGCATTTTCTAAAATTTTAAAAGAATGCAGCAAAGAAATGTCAAATGTCAGCATAAGTACTAAGGATAAATACTGTCCTGTTAAACTTTTTTTGTTTTGTTTTGTATGTATGTATGTGTAGATAAAACACATTTCTCTTTTTTCATATATTTTTATTGATTTCAGAGAGGAAGAGAGAGATAGAAACATCATTGAGAGAGAATCATGGATCAGCTGACCCCTACTGGGGATCGAGCCTGCAACCCAGGCATTTGCCCCAACTGGGAATTAAACCGTGACCTCCTGGTTCATAGGTGGATGCTCAACCACTGAGCCACACCAGCCAGGCTAAAACACATTTCTTAACTATGGCTTACAGGTTTGTTTGTTTATTTGTTTGTTTGTTTGTTTGTTTAAAAAGCTTGAAAGCCCTGCACTAGATGATTTGAAGGTCCTTCCATTTATAAATTATATTATTTTGTTCTGGGTCTTTACTATTTCATGCATAGATTATTTCAACAGCCTTCTAACTATTCTGTCTGCTTAGAGTCTCTTCCCCTTCCAATCCATCACATCCACTACTGCTGAACTGCTCTGAAGTAGCTTTTTCCAAGTTTAATTCCCAGGCTTAAAACCCTTAAGACACTTCCCTTTGGAAGAACGTCCCCATACTTAGTTTAAAATAAAGAGTTCTCCCTATCTGAGCCCATTCTGTCCTTGTAACCTTATCCTCCTCTGTCCTATATGAGCTCTGGGTTGGTTCCATCAAATGTCTCCACTTATCATCCTCTGGCATCCTTTCCAAATTGCTGCCCATAAAACTTGGCCCATTGACTTTTTCCAGCTTAGAATACCTTTTTTCCTTTACTCCATGTATCCTACGTTTATTTTCCCAGATAAGTTCATTTATTCAAGTTTTTAAAAGACTTGGGAATATTTTGATCAAAATTATTTTATGATTGAATTAATTTAAATGGAACTGAAAGCTTTAGCATATTAATTACTCTTACCTACAAACAATAAATGTCTTTCTAGTTTTCAAGATTTCATTAAGTCCTTAGGTTGTATTTTAATTTTTTCTTCATATATATTCCAGGAAATCACCTTGTGTTTGTCAAGCACTTAATAAATATTTTTAATGGCAACTTTATTAATTTTAATGATGAATTAGTACCTCTGTTGGGAAAGAGCCAATCTTTATTTTAATTCATTCAACTTAATGGTAAGATTAAACGTGTGTTTTTTTAACTTTGAAACCAAAATGATTTTTTGAAAAAATTTATAAATACATTAAAGATAGTAAAAAGCTTTGAATACGGAATCCTGAGAATTGGGGCTCATTTTTGCTACTCTCCTGCTGGTGCTTAAAAAAATGGGAGACAGAAAAACTTGGTAAAAACAAGCAGGAAATCAAAAAATCTAATCTTTTCTGATATCACCACTGACTTGCTCTTCATAAAGTTTTATTATTTGTTTTTCTGATTTCCTTTTCTTACCACATGTTTAAACTATTTATTAGACCTATTTGTTTCTTCTTTAATGCTCCTGAATTAAAAGTAGGCTTCCGTGACATGCTGGCAGTAGGCTCCCAACTTTTCAAGCCAGATTAGATGACCCGGGGAAGACATCAGTGCTGATGATTTGAGGGGTCTCGGAGCAGTCCCTCAGTAAGCACCATGCATAACTCTTCCCCGCCTGGGTCAGAAGTTTAAAACTGAGGTACAGATGGAAGCCCAGATATCACACTTGTTATGGACAGAGCGTCTAGTGGAATGATTTTTCACAGGCTCAATTCAATTTGGAGTGGGATTGAATTCCACTTTTATTTTTCCAGCTTGCCATGGAACTGTGTTCCACTTCCCCTCATTATAAAAAAGGAAAAAGACTATGGCATTATCACAGGAGCCCACACGCAGGAAGTCCATCTTAGAGGATTTTTTAACTTTTGAATCTTGTGGTTGTAAAATCCATTATCATCCGATTGCATAAAAATAACATATAAATGTTATAGACCATAAAGCTTTGAAGTGTGGTTGTAAATTATATAAGCATATCTGTACATATACATATTCATGTTGAGATGCATTCAAATGATGAAAAATATTCTTTGCTCCATTGCTGCACTGAGTTTCCATTCTAAAATATGTTCTGGAGACATCAGCAGTGTCTCCTCTCTTTGCGAATGACAAATGCGAGAAGGTAACTTTGGAAATTACATTGCGATGTAATCATCCATATTGTGTATTGTGGATAAAATTGATTAGAATAATATTGAAACTCCCCCCAAGGACTCTACAATTATAAGTCAAGTCCCAAATGGAAAAGGTTTTTTGAAAAGTTGGCAGATGTCTTAATGAAAATGAAGCATTACAGTAATATATTAGGGCAATATGTTCATTATTGACAAGCAAATCACTAAACTATATAAATTACTGGGTTAGACAGGCAGAATTACTTTTCTTTCAGCAAATGGTTAATCAAATATTACTGTTAAATGCTCATTTGTTTAGGTTTTTGATATGCATATTAACAGACAAATAATTGCCCTTTACTGAGAGCTCCAAGTTGGCTTTCAATACTGAAAATCCAAATATTGGAATTTACGTCTATTAAGAACCAAATTCTCCCATAAGATTGAACTCCACCGTTCATAGTCCACAGTAGAATATATAAGACCACCAAGATTTTGTATTTCCCCTCAATACACAGGTTTACTTGGCATTTCTGTTTCCCTTTTTTCATGTTTTTGTTTCTAAGCAGCCTTTCTTGGAAAAAACACACAACAGCATTGGAATAAATCCTTGAGGAACAGATAGAGCTACTTAACAAGAGAGGTAATTACATAGCACCATTCCACATGCTGGGAGGGTGGAGATGATTTCAAAGTTTGCTTCTGCATTTCTTTCCAAGGACTTGGCCAAGCACAGAGGCTCCATATATACCAGCAACGAGGGCAAATTTATTCTAATAGATATTTATTTCAAGAACAGGAATCTTTCTGTTTCATATTGCACATGAATATTAAATAAAGTACCTGCTGGCAACTACACAATATTTTAGCCTCTAATTTTAAAAGTACACTGTATTTTAATGCCTATTTTTAAACAGATATCAATTTTTATGGAGCAGTACATGAGTTGTTGATGGATAAATCACCCAAGCATGGTTAAAGAGAGCCTAATCTCCAGCTGGTACCAGATCCATTTAATTGTATCTTCTGACCTCACCTCACCTGAGCCTGCATTAAAATCATAATACAGTTCAAGTGTAAAAATGATATACTGTTTGTTCGCCCTGTTTATAAAGGGGCAAACATACAGTTAAATTCATATGTTTAAAATTAGTGTAGTCATTTGAAAAGGTTGAGTTAGATCAAACTGCCTCTCAGCGTTTTCTCTGCCCTTTGTTATTCAAATGACTAGGCCTCCATCACCAGATGAGAGAGGCTGTTAAGAAAGTTGTAGCAGCTTTTCCTGGATACCCAGAAGATCAAACAAAGCTTTCAAGCATCATTTAATAATGGAACAGTCCGTGTGTTTTTTTTTAATGTGTTCAGCAGGCAATAGGACAGAAATTTTGGAGTGTTTGAAGTCCTTACAAATGCAGTTAATATTTCGCAATGGTGTAAACAGTGGCCCTTGAGTTATCTCTGTTTTTATTAGGGTAGATGTTGTCTTTAGATTCTGTGGCACTTTTATTTTCATAAATTACAGTCATTAAGTATTTTGTCTGTCTTAAGAGCCAGTGTGCTTTTTGTTTTGTAAAGCGCTGCTCCGGCCAGACCTATATTGATCTTCACAATGTTTCTAAACACTGAATTGAGAACATTGAAAATGGCATTGCTTTTGAATTCTGATTCAAAGAAACCATCACTCATCTGAAGTAACATTTATCGAGAGCTTTCTGTGTGCCAGACAGACTTGAGTCCCCACACGTATAGTGCACTAGACGGTGTATCTTCCACTCTCCCAAGAAAGGACCTTGTCTGTCTTATTCACCATTAAATATTTAGGGGCCTACAGTGGTGCCTAGGAGGAAGGAGATGCCCAATGGGTAGGTATAGAATCAATGAATCAGTCAATGAATAAATGCATTATCTCATTGAGTCTTTATACTTATCCTGTGCAGTAGGACAGATGTTTATTCCCATTTTATAAATGAGGAAAGTAAAGTTCAGAGAAGTTAAGTAAATTGCCCAGGATTACATCAATTTAGTATCAGAGCCAGATTTTGTAGATGTGTCTTTCTGATTCTGGAGTGCATGCTATGGACTAAGATAATAGTTCAGTCACAGTGGTTCTCAAACTTTGATGTACATACATCAGAACTCCTAACAGGCTGGTGAAACCCAGATTACTACCTCAACTGCTCCACACAATTTCTTATTTAGTAAGTCTGAAATAATGTGCAGAATTTGTTTTTTTTAACAGGTTCCCAGGTAAGGTTTCTGATGCTGGACCACAATTTGAGAAACACTGGCCCTGTGATCCTGAGTCTTCCCAGTACAATAAATAAAATAAAATAAAATAATGTTCAGATCTACTTTTGTCTGTGATAGTTATAATCATTGGTTTTAAAACAAGTGCTTTCTATAAGTTACAATACAGATTTTTTCCCATATCCATCCCTACTCCCCAAGAGTTCACTGCAGTATGTATAACTGGTTTTAAACAAGAATTGCATTGCCCATTTTGATTGATCTGATGGATGCGAATCTCTTTCCTGAATTAATTTTTACCATTTTCCAGAGAATTTTTGCCAAAACTTTTATCTCTCAGAACTTACATAGTGTCAGGTTGACTTCAGAATAATAAAAATTCACCCAACATCCAGAGAGAGGAAACTCAAGGTCAGAATGTTATAGTTACTCTCTTACTTTGTCCAAAAAGATGAAAAACAAACAAACTAAGCACAGTACTATATTAACTCTTCTGGAAACATTTGCTGAATGGTGAACTTATGCGAGTTGAAAGGCTGAATTTAATGTCCTGGAAAGATCTGTGGGAGTATTTTCTAGATGTGGAATTGCAGTAGGACTTTGATCTTTTCTCTCAAGTGTAGCCAGGTCTCTGGGAGGACCAAAATAATCTATTTCTTACCATGAATTTTTCTTAGACCCTTAAGGTAAGTCAGGGTTAATTGTTAATTGATTTGTCATAGATCTATCCCCTGATGTCAGTTCTCCCCAGCACACACCACCGCCCTCACTCCTCTCTCCTAGATGCCTGCAAGCACATCCTAATGGTTCTGCATCTCAGGACTAGCCCCTGCCAGTCTTTCGACATAAGCCTGTCATTTAGTTTTCAAGCCGTATGTCTGACAATAGCATCCCCTCGATCAATAGCTATCTGTTGCATCATAACAACTTGGAGTAGGATTCATGCTTGTAAACTTTGTCCTAGAAGACCCCTTATGGTTTTTCTGCTTCTTATAGCTCTCATCTCCCAGCACCTCTTTCTGACGTGCATTCTTCTGTCCAGCCTCACTGAAACTCTTGCAGATCCACCACTGCCTCATCTGTTTAGGCATCCGTACCTCTTTCTTCTACATGGAAGACTCTTTCCACAGCCCACATACCCGCAAATATACAGCTTTAGTCTACTTATTTCCTACTCAATCTTCAAAACATACTCTAAGTGCCATTTCCTCCATGTCCATTCCTGACTGCTCCTCTGTCTTAAAAGTACTGCCTCTTGCTTCAACAGCACCCTTGACTATTTCTCCCGGAGGACCTGGCACTCTTTACTCCTTTGGCAGTTTACTTGTCTGTCTCCTCTTCTGGACTATATAGTCCATGAGACAAGTACCAGATCTTCTTATATAATTGCAAATTCCCAATACTGGTAGAGTGTTGAGATCCTTATAGAGATTCTAAAATTATTTTTTTGTGAATAAATGAAAGAAGAAAGAAAGAGAATAAAAAGGAAGGAAAGAAGGAAGGGGAAAAAGGAGAAGGAAAGAGAAAAACAGATACAGAGATAGTGATAGAGATTAAAAAAAAGGCAAAGACACAGAGGGGGGAAAGTGATTAAGAATCTCCAGATGGCTGTCAGGTAGCTTGTGTACTTATTCCTTGGCAAAACCATATGCTACAGAGGGAAGGATGCTAGATATGGAATACCTCCTCGAGCAACTCTGAATTAATAATAAATACAGTGGCAGAGCTGCCTCAAACTGATTGTCGAACTGCAGTGGGAAGGCCAGGGAGGGTTGGGGGACAGGAGGGAGGGGAGTAAGAGATCAACCGAAGGACTTGTATGCATCCATATAACCATAACTAATGGACATAAGACACTGGGGGGTAAGGGAGGGC
The DNA here is from genome assembly GCF_000147115.1 of Myotis lucifugus. Lineage (NCBI taxonomy): Eukaryota > Metazoa > Chordata > Mammalia > Chiroptera > Vespertilionidae > Myotis > Myotis lucifugus. The sequence continues at coordinate 957,977 of NW_005871137.1, forward strand.
AGGGGGGGAAAAAGGAGAAGGAAAGAGAAAGGACACTTATGTAATACCCTTTGTAATACTTTTAGCGAAAAATAAAAATAAAAATAAAAAAAAAAGAATCTCCAGATGGCTGTCAGGTAGCTTGTGTATTTATTCCTTGGCAAAACCATATGCTACAGAGGGAAGGATGCTAGATATGGAATACCTCCTCCAGCAACTCTGTATTACTGATCACTCACCTGTAAAATAACAAACCTATTATTTCAGTAGGAAATTTGTTGATTAGTCACTTTGGATGGGAAAAGGAAATAAATAAAATATACCTTAAGATATAGATTATGTTTTTTCTTTATTAACCTGTAGCATTTAAAGTGTTGAAAAGACCTCAACCCTAGTAAACATTCACCTCTTATTCTTTGTGTTTCATCAGAGTTTTTATATAGTAACCAATGTTCTAAGTAATTATGAATCTAAATAATCTAGGTGGTATGAGTTTATTTCGGCTATTACATAAGGTATCACCTCCTTAAACTAGTGATGGGGAAACTGTAAAGAAGAGTCTCCACCAGTTACTGATTTTCAGCTTTCAACCAGTGATCTTTTTTCAAACAAAAGTTGCTTAAAGTAAATATAAAAAAACTTGTAAATATTTAATCTATAAAACTGATTGAAGTGGCATTGTTTTGACTGACTGAAATGATAGTGGAGGTGGGAAGGGACTGGAGTATTGATTATCACCCTCTTGGTGCTATCCCTCAGACCCTACTATTGGGGTGCTGAGGACTACTTGGAGCTCAGTTTGAAAACAATTGTGTCAAACCCAATGCCCTAAAAAAAAGGAAAGTGAGACCCAGTGGTTTGTACATCTTGGCAAATTAGTGGTATTGCTGGGTGGGATCAGAACATGGGCCCTCTGTTTTCCATACCAATATCTGTACCGTGGCATCCATGTATATTCTTAGGGCTAATTTGGGTTTAGTACAATAATCAAAGGATTTTTTAAACCCCATAAAAGAACCCTGCTCACTTTTTCTTCTTCCCATCTTCTAACGAAACATCACTCCATGAGTAAGTGACAGTTAGGCTCTTTACACAGATGATTTATGGTTCTTGGGTCGTATGGATTTAGGTTTTCATTTTCAAGAAATGTTATTAGTGATTAACCACCCAAAATTCTTACATTATATCTTTGAAAAGATTCCAGCTATTGTCACATTTGTGGCCATGGGCAAAGCCTTCAATGGGATTTCTGGAACACCAGAAGTAGAGCTGTAAGTAAAGCAAGGGTTCTGTGTTGAAAGGTCACTTTTTATCTATTGCTTTGAAATAAATAGCACATAGAAAGGACAGGTGGTGAAAAATTCCATGACCAAGGAAAAGAAGTCTTTTTTAAGTGCTTATGTTTTTCCAAAAACATTTCAACCTTACCTGTCATTAAAATATCATCTTATAAGGCCAACTGGATTGTGTTTTCAGATCTATGACTTTTCTCTCTCATTGTTGAGGTAAATTTACTGTGAGATGTAATGTCTCCTGTAAAGAGAAATCATATCTTCTAAATATGTTCATAATACTAGAAAAAAGATAATTGTATCACAAATATTCAGGGTTAATTTTAGAAAATTTGAGCAAATGCTCAAAATTCGATGGTGAATCTTTATATTTGTCACTTCGCATTTGTCAAGCTCAAGAATTAGCCATGACTTCTAGAAGTTTGAAAAGTGTTTGGAATGATAGGATCAGATCATGCCTAACCCATTTTGTGGAAGCCACCAGTCCTTGTTAATATCTATATATATAGAAAAGCTTAATCTATGACATGCACTGACCCAGACCTTGCTGCTGAGGCCCTGACAGCCCCGAATCTGGTTCATCTGGACCCCAGACCCAGACAGGAAGGAGGAGGGAGCCTGATTCCTTGTGGAATCAGCCATTGGTTAGCTTGATGCTGAGGCCAACTTCCCATGGTCCCTCCCCCTGGCTGGCCAGACGCCCCACTCCCATTGGCCCTGATCACTGGCCAGGCCGAGGGACCCCACCCGTGCACGAATTCATGCACTGCGCCTCTAGTGTGCAAATAATGACACTTAAAGTGTGCATGATATGCCAGGCAGGTCTGAGTGGTTTCATACTTTTAACTCATTTAATCTTCAACAAACTATGCAAGTTAAGAACTATTACTTCCCAATTTGAAAAAAAAATTAATCTGAAGCACACAGTTTATGTAATTTTCCCAGTATTGCATAGTAATGAAGTACTTGATCCAAGGCACTCAGAGGGCTATGCTAACATTTTTAAACATTATGTTACAGGATCTCTATTGCTGACATTGGGTATAACCCCTTTAGAAGGATGACAGGTTGATAAAAAACTCCTTGAGAAACTTCATTCCCCCAAACAACACTCTTGACTGAGTGACCTACAAACTTTATATGACAATACTTATGGACTCTAATGACCCAACGATCCATAAACCAGCCACTGAAATGTATTTCTTTGAGTACTCCTAGCCTTCCTCTCTTCCCTTGAACTTTTAAAATTGTTTGGTCTTGACATAGTGATTTATGACTTGTCTTATATTTCCTATTTGTAACATCTAAAAAAGCAGGGATAATGTCTTATTTATAGTTCTAATCTCTGCTTTATCAGGCACCATGTTTTACTGATATTGGAAACACTATTCTGTCCTTATCCTCCACTAAATTTTCCAGTAGAATCAAGGAACACTACATTCCCAGGCCTGGTGGTATGCTGGTAACTGTTTAACGACCTGCACTCTGGAAGAATTTGTTTAAACTCTGCTTTGTAGCATTTGCCAATTCCCATGGTGTAAATACTATTACCACTACCAGTTTCAAGCAACTTACATTATGTCACTGAATGGAGTTATAAAGAGATGCTAGTAATGGGCTCTTCTCAGTTGCCAACCAGTGAAAGCTCTAGCACATCACTATTTGGCCATCAAAAAAATGTAAGTCCCGCCTGGCTGGTGTGACTCAGTGGTGCAGTGTCAACCCATGAACCAAGGGATCCCTGGTTTGATTCCCGGTCAGGTCACATGCCTGGGTTGTGGGCTCAAATCCCTGCTGGGGGGTGTGCAGGAGGCAGGCAATCGATGTTTCTCTCTCATTGATGTTCCTATCCTTCTGTCCCTCTCCTTTCCTCTCTCTAAAATCAATAAAGACATAACAAATACATAAGTCCCACTGAGGAAGGTAAAGAAAGCTAAATAAGGGTAGATATGAGTAAATCTTGACTTTAGGGTTTCTGCATAACATCCTCTGTTCCCATGAACCCTCACAAACTACCCTAAGTCTTGGTGAGCTGCTTGCTCCTACTGTTGTCTTCTCAAAAGATCTGAGAAGACCATTCATCAAGGCATTAATCCCCCTCTCTTTCTATTTGTCCAGCTTACCTAGTCAGCTGTAAACTTTGCAAGGGAAGAAATTATTTTATCACTATTTTGTCCCCTGAGTCTGTCACAGAGGAAGCATGAAAATATTATTGAAGAAAAGAATGATACATGAAAAATATTGTTCTAGCACCAGAGATTTGCACCTATTTCTTTATTAGCAAGTAAAGGTCATGAATATCCACCTGGATTTTGGCCTTTAATGCAGAATTTTCCTGCTTTGTTGATTTACAGTTAATCCATAGCATTAGCCTTTAGCATAGTTATTTGTAGTTGGTGGTTAAGTTCTGTGGACTTGTGATTAAGGAGTAATTAATTTTCCATACTTAACATTAATGAAATTTAATGAAATGTAAAGTAACTACAAATTAGCATTTGCATCTACTTAGCAGCTTGTCTTCATTATATAACAAACAGAAACAAAGTACTTCCAGTCCATCCTGGCCAAAGGTTTGAGAAGAGAGTGTAAAGAGTTACATAAAGAAAGTCAGGCAGGTGAACAGACAAATAAGTAAAAACTAACTTCAATTATTATAAACATATTTACAGAGCTAGATTGTCAGTTTGTTTGCAGATATGCTAGATAAGAGAAAAAATTGAATAATGTATCCAACAATTTTAACATAAGCAATATTATTCAAATGAAGACATGGAGGAAGAGGTTATAAAGGAGAATATATCTAGGCCATGAATAAATGCATTAGGCAGCAGGGTTGGTGAATGTTTTAGTAGGTTTGGAATAGGTTTTTTACAAAACGAAAAAGCACTCAATTTTTTTGGAGTCTTAAAAATCTTCTGGTGGATGGATTTTCAAGAGTGAGAAAGTTTATTCCTATCTTTTCATTGCTAGCTGTGTTCTCAAACATGAAAAGCAGATCTTGGTCATACTACTGTTTAGGGAAAAGTAAACAGTAGAGGTGAAAGTAAACATGCAGAGGTGAAAGTAGGCAATGAGGAAAGAACAGAAGAGGAAGAAGCAGTGCTAGCAAGCCCGATAAAGGTGTGCATAAGGACTGTCCAGAGCCCCAAACTTCCCGTGGTATTTTGCCCAATTAAGGGAAAAATTGATTCCTCATGGTCATTTTTTTTACAATTACCCAATTTCTTCCTTAATGTGTATAATTATGTAAATGCCATTATTAATTTATGTTTTCATAAAATACTTTTTAAAAAACATACTGACTTTTACTACAGATAAAATAACAATATTTTATCATCATTTTCTCAAGGAATAAACCAAGATGTTCGTTAAGCACACTTGGTTTTTGCAGGAGAGTCACAGTACATCCAGGTAGAAAATTCTGATAAGTAATTATTTGTTTTTTATTAAAAAGTAAAGTGGGATGGAGCCTCAGACCAGTTTTAAAACTTTGGAGAAAGATGATTGCTCCACTTGTGAAAATTTAGTCAAAAAGGGATTTTTTGAGGATCAACGTTTGGGCAATATTCTCTAATAGTTACTTTTAAAAAGAGCCAGTGGCAGCCTCAAATGTCAAACATTGAGATGCACTGAACACTCCTGAAACCAAATTCAGAAGAAAGCATACATTTTCTTCTCTGCTCAATGCTGCTGTATTTGAGGGGAGCGAGGGGTGAGGCGGGGAAGTGCTTGTGTGCACCTGTGCATCTCACTAATTCTATTATCTGTGCTGCTGGATAAATGCAGAGATCTGAACCGTGCATATGTTTGTCTTTGATTTTAGTATTCATTTCCAGACAATATTGCCTTTGCTATTTAGAATTTTTAAATACCATTCCATTTTAGTGAGTTTTTCCAGATACTAAGCATTTGTGGTTTGAGCACTAAATTACTTTTTTTTACTTTAATAAGTTCATTTAGACTTTTTAAGACTATCTTAAAACCCTTGCCTTCTTGAGCAGAGTAGAGTCTTTCTTTGATTCTTTTCATTGGGATCATCAGTGGCATTTACTGTTTGATTCTGTCTTACAATGAGGCCTTCAAGGCTCACTAAGTGTACTGGGGCCTGTGACTCTACACTAAAGGGCCCCACAATGCTGTGTTCTCAGTTGTTTACTGATGATTTGGTTGCTGTAATTAAGTCTTCCAGTAGTAGACTTAATTACAGCATTATTATTTGTTCTCTTTTGTTAAGGCCTGAAACTAAATCATCACATTTATCAAAACAGTGCATATAAAAAGTGTAAAGTAGAAGCTTTTTAGTTTACAAATTCTAATAATATCTCATTGCACCTATATTTGGATTCACTTTTAGTTTCTTGGGTATGATTAAAATAAACAAGGCATTTATAATACCCACAACATTATGACTAAAAGTTGCTCAAGTTTCAGTGGGTATGCTGTTGGTCTCTTTTTGTCAACTGACATGATGAGGATCTGTGAAAATATCTCAAAGACAGTGCTTTTACTCTCTCTCTCTCTTTCTCTCTCTCGCTCTCTCTCTCTCTCTCTCTCTCTCTCTCTCTCATGCATTCAGCCATACTACTCACCCACACACACCTCTTGGGCTCTCTCTGATGAGGAAAAATGTTATGTCCAAGCTTTTTTTTAGTGATCTGCCCAGGATTCCTCCTGCATTTCAGCCCACATGTATAATGGGAAGCAACAGAGATAAGATCATGACGGAAGTTTTGAGAAAGCTGAAGCTGCTGGCCCTTCTACCACTTTCTCCTCCAGCTACAGTTCCACCGCAGAGAAAGGTGAAGATTCACTAAGCACACCATTTCTTTCAGGCCCTGGGCATTTGAATACAATTGTAAATATTTTTGTTTCATGTATTTGGTTGAAATCCAACTTACATCACAAATGTTAATACGGAGTTATTTACCGGTAGAGTAACGCTCTCTCTTTTGAGAGTGAAAAGGGGACCATTAATGATAATGAAGTGGAACGCTGCACAGCTTGGAGTTGTCCTGGGCAGACTGGGCTAGTGGTCACCCTACTCAAGTGACACATGATACCGTGAGTCAAGGTACAGACACTCACCACTCTGAGGACAGGTTTAGTAAGACTACACAGACTTTCATAATGCAAAAAATGTCAGAATTAAATGTGGCAGTGATATTGAGAAGAGTCAAAATTGAAAATGTGAAATTGTATGTGTAACCTTTATTATTATTTGGTACATTTTTAAATTTTTATTATTTATTAAAATTAAATGCTATAAAGCAGAGTTTATATATATGATATCCTATCTGATTAGAGTATGAAATGTTAGCCTTAAAAAAAAGATACCTGTTTCAAAGAGTTGGTCCTCAAAAAGGAATTTCTGTCGCTAATGGTGAATATATTCAGTACTTAGATGCATTCTTTTGTTCTCTGTTCCTATGATTTCCACCTCAGATTGGTATTAAAGTTTGTACATCAAATGACTGTATTTCAGATATTCTTGATTAACAAACATGCCTCCAGTCTCACTGTTTAAGGAGCCCTTATTAGAAACTAGAATGATATTAAGTTGCTCCTAACGATGTATGGCTGGGATGAGTATAGGCTTCATAATGCATGAGTCAGACTGACTCTCAGTCTGGAGAAGGATTCTACCATATGGTTGAGATTCCCTGGGGAAAAGAGCAGTTATTGATTGATGATATCCACTCCAGGAGTAAGATGGAGAATGTGCTGTGAGCTCCTGGATCACATATTTGCTGATTTTGGTCTGTTAGATAAAGGCTTAACCCAATAACTTGAATTCGAGGGCCTCCGTGCTAACCTGCATTTTAAGCTTTATGTTCCAAACAACCACCCTCAACTGAACTTCCACTCTGGCTAGCCTGTGAATTCATTGTTCTCTAAAATTATTTTATTTCTCACTTTTCTTAGGTAGTTTTCTATAAAACAGACTGCAAGACTGAGATTTGCATGTAGGAAGTTTAATGGAAAGTGCTCTGAGGAACACCTGTAAGGAAGTGATAAAAGCAGAATGGAGCAGAGGAAGAAGTTGAATAGTGATGTGGTTGCCATGGAAACCTCAGTCAAATCCACCAGGAGTTCTGGAGCTGGGTTGGCCTGCAAAGGCGTCTCACGTTGAATTGAGGAGACTAGCCTGCTGTACCTTTGCCTTAACCAGTTGTTGGAAATGGGTTACCTTTTGAAAGGCTCCATAACCTTGGGTGACACAGGTCCTTTGGGGTGAAGGCAGTTTTTGGACAAGGACTCAGCTATAAATTTCTGCAGCAAAGACGCCTTGAAGCTGAGGAAATGAGTGCCTGGGTCCTGAAGCAGGAATATGATGACACCAGCATTCACTACGCAATCCCTTCACTTGGAAAGCCACACACCTTGATCTCCCTTCTCCTTCCCTCCTGTGCAACTCTAATCATTCTTACAACAAAGATAAATGACCACCTGCTATTTCTTTCCTGTTTTGACCATCCCAGACTAGAGAAATTGCACCACTTGAATACCTTTATGGTATTGTAATAGATCAGGACATAGCTGATCCCAAGCACAGTGCAGGCAGATTAAAGGTTGAGACACAACCTCACCCCACTTGGGCGATATTTACTTTTGCATGAAATGATATGCATGAGAGTTTTATTTTGGATCAAAAATGTAAGGAGGGTGCCTCGCACCTGGGTCCTAGAAATATATAAAAAAGCATGAACCATAAAGGCAATAATGATATTGAATTTGTTTTCATGTGATCCCAGAAACCTCCTCACATTTACAGCCATTATAGCCAGAGGTTTAAGGAGGTGTTTTCAAGAGTGGTTTTATGGCACTTAGGACTCAAGAAGTACCACTCCTGAGGCTGATGTGACACTGGTTACACAAATAGGGACTGTGTCTTTTCCCCAACCACTGCTTACAGAATAGTTGCCCTCCACAAAAAAGTGATGAGGTTTCCAAAGTTAGAGTCGTCTCATGAAGGACTCTGGCAGTCACTAATGGGGTGAAACTATTTTCCCAGAGAGTTACAGGTATCAATGAGGAAGCTGGAGCACAAAACATGAATGGACAATTCATGAGCACATTTGAGCAACTCTCTGGGGACTTTCATGTCTGAGAGAGATGGCTGAGATTATGTTCTGATTTATGGGGAGGGAAGGAGCTGCCCAGTTAATGCAATTTATGTGTTAATTTTAGTATGAGCTAATATGAAAACTTCAGGTTTACCTAGAAGAGATGACTTAATGCCTTGGGAACGTTATTCACGTGTGTATCTTCTCTCACTAACTTGATTATAATATCTCTGCAGGGATCTCTGCAGACCATGTTTTTCCTTCACAAACATGTGATTATTAACTCATAGACTGATAGCTGTGGGTCTCTTAGGGTCCCGAAGGGTGTTATTTATTCTTTACTCCATTCTTCTTTGCAGACCTGGGTTTGGTAAACAAAAATTCATGAAGGAGTGTTTTCTCCATAGTCACTATCCAATGATCGGTGTCTTACTCTGCCAGCTCTTTTTTTTTTCTTTTATTCATTTCATAGTTTCTGTGTCTTTCTTTGTCTTCTTTCAAATGTCTCACATTCCTGTTCTCACTTCTTCCCATCACTGGCAGTTATCTCGTTGTAGTACAACCCATCCCCCCGTCAAAACCTATGTGGCATAGATTACAGTGGTCGGCAAACTCATTAGTCAACAGAGCCAAATATCAACAGTACAACGATTGAAATTTCTTTTGAGAGCCAAATTTTTTAAACTTAAACTATATAGGTAGGTACATTGTTATTAACTTAATTAGGGTACTCCTAAGCTGGCCTTTGCTAAAAAATCCTCAGTCTGATTGAGGTACGTTCCCTGAGGTCGACCCCTTCCAACTCTCCCATCCACACTCGTCTTGTATACTTGTTTCAGATAGACGAGTGTGGATAGGAGAGTTGGAAGGGGTCGACCTCAGCGAACGGTACCTCAAAACAATGTACCTCCCCTAAGCCGTGTTTCCTGTCTCCTGACCGACCGACACCCCCCACTTCTTCTAACTCCACTTCTTCAAAATAGACTCGCCCAGGCCGGAAACTGACTTCTGCGCTTGGGCCACGAAGTTTCGATCGCACTGTCCGTGTGCGCCTGCACATGGTATTTTGAGGAAGAGCCACACTCAAGGGGCCAAAGAGCCGCATGTGGCTCGTGAGCCACGGTTTGCCGACCACTGGCATAGAAGGTCACTGAGTTCTCAGATGCTGATGACATTAATCCAGTGTAAGGGTTTTTAACAGGTTTGAGCCACAGACAAGACAGTGAGTCAAATAGAGGCCCTACCAAGCCTATGCTACTTTTTAGTCATCTTGCCTTATGCTCTTAGATTTTTTCTCTTCTTCATGTTTTGGCAATAAAACTGAATACTGATAAAGCATTAGTTGGTCTAGTCACCAACTAATATTTTTATAAATACAAGGGTCAGGTTAACAAATCAGTCTGAGAGGTTTTTATGGGATTACCCATGGGATTGTAGATTGGTTGGTTATTTCACTGTATTTTCTTGCTCTCTTTTCCAAACATAGAAAATTCTCACTATACAAAGTCTGCTCAATGCTAAATTTCAAAAATGACCTCCAACATACATACTTTGTTCAAGATGTGGGAACCATTTCCTGAATTTTAACTGGGCCAAAGAGACATATGTGTATGCATATCCATGATAGTCTCATAAATACATAATATGTTACATATATAAATGTTTTATACTTTTTTCATAATGAACAATATGTAGACAAACACAGAGACTAAGACAAGTGCAAACATAAATAGGGAGGATTCTAAGTCATATCTATAGAGAAAGAAAGGGACTGTGCTTTAAGGGGTCAGTATTTTGCTTGATAACAGGAGCTCTGTGCTGAGAACTTTTTCCGTACATTTCAAGGAGGGTTTTGATTGGCCAGGCCAGATTATAACATCACCTTTTTTATTTATTTTTGATGAAGATAGAAGGTAAGAAATGCAAAAGAGAACAACAAATCTCTTTCTCTCTTTTTAAAAATGAACAGCATTGTCTTGCACAAGCTTAACTACTCCCTGTACTGCTAAGTGACAGTAAGGGCGCGGAAATCATCTTATGGAGGCATGTCCTATTCCCCGATACTCAGAAAGCATATTGACAGTTGGTTATCCTCTAGCTGAATTTCTTATCCAACCCAGCCTTCTTTCAGCAAAGCTTTTGTTCAGGCATTTCCTTCCTACTAGTACTTAGAAAAATTGAGAAGGTCAAAGTGCAAGTGGTAATTGTTTTGGGCACTTTAGAAAATGGTTTTCTTTCTGTACCTATCATGTTCTCTAAAGCCTTCTTCTGTTGAGTTTTATCAATTGTGTTTTGCACTGTAGATCAACACATGTGGGGTCTCTCTGCCAGCTAGTCCCTTGCTAGTATTAGGAAGTTTGAAACCCAGTACAGTAGCCCCCTGTAAATAAGTTTTCCATGCTATATTCTGTGAGAAGACAGAAGATGTGAGTAGAAAACAAAACTATCTTTCTGCATTTATGGTGCCATCATAGAGTATTTGACATTTGGAGGATGGGTTCATAGAGCAGAAACAAGACATTTAGGGATAAAACTTAAAAGGAGAAAAAAAATTAATAGTATTTTCCTCTATTTGAGGTAATTATGAAGTGAGAAAGACCACATAAACATTCCATCTTTTCAAAGCATATGCATCGTCCTATTTAGGTTTTTTATTGCCATGGTGCTAACACTTCCATGTGCCAAACCACCACCTCATTTATTTCTCCTTTCAGTGTTTTTAATGACTTGCCTTCTCTTCCAGCCTTTGCTATTAACCCAGAGCTCAGATTGGCTCTATCTCTGCTCACCTTTATTTCTTCAGTAGTTCCCTTGAACTGTTTGTATCGATCTATTACTACACCTACTTCATAGAACACCAAGAGAGAGGTGTTCTGCGTTAAATTTCAGTTTTAGAGCTGTCTCCTAATGTCATTCAGTCATCTCATCATTACTTTCAGTCCTTACCTGTATGGACAACGAGAATTTTCATTACTGAATTAAGAGTCTCTCCATTTTCCTCTTGTCCACTGTTATAGAAAATAACAGTATTTGCTATAATAAGAGCATGTAATTGTACCTTAACATTTTATTCCTCGAGCATCGAATTTCATAGTAAAAAAAATTGCTCATATTTTACAAAACTGACTCAAGTTTTTATAATTAATGGAGAGGAAAGAAAGTCTGAAGGTATTCATAATCCATCAATCTTTGAGGGAAAATATAGTTCCGTTTGAATTCACTAATTTGCCAAAGTGACTCGTGTTTCTCCGTAGCAATAGGAAAGAAGATAATAATACTTTCATTCCTATAGCCCTTTTATCCCAAGATCATAAATATGCTGCAACCATTAATTAATTAAGTGTTACAGCCTTACCAGTGAAGTAGGTGAGTTTCCTGTTTCCAACTGAGGCCAGCTCTCAGAGAAAGGCTGAGTCTTCCCTAAAGCAGCTAATTAGGCGGTGCTACACCACTAGGGGAAATTTCTGATCCCAGCTGGAGATCAACTTGTGCCCTAAAGAAATGGGACTTGATAGCCCTTCAAGTTTTTATTCTAACCTCTGTCCCTGCTGTTGATATTCTTAATCATATCAATATCGAGTTCTTTTTGGTCTATTACAGAGCTGTTGGTCCACAGGGCAGCCAGGGTCTGAAAGAAATCACAGATGAAAAGCACACTGTGTTAAAACAAACAAACAGATCCTTATCCTCCATTTCCAGCGTGAACCTCTGTCGGTGGCCAGGACACACATTTAATTGGTGTTGCTAGTCTAAAAATGGCTTCAGAGCTGGGAAAGGAGTCTGCCCTGGGGTTTTATTAAAGGTGGTTAAAGAGTAGGGCTGAGGTGAGGGTCCCACGTGCACCCGTTGGGTCTGGCACGGTTTGAACTTCCCACTAGAGCCAAAGGAGAAAAACGTGAGGGCTTTTTTTATAGCTTGCCCGGATGTGAGGTAGGAGGGAAAGAGGGCGAGGTGATGCTTGAAAGCTGTCAGCAAACATCAGAGATTCAGTCACTCTTTATTACAATCAACCTTCTGTATGAAATCCCCAGGTCCTACAGAGATGTTGTGTGTATAACACTCTATGAAAGAATTGCATGTTAAAGCAGCAGTTTGGGAGACAGAACAGAAATAAATAATTCAATACACCTATGACTTTTGACTGGGATATTATAAGCACAGCTGGTAGGGTCTGTGGTAACAGGAAATAAAAAGTTGCCTCTTCTGATCAATGGTAATGGAATGTGTTTAGGCTCCTATAGGGATTCCTTGTGTTCCTGGACTTCTTCTATTATCCTAAGAACGTATCTGCTATTTAAAGGAGCATCGCATTACTCTTATAATATCCCTAGAAGTTCAAGAGCAAGGGTTGTTTCTGATCACTTAGCAATAGTGGAAGTGGTGGAAAATAAGGGATTGAACCTAGGGTCACATAGACAATGTCACGGTTTCTGATTTAGTATTAACACCCTCTCCCCACTCTTATTTGCCATAATATTATTTTGGGGGCTCTGGCAAAGCTAGACAATCTAGCTCCTGCCCTCATGAAGTACAGTGTAGAGGATGGGATGAGCATTCATTCATCATATAAGGTAGATAGAGTTTTCGTGATCTCACAAATGTCTCAAAGCTAGTGCGTGGAAGAGCCAGTATGCAAATGTATGCCCCTATAATTTTAAGCCCCGTGTCCTTCACTCTATCCTCATGAGGTAGCAAAGAGATGCTTCTAAGTTTAAACTCATTCAATTCCTGGAGGAGCAATTAATTTTACAAATGGAATTGAATATTGGACAGCAGGCCTTACCTAAATCACAACCATTCCATACCACATAGCCTGTCCCTCTTCAGTGCATTTAAAAGACTTGGGGTTATTAATTTATTTTTCTGAGTGTTTATATAACCTTTTTACTATATTCCTTTAGGCTGCAATATGCCTCAGTAGAGGTTTGCCTCTTGTTAAAGGCAAGGAACACTGGAGTTGGCTCCAGGCAGACTTCTAAAATAAATACCTTTTGCTTTTTTCCCAGGAAGAAAAATAGCCATGAGAAAGCCAGTTTCCTAAATAGATGTGGTGGAATTTATTTTTCCAAATTGGGATTATTATTTTGAACATGTACAATATTTTTCAAAGTCCAAAATAAGTGAGTAAAGAACATTTAATTAAGGTAAGTAGATCTCATAAATTGTTAGGATTCAACACAGAATTCATTTCAATGCCCATAATTTGCAGATCACCTTAATATGTATATTTACTTAGGTACTGACATGCAAAATACCCTGTCACCAGTACAGTTGTTGGTTTATCTGACATGTGCTATACAATACCGTTGAAGAACAAGCCACTTGACTTTGTGTTTGAAAATGTTAAAGAACGACATAATGTTTATTCTGCAAAACAGCACCTTTGCGAAAAGAATCAACTCAGAATAAACTTGCACTTTCTTTCTTTCTGGTGTCAAGGAAGTGACCCAATGTTGGATCAATTATTGTCCTCATTAAACCAATTCCAGAATGAGGTTTTAAAAAGTGGATGGCTACCGAAGTGTATTTTCCTTTGTTACACTCTGCTGAAAAGGCATTGGCCTAGTGTGTTTTGACTGTTTTAAATGTTCTCAGGACTTGAATGGCTGGTCATTGTTATGTCTTACTTACACTCTCAACAACCTGTCAGAAAGGGGTGGAATGGGAAGTCAAAATATAAAACATACAAAACATTTCAGAGTACAGTAAGACAGTCTTAAACTGTTTTTTTTTAATAATTTATATCGTGCCTTTAAACCTTAATACCTTATTTTGGGGAGAAAAAAGTTCAAGTGAAACAGAAAATGATACAACATAAAATTACTTTCACGAAAATAAAAATTACTAGAGATAGGAAATTGAGGCTTGAGACTAAAACGTACCATCCTCTTAGGAAGAAAGGATTTATCTCTTCTTATGAAATTGTGTTCCCATAGTTAACATTCTCTTTGATATTTCTAGTGGTATTTTTCACCACCCAAATATGGAAGAAATCTATCCAGTTTTAAAATAATAGGAAATGTAAACCATTTTCTCCTCTAGATAGTAGCTGACAATAAATACTGCACTTTTATTTACTAACTTATTTATGACAACTTGTGAATGAGTATAATTTTTAAGTACTACCAACTATTAAATTAACTTTATGATTTTTCTTTAAATATTTGTCCATGTATCAAAAAACCTCATGTTTTCCTATGGATAATAATTAAGACTCACTTCCTGTATAGTTAAATATCAGCTGTCTAACTCCATGTCTTTTAATAGGAAGGTTTAGCCTCAGCATTTTTCTACTCATTCAGCATTTACAAGAAAAATATTCATTTTTACAAATGCTGGAAGGAATGAAGCCAAAGCCTTAAATTGTTAATATTGACCAAAAATGTACACAGCCGCAGCATATGCCCCTTGCCATTCACAAAACATATGCTAATTGGAAGTAAATATCATCCATCCATAACTAGACTTGCAAACTCAGAACTGTTTTATAAATATCAAAATGTGCCTTTTCCTTACCATACAGCAGAAAGAAAATAATCACCAGTGGCTCCGTGAACACATTAATCAATACCCTATTATTTAGTTGACTAAATAGAAATTATGTTTTTAGTGTTGCATTGAATCAGTAACAATATATGTAGGTAAGAAATAAAGAAAGAATCTTAGATAAAATTTCTCAATGACTGTCATATCCATTAAGAAAAGCATGTATTTAAATAATTTTAAAAATATTTATTCATTACAATTATTTATTGATTCTCAAGTTTACTGAGTTGGTTTGTCAAATAAAAATGATGTTTCTGAATAATCAGATTTTTTTACCAAAGTTCAGTAGTCAAATAACAAAACAAAAAAAAATTGTTCTGAGTTCCTGGAATCTTAATATTATATATAGGTGGACAACTTTGGACCAAGCTGGATGTCATAATATCTGCGTGTAAAAATAAGATGACTTTTGGGTCTACTGGTCCTCTCCTTCAGTGCTTCTCTCCTCACATCTGGTTGCCAAAGAGTCGTTCTGTCACCCTGCAGCCTGCTAATGAGATCCCCCATTTAATTAATACCATAAGAATTTTAATTCTGACTGAATCAATTTAACGTGATGTGATTTTGTCAGCTCTATTCCCCAAGTAAAAAGTGAGCCTGATGCTTATTACATACATCATTTCACGGGCCTTGCATTCCCTGCTGACTTAAACAAATTCTAATTAAGACTAATTAAAGCATCATTTATGAAAGCGCTTGTGATAGCTATGCAAACATTCTGGGTGGGTATGCTTTGCATAATAATTATGCTAGTTAATATTAAGGCTAGGTCCTTGGCAATTAGGTCTTTGAAACAGAGAGTTATTCTGAATTTAGCCCTTTTCAGTGTGAGCAATTAATTTTTAAAAAAATGCTAAATTTATGTAGTGGCTTCATTAACAAAATAAATTTAGAAGTAGTAGTAGTAGTGCTTCCATTTTTTAAACTAAGCATAATTCTTAACCCAGGTGACAGTTATTAAAATAAAAGGATGTGATTCTTTGATCTCATAAATTTATTATAGCCATCCAAAAAAAATTACTTTTTAAGTTGCAGTCAGATTTTTTTAATAAACCTAATTCAGTCTAAAGCATATTGCTTAAATATGCAGATGTCTATGAAGAACATAGACATCTGCAACAGTATTTTATTTTTAAAATTACATTTTTAAATAACATTTTAAAAATCTGATGTGGACTCAAAAGTGTTACTAATGCAGATTAAATTCTTCAATTTCCTAATGACTTGATAGGCCTAATATGCAAGAGAATGCTTCCTTACACCTGCTGAGTTTAGTGAAATTAAAAATTCTTACAGCATTCATAGTTAGCTTTCCCTTTGTTTTTAAAGTCTCTATTATACTGTCAGTATTCATTGTGCTGCAAAATTGAAATGTACTAGAAGGCTGTAGGAACCGCAAGCCTTTCAAACTCTTATATACTTTTTCTAGGACTTTATGACAGGGTCAAATGAAGTTGGAGGCTTCAAGAGATGAATGGGGAAAAAGAAAATGTGACTCCTTTATTAAATGGGTAAAAGTGATTGATAAATAGACGGCACCAAAGAAAGACTGAAAAGCTCCTTTCTCTTCCATCTTTACAAATACAGTACTAAAAAACTCAGAGGTAGCAAACTTTTAAAATAAGCTGGTACATTAAAAATATTGAGCTGACTGGCTTTTATCCAGCACTATTGAAAAACAGAAGTTTCATATAAGATTCTCTCTTTGAATACTCATTTGTTGAGAGTCACTGAAATTGAGAAAGAAGTCTATATCTTAGTAAGTAGAAAAACAGGGAACCTCTCTAAATTTCTATTGGATACACAGCCACAATTTTTAAAAGCCTGCATTAAACCCCCATGAGAGCAATATAGTGCCATAAAGAGCAATTGATAACAGACTGAATTGAACTGTCTCCAATGATTTTGTGGGACAAACCTGACAGTACAAAGTAATGTGCATAAATCAGTACCCTTGATCACAGTGCACGGAATTGCCTTTTAAAAAGTGACCTGATTCTACAACTCTAAGGAACATACTGAAATATCATGATAGGCTGTGCCCAAGCAGTAGCTAATTTAACTCGTTTAACCTCTTTATCACTGAGCTGGGTACAGAAGAGTAGGTGGGCTCATTTAATTGCCAAATAACACAAAATGAGAGGGGTATCGTTTTTAACACCTTGAGAAAATGTCTAAACTATGTCTAATAAGATAAAGCTTATTGGGAATACTTCCATGGCCTAAACTAGCGAAAAACAACCTGTATGAGACAAAGGTATTAAAGAGTTTCAAGGAATTGTAGTTAATAAGAGTTTGATTATGATCCATCATAAGTTTAGCAGATTTCCCTAAATCCAGCATGATCTTATATATGAATCTTATATACAGGGTGTTCTCCAAAAATGTACACACACTTTAACAGCTAATAGCTCAAGTCTGAAAAGGAAATGTATTTTAATAAACACTGCCTTTAGAATTATTCACAATGTGTGTATACATTTTGGGAGGCACCCTTTTATATAAGAATCGTGATGCAACCCTTCTTTAAATAAATGTCAGTGTAGCTAAAGAGAGATGGGGAAATGACCAGTGAGGGAAGGTTATTTAGGCTAAGTGATTCGATTCCATTTAATAAAGAATTATTGAGTGTTCTTCCAAGGCCAGGCTCTTAAGGAGGACTAAAGGGAGATATAATCATGGCTTCCCATTTTAGTAATTCCTTTTCATTTGTTGTGAAGAAGTGTCTGAGAGTCAGACGAACAATTAAGTGACAAATCCCAGCAGTTTCTTCTGAAAACAAGGGCAGAATGTTTGGGAAACTTTTCTCCAGGTGTGGTGAGAAAAATAGCTCCCGCCGAGGCAAAAGGATTTGGAGGTCGGCAGAGAGTGTCGGTCTGGGCTAAGGGTGAAGACAGTTCTTGCCCAAGCTGAACAATTGAAGAGCATGTAGGAAGTGGGCAAGGGTAAAACTTTTTACGTGTCATTACACAGAAGGTGGTTGACCAGCTGATCTCTATAATCACATATGAGAGAAAAACAAACAATCAAAAACAAAAAACGTAGAAGGGATTTAGGTAAGAAATAAAATACCATTAAAAAGACCTGGCCTAGCCGGAATGGCTCAGTGGTTGAGTGTCAACCTATAAAACAAGAGGTCAAAGTTTGATTCCCGGTCAGGGCATAGGCCTGGGTTGTGAGCTCGATCCCCAGTGTGGGTCATGCAGGAGGCAGCCCATCAATAATACTCTCTCATTATTGATGTTTCTATCTCTCTCTTCCTCTCCCTTTCTCTCTGTAATATATATATATATATATATATATATATATATATATATATATACACACACACTAGAGGCCCGGTGCACGAATTCGTGCATGGGTGAGGTCCCTAAGCCTGGCCGGCGATCAGGGCCTATTGGGGCCAGGCCAATCAGTGCCTGCCAGCTGGGGGGGAGAAGGGGAGAGAGACAGGGAGAGATAGGGGTAGGGACCGTGGGAGGTTGACTGTGGGAGTGCACTGACCACCAGGGGGCAGCTCCTGCACTGAGCATCTGCCCCCTGGTGGTCAGTGTGCATCATAGTGACTGGTCAATGGGTTGTTGCAGTTGTTCCAGTCGTGCGTCATAGTGACTGGTCAACGGGTTGTTGCAGTTGTTCCGGTCATTTGGTCGTAATGGTTGCATATATATATATATATATATACCTGAAAGGGACCTTAAAAACCATTTGCTAACCTTCTTGATTGGTGCATTTTAAACTAGGGTGGGTAATTGGTGGCTTTCCTGCTGGTGAGTAACCTTTTAAGGTGGTTTTCTATAGCATCTATCACCCTATGAGAGTCAAGTTTTCTTTACCTTATCCTCT
The DNA here is from genome assembly GCF_000147115.1 of Myotis lucifugus. NCBI lineage: Eukaryota > Metazoa > Chordata > Mammalia > Chiroptera > Vespertilionidae > Myotis > Myotis lucifugus. The sequence continues at coordinate 976,704 of NW_005871137.1, forward strand.
CATCCTTTCATTTACTTATTTGTTTTTTTAATTTATTTATCTCCCTTTCTTTTGTCCTTATTTTTCTAATACAAGAGAATGCTCTAGAGCAAAGGTTCTCAACCTGTGGGTCGCGACCCCTTTGGGGGTCAAACGACCCTTTCACAGGGGTCGCCTAAGACCATCGGAAAACACATATATAATTACATATTGTTTTTGTGATTAATCACTATGCTTTAATTATGTTCAATTTGTAACAATGAAATTGGGGGTCACCACAACATGAGGAACTGTGTTAAAGGGTCGCGGCATTAGGAAGGTTGAGAACCACTGCTCTAGAGGTTCATGAGAGCTGTTCAATATTGAAGCAGGTAATCCAAAACTTATCATCTAAAGCAGTGGTTCTCAAACTTGGACATGCATCCAAATTACTTGAAGGGCTGCTTAAAACAGCAGTGGCTGGCCCTGCACACAGAATTTCTGATTCAGTGGGCAGACCTGAGAATTTGCCTTTCTCATAGCTTCCCAGGTCCTGCTGAAGCTGCTAATCTAGACCACAGTTTTGAGAACCATTGCTTTCCCCAAAGTTCAAAGGTCCTACAGTCTGAGTATTGAAACTATTAGTATAGCTACTAGTTTGAGCAACTGCAATCTTTACATTCAATATTACTAATATTCAGCCAATAGACATCTCCATGACCATACCAGTTTTTTTCCAGATGGTGTCTGTTTTCATCATTTCCTGCTCAGGCCAAAGTAAATGTTTTAAACATCACCCCTGAACATTATTGAGGAAGTGTCCATATATTTCAAATTCTATACCTAAATTATTCTTGCTGAGAAGAAAATTACAAAGATTTTAGGCTTAATCTAAATATTTCATTTTATAGTTGAGTAAGAGTTGAACTTGTAATTGTAACATGTATAATTAGCAATTAATAACTGCTGTTTAAAAATATTCAAAATGATCACAGAGTACAAATTTCATGGTGTTGTAAATCCTAATTGTTAAAAAATACTGGTTGTATGTACAGTAACACTTGAATAAACAGTTCAGCCATTATGAACACCAACAACTTTATTATTCTTGTGGGCAGAAAAATGAGGGGCTCACCTTACATTTAGGATATAAATGCAAATATTAAGGATGCTCTTAAAACATTGTATGGTGTTACCAATAAAGGCTATAAAATCTTCTGGCTTTAATAGCCTTTGAAGTAGCATCACTTCTTTCAGCTTTGCTAAAAGCTGGAGGCAGCTGAAAAAATCTACCTGGGGGTTGGAGATTCCATTGCAACCCTATAAGTATAGATATACTTTAATTAGCACAAATAACTTATTAGGATCTCAGCTAATTTTTAGTACATATCATTACTAGATATGATATTTTAAGCACATTTAAGATTTATAAAATGTTAAGATGAATTAGAGATGGTAATCAAACTGCTTAGGGAAAAGAGAAATGGCTACCCCATTTTAATTATAGGTAACCTAACTGCATCCACTTCACATTAAGAAGGAATAGAAAATTCTTACACCTACACCAACATCACATTGTTGAACCAATTCACTACTAAAGAGGAAACTGAAGCTCACAGAGATGAAGGGTCTTGCCCGAGACCAGACAGCATTGGGTCAAGATGAAATTTTCCTAAAACAGGGCAGTGATATTTCCACTGCTATCCCACTGCCTCCATATTAAACCACTGACAAGAAGGGATTAAAAACTAGCCATCAACGCTAATGTTTCTAGAGTGGGAATTTTGTCTCTCTTCGTATGCTGACTTTTCTCCATAATTGCCTGCAGGAAGATGGAGTTCTGTTTCATTCTTCATTTGAAATGCTCATTTTGGACAAGGCTACTGTGTACAAGTCTGGGTGTTGCCAAGCAGTGCTGACTTGTTAGTAGATTAAAAGTGAACCAGTGAACTTTATGCATAACCCATGAACACAGACAATAGGGTGGTGAAGGCCTCTGGTGGGGGGCGGGGCAGGCTGGAGGAGGTCAATGGGGAAAAAGGGGGACATATGTAATACTTTCAACAATAAAGTTTTTTTTGGCCAGTGGGCTCAGTTGATTGGAGGGTCATCCCATACATTAAAAAAAAAAAAGGTGGCAAGTTCGATGCCCAATCAGGGGCACATTCCGAGGTTGCAGGTTTGATCCCGGTCCGGTGCCAATCAATGTTTCTCTCTCCCGAGATCTCTCTCTCTCTCTCTCTCTCTCTCTCTCTCTCTCTCTCTCTCATCAAAAAAGTGACTCAGCTAATGGGCTTGTGCTTCAGCTTCACCACTCTGTAAAGCAGGGGTGTATTGCAGTTCTGATAAGATGGAAAAAGAGCTGGAATCAGAGAGCGTTTGCTCCATGGAAGCCTCTAGGAAACTGTGAGTGACAAGAGATTGGGGAATTTCCGTTTGTTTTCTTTGTGAGCACACAAGGTTTGTGTGGATTTAATTTGATCGAGTGAAAAGCCTATAAAGAGAAAGAGGTGGAATGAGGTTTCAGGAGCCATATTCTCCAGGGCCTAATAACTGGCAGTGGCAACCAGGGCCTAAGTGGAAGTGAGCAAGTTGGGCAGGGATTTAACTCACACCCCGAAGGGAAGGTCTGTGTATGGGTTGTTTGTTCAAATAACAGTATAGCCCAGGAGTTTAATACAAGGCATTCAAGTAAAATAAAAAGTAAACTCCACTCAGCAAGGCAGCAAGATCAAGAAGGCATTTGGCTTGATGATGAACACTTTCAAAGCTGGTGGGAAGAAATAAGTGTGCATGCTGTCTTTCTCTCTTCACAGAAATGTTCAACACTGGATTTGGCAAAAATTAGTCACAACGCCAGGGAGCTCTCCCTTGCTTTTAATAATCTGACACCTCTCTGATGACCACCTCCTCCCTCAGAGGAAGCACAGAGGCCAAACAGGGGGAAGAGTAATGAACTCCAATTCACTACTTGTTCATTTTGGAGTTTAAAAAAGGTGGGGGGTGGGGGGGAGATAGAATTTGAGGGCAGGAGGAGGAACTTTCCAAATAAGGTGTAGGGATTATCTGTGGATTTATTTCATGTCCTCATTCTCTACCTGACCCTCTAATACAAAGTTAGCTTTATTCACTTCCTAGAATATGGGAAATTCCGACTCTACCTGCCACTTGTATCTCTACCTAGGGCCTGTAAATAAACAGGGCAGATGGGGGTGACATTGTTTAATTAGTGACTATTCAACAGGGTGAACCAAAAATTAAGATATAAATATGCATTGTATAAACAGAGAAGTTTAGAAATCCATGTTAATTGTATCTAGTTCATTTTTAACAGCTTCTTGGTATATTAGCTTTCTAGGTTGTACTCTGTTCCTTTCCGTATTCCTCTATTGACAGGCAGCTGGTGCAGTAATAAAACTGCTATTCCCAGATCTGCCAAGGGCTCAGAGAGAGATGAGTACAAGACAGCTATCTACCCACTCACCATTTAACGTGTACCGTTTCCTACTGAACATGCAGATGGCATGGCGGTCCCAGATTTCATTTGAGTTAATCTAATCCCTCCACTGCTCCCACTAGAAAGGAGGGCATTAGCAGCCATATGTCAACCAGATTTGTCAGATTATTCATTACAATTAATTGCTGTTCTCACTTAAGGACTTTAAGGCTGTGAATTGCTCTGAATTCTATTGCAAACACAAAATTATGAGTAAGAGACTTTAGCCCTGTCATTCAAATTTCACGCTGACCTTTATCAGCTTTTGGCTTTTCCATGGGTGCTGGGCTGAAAGCTTTCTAATTGGTGTTCCATTTCTTCCTCACTACAGGTAAGCTGTCGGCCTAGGCAATAAGTATGACCAGAAAGACAAGAGGAAAAACTCTTAGGTCCCAGCAGACAGTATTTAACTGCCAACTAATAATACATTAGGAGGGTAATGAAACGAGCGAGATGTCATAATGACCCAGTATACCAATTAAGCCTCTAAATACTGCAGGTTTTTAAGACATTTTCTGTCTTAGAAAGGCTTATTTTTGGAACCTAATTTCTTTTTACATTGTTTCATTATTCAAACTCTTTTGTAAGTTATTACGGATGATCATTAGAAATTAACCAAATTAATACCCACACCTTCACATGGCGGGAAGTCAAGCTTCAGGCTCCAGAATGCTGGGCTCCTTCAATATTGTCACTCTTATATATTCTCCAGCCAAGAAAAATTTGAGGCTGCTCAGCTCTACAAAAGTTGTTATTGAATTTGTTTACTGTTACTTGATACTGTAATTCAGAGGTGGAAGCACTTTGTTGTGCATGCTCCTTTGATTTTCAAGGTGCTACTGAATCTGTTTGGTTATAGATGAGTCCTCTCTCTTCTCTATAAACTCAACCAAAGTAATGGTGAGATAGAATCAGTACTTGCTTTTGATTAGATGATCATCAGAGGAACCTTGATTGCCAAGAAGTGTCTGTCATTGAGATTATTAAGCCACAGTGGGGCTGCCTTGATTAATACTTTGTTTGCAACTACAGACCAGTGATTTTTGTCAGATGTTACACAAATCTTGACAGGAAGGTTTTATTAAGGATCTTCTAAGCAGAAGTTGACAGTTGAAACTTCTGGTATGATTTTCTTATTTGCGTTTAAAGCCCTTGTTTGTAGAATAACAAGTTAATGTCTCCGGTAGGGATAAAAATGGAAGGGAGAAAATTAATGTTGGTTTTTTCATCCTGATTGTTATAGAGGTATTATTTTAAAAAAAACACAACACAAATTTATATCAATCCAGTGCTAAAACAGTCACAGAGTATATAAATAATAGCATGAGATTTGCAATATTCTCTAAAACTAGAATAATAATTTAATGTTTCCTTAAGGAAAATTTGTTTATAAAATAATAAAGAACAATTTTATTTTTTAAAATATATTTTATTGATTTTTCACAGAGAGGAAGAGAGAGGGACAGAGAGCCAGAAACATCAATGAGAGAGAAACATCGATCAGCTGCCTCCTGCACACTCCCTACTGGGTATGTGCCCGCAAGCAAGGTACATGCCCTTGGCCGAAATCAAACCCAGGACCCTTGAGTCTGCAGGCTGACGCTCCTTCCACTGAGCCAAACTGGTTAGGGCAGGAACAATTTTAGAAGTTAAATCATGTCTGCATTGAAGCACGTTGCTTATTGTTGTTTTTATTGAACATGGAGATGTTCAGATGGTAATGTGGGTCAACCAAACAGGCCAAGGATAGAGTCATAATTAATAATTTTCCCTCTAAGTGGGAAAAAACCAAATATTCTTACTCACTTAAACATTTCTTTTGATGAAATAACATATTTATTTAGTTTTTAAAGCCCTGAATATTATTTATAAAAGTTTACTAAGATGACTGTTATGCTATGGTTTAATTACTTTTTTTAATTTAAAAATCAAAGACACAAAAAAATATATAAACAAATAAAAAAATCAAAGACATGCCCTGGCCAGTGTTGCTCAGTGGCTAGAGTGTCAGCCCTCACACTGAAGGGTCATGGATTCAATTCCTAGTCAAGGGCATGTACCTGGATTGCAGGTTCAATCCCTGGCTCTGGTCAGGGTATGTGGGGGAGGCAAACAATAGAGGTGTCTCTCTCACCTCTCTCTCTCTCTCTCTCTCTCTCCCTCTCTCCCTCTCCCTAACACTTGATTTCTATGAAGATAACTAAGTTTACATCTTTTCTTGATATGTATAAAAGAAAAATACCTGTTTCTACAAATTAATATCATAGAGAAATGATTGATGGAAGATTATCTAACTCTAAAGATATCTTGGGAGGCTGAGCTCTATGAAATCTCTTAGGATTTAAGCATTTGATAATTGGCATGGGGGTCAACTAGTAGAGCCTGACATAAACCCACTAGTTTAAACCTCACAAATGTACTCAAGAATGTGAAAGAGCTAAGTTTGCTGCACAAGTATACAGGGTAGATAATATAAATCTAAGAACAAAATTCTGGAGAATTTTTCTATTTAAGGGGCAAGAGGAAAAAGTCAAGCCCTTGAGAAAGCAGACAGAATGCTCAAATACAACTAAGAAGTTCATTACATAGGAGAAAGGAGGGAGAACACTTCGAAGGGGAAATGAATGGCAGCAAGGTCAAGATGCTCTGAAGGGATCAGGAAAGAATGTTGAGGGTTTCAGCTTCAGGCCTGCCTCTCCACTTCCCCAGCCTTTGAAGCTGCCCCTGGGGCAACTGTAACACTTGCCCCCAAAGCTTCACCTATACAAATGAATGTTTTAGAGGAGAGAAGGAGTAAGGCAACAAAATCCTGCCCTGAGATCTACTTAGCTAAGAAAGCTTGGATTCAGGTTGGCCACCTTGAAAATGCAATTGGCTGTTATCATAGCCACCCTGGCTATGGCTGCTGGCTTTCTGGGATTGATGTTAGTGCTCAGATGCTCAATCAGCAGTTCCAGGAGCCATTCGTAGCAGTGGTGATTGATCCAACAAGAACAATATCTGCAGGGAAAGTGAATCTTGGAGCCTTTAGGACATACCCAAAGGGATACAAACCTCCTGATGAAGGCCCTTCTGAGTACCAGACTATCCCACTGAATAAAATAGAAGATTTTGGTGTACACTGCAAACAATATTATGCCTTAGAAGTATCATATTTCAAGTCCTCCTTGGATGGCAAATTGCTTGAGCTTTTGTGGAATAAATACTGGGTGAATACGCTGAGTTCCTCTAGCTTGCTTACCAATGCAGACTATACCACCGGCCAGGTCTTTGATTTGTCTGAAAAATTAGAACAGTCAGAAGCTCAGCTGGGATGAGGAAGTTTCATGTTGGGTTTAGAAACACACGACCGAAAGTCAGAAGACAAACTTGCCAAAGCTACTCGAGACAGCTGTAAAACGACCATAGAAGCTATCCATGGATTGATGTCTCAGGTTATTAAGGATAAACTGTTTAATCAAATTAACGTGTCTTAAACAATCACTAAGTAGTACTTTTGCCTGAAAGCCAGTGTGAGAAAAATACTCAAGTAACACTTTAAAAACAGTTACCAAAAATCTGATTAGAAGTATAAGGTGCTCTGAAGTGTCCTGAATATATTAACATCCTGTAATAAAAGTCCTTAAAATGAAAAAAAAAAAAAAAAAGAAAGAAAGCTTGGATTTTTAAACCTAGAAGGATCTTCGGGGTCATTTAGTGCAACCTTCTCATTTTATAGACACACACACAAAAGTGAAACTACCACCAGATTATGTGACTTCCTCAGGTACCCAAATCTCAGGACCCTAAAACATACTTAGTGGTGGACTAGTCAGCATCTTCACTGACAGCAACCTTAGCTAATTTATTGTGAGAAGGTGACAACCATAGGAAATGTCACTGAGTTTATGAGAAAGAATTCTGAGCCATTCTGTTTTGAGGCCTGTTGTCTGAGTCTAGATTCTTATTTTCTTTGAAGTGGGCTTCTCCTTAGTAAAGACTACTCATAATTAGTAGCCAAGCTTTGTTTTAATTTGTTTTATTGGTTATATGATTCACAGGTAAAATAAATAGTGAATTATATATATTATATATGTAACATATATAGTATATAATTTATGTATAAATAATCCTATCTAATAATAGACAAACATGGTAATTAACCATACCTCCACTACGCTTCCCATTGGCTAATCAGGGTGATATGCAAATTAACTGCCAACCAAGATGGTGGTCGGCAGCCAGGCAGCTGAAGCGAACAGGAGGCTTGCTTGCTCCAGTGATGGAGGAAGCCAAGGTTCCCCGCCTGCCGCTGCTGGGCTCTGAGCTACACTCTAAGCAACAATGTTGCAATTATAGAAGCTAAACAAACCCCAGATACCTGCTTTCAGCCAGCCGGCCTCAGAGCTGGAGCCACAACAAAGTTTCAATTACAGAAGGTAAATAAATCCCAGAATTGAAAAAAGGAGAGACTGGGAGCTTCAGTTGCAGGCTTGGCCAGCCTGAAAACAGCCCTCAGCCCCTCATCCAGGCTGGCCAAGCACCCTAGTCGGGACCCCCACCCTGAAGGGGGGTGCGGGCAGCCTGAAAACAGCCATCAGCCCCTCATCCAGGCTGGCCAGGCACCCCAGTGGGGACCCCCACCCTAAAGGGGGTGCGGGCAGCCTGAAAACAGCCATCAGCCCCTCACCCAGGCTGGCCAGGCACCCAAGCAGGACCCCCACCCTGATCCGGGACACCATTCAGGGCAAACCAGCTGGCCCCAACCGTGCACCAGGCCTCTATACTATATAGTAAAAGGGTAATATGCAAACTGACCCTAACAGCAGAAAGACTGGGAATGACTGGTCACTATGACACACACTGACCACCAGGGGGCAGACGCTCAATGCAGGAGCTGCCCTCTGGTGGTCAGTGAGCTCCCACATGGAGGAGCTCTGCTCAGCCACAAGTCAGGCTGATGGCTGCCAGTAGAGCGGTGGTGGTGGGAGCCTCTCCTGCCTCCTCAACAGCGCTAAGGATGTCCCACTACAGCTTAGGTCTGCTCCCTGCTGGCAAGTGGACATCCCCTGATGGCTGCCGGGCTGCCAGAGGGATGTCTGATTGCCAGCTTAGGCCCAATCCCCCGAGGAGCAGGCCTAAGCCAGCAGATGGTCATTCCCCGAGGGGTCTCAGACTCAGACTGCGAGAGGCACAGGCCGGGCTGAGGGACCCCCCCCCCCCCCAGAGTGCACAAATTTTTGTGCACCGGGCCTCTAGTTATATATATAATTTATATATAAATAATTATATATTTATATGTAATAAATTATATAGAGAGACATTTATAATTATATATATTATATACATATAAGCTAAATAGAGAAGAAAGATCTCAGGGAAAGCTAAATGGTATAGAATATAAACACATATCAGAACGATCCGATCTGTGAGAGGTGAAAAATGAAGAAAATAGGTAAAAAGAGCATCCTTAGGGACTCCATTTCTCCTCCTGCTCCAGGCAGGAAATATATAGGAAGCTGACTGGTTGGGAAGATCACATGGTCACAGTGGCCCCAGCAGTCAGCAGGTAGGAGTCTGTGCCCAGGACAGTAGAGAAGCCATCTGGAGAGAAAGGTTGAGTAGAAGTTGGAAATAGCCTTCATGTAAGTTGGAGAAAGAAGGCAATGTGCAAATGGTCATTCTTATACAGTTGATCAAGATGTACTTAATTTGGAGAATAGCTGTTTTGTGAAAATTAAGGTGATATTATCTGTATGGACTGTGTTGTTTCCCCTCAAAATGTATGTGTTGAAGCTCTAACCATCAGTATAGCTGTATTTAGACATGGGATCTTTAAGGAAGTAAAGTTTATTATGGTCATAAGAGTTTGGTCTGGATCTGATAGAATCAATACCCTTATAAGAAGAGACACCACCTGGCTAGTGTTGCTCAGTGGTTGAGCAACAACCTATGAACCAGGAGATCACGTTAGATTCCTGATCAGAGCACATGCCCAGGTTGCGGGCTTGATTCCCAATAGGGGGCGTGCAGGAGGCAGCCGATCAAATGATTCTCTCTCATTATTGATGTGTCTATCCCTCTCTCTCTCTCTGCCTTCCTCTCTCTGAAATCAATCTATAATAATAAAAGCATAATATGCTAATTAAACCAGACGTCCTTCCCGACGAAGCCAGGCTTCGAGGAAAGCCCAGGACCCAGGTGCCAGAGGGAAGACAGTGCTGGCAGCCGGAAGAAGGAAGGTGTACTCTTGCACAAATTTTGTGCATAGGGCCTCTAGTAAAAACATAAAGGAAAAAAAAAGAAGAGACACCGAAGAGGTCATGTGAGTACACAGCAGGAGAGCATCCATCTGCAACCTAACGGAGAAAGCTGTCACCAGACACCTTGATCAACCCTGCTAACACCTTGATCTTGGACTTCCAGTCTCCAAAGTGTGAGAGAAAAACTTTTATTGTTCAGACCACTCTGTCTGTAGTATTTTGTTATGGGCAGCCCGAGCTGACTAATGCACTATTAATAATTGTCTTGTTAGTAATATAGCATAGTGGCTAAAAATGCAGGCACTGAAGTCAGACTATTAAAATCCCTAGAATACCTCGAGAAAATATTTAACCTCTCAATCCCTCAGTTTTCTCATCTGCAAAGTGAGACAAAATAAGTACCTATCTCATTGGCTAATGTGAGAATGGATTGAAATAATGTATGTAAAGTGCTTGGTACATAAATAACAAGTACTCAATAAATAGTAATTAAAAATAATAAAGGAAGAAGATTATTTCACCTACCATCATTATGAATAAAACAAACCATCAGGAGCTCAAAATTGAATATAATGTCACTTTAAATTTTTTCTCCTTTAGATGAAAAAATTTAAATTTTTAAAATAATTTCTAAGTGATATTATAGAAGGCTTAGAAATTGAAAGATCTACAGGTACTGAATTTGAATACTTTCATCATATTGGAGTGTCATGGAGCAGCTTTCTTTTTTTCCTGCACTTACTTCAATGAACTCTAACAGAGTCAGACCTTGAGACAGGCCTTGTGACATTATCAGACCACACAGAAACCCTTGAATCTGATCTTGTTCTCACTAGTACGAGATGTAATTTAGACATTTCCCCACTTCTTTCATGTAATTCTTTGATAAATAGCTATGACTCAGAACTTGTGGTCATTTAAAAATACATTTCATCTTTAGTGAATTTCTTCTTCTAATCTTCAGATTTAAAAAAAAAAAATCTGGCTGTTTTTGCAGAGTTATCCTATTTTCCTGAAATTGTCACAAATGAAATGCATGCTAAAAGGCATGACCTCATATGAACATTCTTTCTTTCCACATACCTTAGTGGGAGGAGGCTTTACCATGAAGTTAATGAAGATTTAGCACCACTCACATGAGCCACTTCCCAGGATCTGACAGAGGCCTAGGAGTTCTGTCTTTCTAATTCTGTATGATATGTCTTAAGAGATCCTTCCAAATTATATGCAGTTCCCAAAACCAGGATCAAGCCTAGCTGTTGCTGTATCCTGTGAGCTTTCTAAACATTATATATATAAGGTAACATTGAAATTTTAAAAGCAATCCCAGTTTAAATGAAATCAAGCTGTGGGAGACTAGTCTGTAACAAAATACTTCTGTTTATAGCTCTCACCCACCAAATTGAACCAAAACAGGTATTTCTTTACATAATGACAGGTTCCTACTTTAGGTTTAGGGCACCTTTTGTCAAATGCAATTTTATGAAGTAGAACTTTTCTAGCTAAAGAAAGTCAAAAAAAGTTTATTCACTTTTCACATCTTCAGCCCCAACCACTGAAGCACCTTTAGAGATCAGGATGGTTTCTCTCCTCACAGCCCAAATTGAAAACCACTGATTTAGACAGTAATACACCATGGAAGTATAGTTGGGAGACAGAGAATGAATGCTTCACATAATTTTTTCAGAGCATACGTGCTTTATCACAGAAGAGTTTACCAAATACGACTAAAGGATCTTCATCCCCATAGGACCAATAACTATTTTACTGATGAGTGGCATACATTTTTGTATTGAATCAGGAGGATTATGCAAGATGAATTTTCAAGGCTCTTTCTTTGCCAGTTGATTCTCTCTCTTAAGATAAGACAGGAATAACTACTTTCAGAGACATTTTACATTCTAACTAGTCAGAAACTAATGTTGACTGCTACAAGGTATTGAAAATATTTGGAAGTATAGTTCAAGTTTTATCAGGTGAATATATCCTATCTAATAAAAGAGAAACATGGTAATTAGCCATACGGCCGCTACCCTTCCCATTGGCTAATCAGTGAGATATGCAAATTAACTGCCAGCCAAGATGGTGGCCAGCAGCCAGGCAGCTTGAAGCGAACAGGGAGGCTTCCTTACTTCAGTGACGGAGGAATCCAAGCTTCCCCGCCTGCGCTGCCGGCCTCTGAGCTTGCAGTTTGAAACATTGTAACAAATATAGAAGCTAAATAAAACCCCAGAAACCCGCTTTCAGTCAGCCAGGCTTCAGCCAGCAAGACCGCAACATTGTATCAAATACAGAAGATAAACAAAGGCCAGAAACCTGCTTTCAGCAGCCAAGCCTCAGAGAGAAAGCTGGCTCTCAGCTCTAGTGACAGGCATAGAAGGTAAATAAATGCCAGAATAAAAAAAAAAAGAAAAAAGGAGAGGTTTGGAGCTTCAGTCGCCCACCAGCCTGAAAACAGCCCTCAGCCCCTCACCCAGACTGGCCAGGCACCCCAGTGGGGACCCCCACCCTGAAGCAACAAGATGGTGGCTAATTTGCATACTGAAGGCAGGCGGCAGCAGGCAAGGCTGTCTGCAGTCTGGGACCCAGATCTGTGACCCTGCCGGGCGGGGTGGCAGTGCTTGAGGCTGTCCTCAGTCCCAGGACCCAGATCTGTGACCCTGCCGGGCGGGGGGCAGTGCTTGAGGCTGTCTGTGGTCTCGGGACCCAGATCCGTGACCCTGCCAGGCGGGGGGCAGTGCTTGAGGCTGTCCGTGGTCCCGGGACCCAGATCTGTGACCTGGTGGGCAGGGGGGCAGCACGGGAGGCTGTCTGCAGTCCGGGACCTGAATCTGTGACCCTGCCGGGTGGGGGTCAGTGCTTGAGGCTGTCCACGGGACCAAGACATGGATCTGTGACCCTGCCAGGTGGGGGGCAGCACTTGAGGCTGTGCACAGTCCTGGGACTCGGATCCGTGACCCTTCACGGCGGGGAGGCAGCCATCAGCGCCCAGGAGTGACTGCGCAAGATCTGCCTCCTGGCCCAGAAGGTGCAAGATCGCAGGGGCAGCCACCGTGGCGGGGCCAGACTGACGTCCTCCTGGCCGCACCATGGGGGTTTGCAGATCTGCAAAGCCAGAGGCCTCCGGTGTGCACATCCCCCCTGGCATGCGAACATCCCCCAGCACACTGTCACCCTCCCGCGCCTGCAACAGTTGCAAACCAAGGCGTGCACAAGTTCCCCCCGCCTCTCCACCGCACTTCCATCAACCCGGCATGTCTAACACCCCCACATATGTGCACACATCCCCTCTGATGCGCTCACGTCCTTTGGAGAGTGTCTGGGTGTTCTGGGTGCTGAGAGTGGGCGCCTGTGAGATGACAGTGAGAGGGCAGAGTGGTGATGCCCTGTTCCCACGGAGGCCAGTGCAGCTACAAGATCACCTCTGGGGGGTTAATGCAGATGCTGAGGCAGGAGCAGGTGCAGACAGACACACCTGGTGGGCGCGGGCGGCCCTCTCTGAGGTGCCTTCGGTCAGCGTTCAAGATCAAGAGCCCAGAGGCAGAGAGGAATTCTGTCCTCTCAGTGAAACAGTGGGATAATCGGGGCGACTGTAGAGGAGGAATGTGCACTTTGGGTGCCAGCACCCATGAGTGAAGGCTGCCCTGACTGAGCCTTGCTTGCTTGGGGCCTAGAGCACTCCTGCCGGGCAAAGGGGTGACAAGACGTGCTTTTCCGAATTAATGAGAGAAAATGTTGATTCTCCTGCTGCCCACGAAGGTGGAAAGTGAAGTGGGGAGACATGTGGGGAATGAGCAAGGTTCCCTGTCTGGAGGTTCCAAATCTGCTGTTGGTTTCTTTCACCACTGACTAGAGATATACAGGGTGTCCCCCCAAAATGTATACACACTTTGAATACCTACTAATTCCAATGGTTTTAAGCATAAGAAAGGAACAACAATGGAGCTGTTATCTGTTAAAAGTGTGGGCACAAACAGATAGTTGGACATTCCCTGAGGGGTCTCAGATTGGAGAGGGTGAAGGCCAGACTGAGGGGCCCCTTCTCCCCCCCTACTCCAGTGCACGAATTTCGTGCACCGGGCTACTAGTATATATATATCTATATCTATAGATATAGATATAGATATAGATATAGATATAGATATAGATATAGATATATTAATAAAAGGGTAATATGCTAATTCCGGACATCCTTCAGGACAAAGCCATGGTGGCAGGGGCCTTGGCAGAGGCAGTTAGGGGCAATCAGGCCAGTGGGGGGGAGGGGCAGTTAGGGGCGATCAGGCCGGCAGGGAGGGGCAGTTAGGGGGCAAACAGGCCAGCAGGGAGGAGCAGTTAGGAGCAGGCAGGCAGGCAGGCAAAGGTGGTTAGGGGCGATCAGGCAGGCAGGCCGGCAAGCAGTTAGAAGCCAGTGGTCCTGGATTGTGAGAGGGATGTCGGACAGTCGGACATCCCCTGAGAGGTCCTGGATTGGAGAGGGTGCAGGCTGGGCTGAGGGAACCCCCTATATGCATGATTTTCATGCACCAGTCATCTAGTATCCTATATAATCCTATATAATAAAGAGATAATATGCAAATTGACCATCACTCCAATACACACGATGGCCGCCCCCATGTGGACACAAGATGGCCACCACAAGATGGCCGGCAGGGGAGAACAGTTGTGGGTGATCAGGCCAGCAGGGGAGGGCAGTTGGGAGGGACCAGGCCTGCAGGGGAGGGCAGTTGGGGGCAACCAGGCCTGCAGAGGAGAGCAGTTAGGGGAGACCAGGCCAGCAGGGGAGGGCAGTTGAGGGCAACCAGGCCAGCAGGGGAGGGCAGTTAGGGGTGACTGGGCCAGCAGGGGAGGGCAGTTAGGGGTGACTGGGCCTGCAGGGGAGGGCAGTTGGGGGCAACCAGGCCTGCAGGGGAGGGCAGTTGGGGGCAACAAGGCCTGCAGGGGAGGCAGTTAGGGGTGACCACGCCTGCAGGGGAGGGCAGTTTGGGGCAACCAGGCCAGCAGGGGATTGCAGTTAGGGATGATCAGGTTGGCAGGGGATGGAAGTTAGGGGCAATCGGGCCAGCAGGGAAGCAGTTAGGCATTGATCAGGCTGGCAGGGGAGTGGTTAGGGGGTGATCAGACTGGCAGGCAGAAGCGGTTAGGGGCAATCAGGCAGGCAGGCAGGCAGGCAAGCGGTTGGGAGCCAGCAGTGCTGGATTCTGAGAAGGATGTCCCAGATTGGCGAAGGTGCAGGCTGGGCTGAGGGACACACCTCCGTGCACGAATTTTGTGCACCGGGCCTCTAGTATTAAATAAAAGCTTAAGCGACCATTATGGAAGAATGACCAGAACAACCGGTCGCTATGATGCCCACTGACCACCAGGGGGCAGATGCTCAATGCAGGAGCTGCCCCCTGGTGGTCAGTGTGCTCCCACAGGGGTAGCGCTGCTCAGCCAGAAGCCAGGCTCACAGCTGGCAAGCACAGTGGCAGTGGAAGGAGCCTCTCCCACCTCCATGACAGTGTTAAGGAAGGACAAGTCAAGTGGTAAGGTGCAGCAAGCAGGCGGGTGGTAAGGAGCGAGGGGTCCCAGACTTCCAGAGGTATCCCGGACTGCGGGAGGGATGTCTGCCTGCCGGCTTAGGTGGGCCTAAGCCATCAGGCAGAAATTCCCTGAGAGGTCCCAGACTGGGAGAGGGCGCAGACTGGGCTGAGGGACAACTGATGTCTTTACAAAGGCCTTGAATCTGAGTATAACACACTCAAGAAACTACCCTCCATGACCCACATATCCCTGTCTTTTTTCTAAATACACTGAATTTTGTAAACATTTCCTGATCCAACTGAGTAAGATTTCAAAGGAATCTTCAATGGACTTGACTTTCTTTAGGAAACATGCTACATTATTCACATTGCTCTCTTTTTTACATATGGAATGCAAACCATCAATTCTTCAATTATGTCATTTTTAAGGTGTTCAATTCTTAGTCTTTAATCATTACTCCATTCATTCAATAAAAATGCATTTAGTGTCTATCTGCCAGATTCTGTATGATAAACCAAGAATACAAAGAGGAATAAGCTTAGAACTTGTCCTTGAAAGAACTAGGTCCCCAAGAAGAAGGGTCAATGCCCAAAGAGCTAAGGTCAATGACCATGCTTGTTGACTCATCTCTAGAATCTTCAAACCTAGCTAGGTATTAAATAGATTTCTTCTATTGCTATAGAGTCATCATTTAAGCAAGATGCATGAATACTGCATTTTGGTGGAAACTTTTTATTACCATAAATGTCCAGAAATAGATTCTATCATTAATTTCCTAATCATTTGCTTATTTTACATGTGTGTTATTAAATTAACACCTAGGATAATTTATTTTCTCCCTACAGATTAAGTTCCTATCACTAAATATATATGCTTCTAAGTCATGAGCTTACTTAAAAACGGCACATCCTTATTCCATACTCTTCATATTCATGTCTAGAGAACCAAAATTCCACAGCTGCTTAGGAAAGGCTGATTGTATTATCAATTAATATTTGTAGCTTCAGCCAAGAAATTAGTGACTTAGTCAAATGTCTTTTAAACAAGAATGAGAAATAACTTATTTGGGGGATTCTGCTTGTGCTGTTATGAATTAATCCAAATAGCATTGGGGCCCCAGATCCTGAGCCTCTGTTCTCATTGGCTTCCTTTCTCCCCCATCCACATTACCAACACTGATTAAAGCTCCAAAAAGAATTCCATCTGGTAATCAGAGTCTTTGATCCTTTAGCACAGTGGTTCTCAACCTTCCTAATGCCGTGACCCTTTAATACAGTTCCTCATGTTGTGGTGACCCCCAACCATAAAATTATTTTCATTGCTACTTCATAACTGTAATTTTGCTACTGTTATGAATCATAATGTAAATATCTGATATGCAGGATGTATTTTCATTGTTACAAATTGAACATAATTAAAGCATAGTGATTAATCACAAAAACAATATGTAATTTTATATGTGTTTTCCGATGGCCTTAGGCAACCCCCAAAGGGGTCGCGACCCCCAGGTTGAGAACCGCTGCTTTAGCACCTCACACTTACCTTTTCTTTTTCATTTAAAACATTCCTGAGTTCAATGACATTTTTAGCAAGCGGAACCTGGAGTTAGCTCTACTAGCTTCTTTGCTAGCCTAGAAGGGAAGGAAACAGTAGAAGAGCCTTATTCATCTGTTTTGAGAACACCTGGTCTGGGGAGAATACCCACTTTCTATTTATTTTACTCAGTGGCCCCCCACTCCTACTTTCTTCAACCTACACTTGATATACTTTGTGATATACCCGAGTGCAGCCTGTCATGGTTACCAGTGACTGTTATTATTAAATATACAAAATCATTTTACCAGATGATAAAAGAAGCTGCAGTGTCTGAAAATTTCATATATCTGACGTGTTGTATAAACAGCCTAAATCCCTATACATTTTATAACTTCAGCAGTCTAAAGGTTAAAGCCTGTCAGTTGAATTTCACGAATTCCAGGAAGAAATGGGGAAGTAGCACCAACTCTTCATTGTATACCAGTGATCAAACATCTCCTCATTACACTTCAATATTGTTGCCTCTAAAGGTCACCATTGCTGAACATAATCACACAAAATCAAAACTGCAAACTTTATATATCATGGAGGTAGTAAATAGCTTGGAGGTTTATTTTCTGGTGCCTGAACAACATTCTGAACCCATTTATAAATTCCTGGGAATGGTGGCATGAACCAAACATATTTGCAATGCCTAACAATAGCTTCAATTAAATCAATTTCCTATAAAAAAATGTTTTAGTCATTTTAGGTGAAAAACACAACTCTTCTACCCATAAAATAGTAGAAGTCCTTTGAATTGGTATGTTTTAAATGGATTTTTTCTTTCTTATCCTTCTGTTAAAATAAGCTTGATAATTATTTGTCAATCACCTTCAGGATGGGATATTTCAAAGTTGAAAATAATCCATTTCAAAGAACTTTCTTTCCCTTATTTTTTAAAAATATATTTTTATGATTTCAGAGAGGAAGGGAGAAGGAGAGAGAGATAGAAACACCAATGATGAGAGAAAGTCATTGATCATCTGCCTCCTGCAAGCCCCACATTGGGGATCGAGCCCACAACCCGGGCACATGCCCTGACCGGAAATCAAACCGTGACCTCCTGATTCATAGGTCGTTGCTCAATCACTTTGCCACTCTGGTCGGGCTCTTTCCCTTGACTTTTTTCATCCTCTATTCACCTCACATTGCCAACAATGATTCAGATGCAAACTCCCTATGAGACAGGGATTTCTCAGACTTTGGTGTCTCCATTACCTCCAGGACATGTGTCGGTTGCACTCCTCAGGCAGACAGGTCTCTCAAAGTAGGGATGAATGAGAATTACAAATAGAGGTAGATGATTGGTTTCTTATAACTTTTGACTTCTTCATGCACTGATTCTGTTCAGCCTAATAACTTAATGCTAAACCGTTACATTTCCCATTGCAGCTGAACATTATCTCAGGGAGTTATATAGTTTTATGTTTCTTCTCTTATTTATGTTTGTTTGGGGAATTTGTGAAATGCTTTTTGATCTGAAATAAGATGAGGGTCTTTTTATATTGCAAAGTAATGGGACTACATGCTGCATGAACTACCTTATCCTTTGTTCACTCTGCCTATTTTATTATACCCATTGGTAGCCAATAAATATGTCAACATGCTCTCATGTGAAACCTGTCAGACCTATGAGGCATGACTCCCCATCATTGGATAGAAATCTGAAAACAAATTTATCCCTGAAAAGAAATGAATGATAGGTTAAAGTATTTAAATCAGCCAGGAATTGGTAGCAACAATTTTCTTAAATGGCCATATTTAAACACAGAGCACTTTCTTTTTCTGCACAGGAATTATTAAGAAGTCTCAATCTAAAAGGAAATCTGCAAAGTAATTGCTACTAGCTGCAAGGTAAAATGGCTGCTCCCATCATCTCCTAGAGTTTAAAGCCCTATTACCTCAATCTTATTATCTCGTTAAATAACTAAAAAGCAATGACAAAAATAATATCTGTAGTTACAAGCTGCAGTATCCAATACAGTAGCCACTAGCTACATATTTAAATTTAATTAAAAATCACACTAGCCACGTTTGTGTGTGTGTGTTCTAGAATGTGCAAATGAGCTTTATTCTTGAAAGTCAAAATTGAAAATAACTCAAATATCCACCCACAATAAAATGGATAAACAATTGTACATTTATACAATGGAATATTACTCAGCAATGAAAAAGAACAAACTATAGTTACATGCAATAGCATGGATTCAACTTACAAACTGAATGTTGAGTGAAAAAAGCCAGACCAAAAAAAGAATATTTTCTGTACGATTCCAGACGATTGGCATACGGCAAAACTAATCCACGGTCATAGAGGTCAGAATAGTAACGGTGTTGACTGGGAGGTTGAGAGGAGCAGGGGGAGGGAGAAGGAGGTAAGTAGGGAGAGAAGAATGGAGGGTCCAAGAAAGTGTCTGGGGATGCAATGCGGGGAAGCAGAGCAAATAGCCACGTGGTTGTGGCAAGTTGCTATGGCAGCCACAGGAAACCAGTGTGAGGGAACTGAAGCGACACCTAAGCACCTTGCCATTCTGCCCGGAGTGCAGCCTGACTGGGCTCACGGCCACAGAAGTGCCGCGGGCCTCGGGCTCTGAAGGTGGCAGTTTTCGGAGGAGCCCTTGTTCTAGGAAGGGATTCGTGGACCCACCCAGGTTACTTTCCAGGCCTCAGCACCAACCCCTGAACAGTGACACCTGCTGTCTTTCCTTCTTCCCACAGACAACCGGGCTCAGTGCTCTGCAGGCTTTGAGTCCAGACCAGCCCTGCATGTTCTCTGCCCCCCGGGGATGGCCCAGCCGGTGTGGAGTTGCTGCCAGCCACTCGCCCCTGAGCTCCAGCCTCCTCATTTCTAATGATATGGACTGTCTTCTGCACGAGGTTGTTGGTTCCTCAAGATGAGGCGCTTTTCCTGCCTGCTTAACCTTCTTGCACATGCTATTTGCTCTGCTTCCTGCCCCCACACTAGCGACGTTGTAAGGGCTCCATAACCCCATATGCCTAGTAGTGACCATCTTGGACAGCATAAATAGAAAAGATTTCCTTCATCTCAGAAAGTTCGATTGGATAGCACTCTCTAAAGCACCGTGTATCCACACATGTCATCATTTTTAGTCTTGGAAAATGTGCTCCACAGTCGCACTGCTAAATGCCACTTGTCTCAACCTGCACCTGTCCAATTTTACAAAGAATTTTAAGAAATCCCTAATTTGAGGTAAATACCGAGTGAGTAGCTGCCTTGTGAAACATAAGAGCCACTTTCACAGTTCAAGGATTCTCAAATATCCTTTAGAAAAGATCTAATAATCCCTTTAAGACAATTGTTAGATGCTATCATCTTTGTTTTTATGAATTTCAATGAATTTAGGGAGTAAGCAGTAAACTTGTTTTCCTGTTAAATATTCAGAAGGACTTTAAATATTATTGAAATCTCTAGTAATAAGGAACTAAACCATCATGCTCCATTCAATTACTACCATATCGTAATTACTTGAGTGTTAGGTCCCTTTCTCAATGTGAAAACCACCTCTTAAATGATAATTCACCCTCTTTATTAAATGCAGAAACCTTTTCTTTCACTGAGGGAGTAAGTGGATTTTTATCAGTTAATCAGTTGAGAATGAAATGCTGGGGGCATTGGTGATTAAGAAGAGGGTTAGTTTAATACAGGGACAATGGAAGGATAAGAAGACAAATCAGATTTTCTGATCTTACGGATAAAGCTGCTTATACATCACCCAAAGGAAATCATTTCACCCAGGGAATATTCACAGTCGTGGTCCCCACCCACTGTGGTCCCCAACCCCTTCTACTCTTAAACTCACACAAGAGCACACTGAATGTAGGTAGTGGGATTAGTATTGCCCAGTCACCGTGAAGCAAGATACTTAAGTGCAAATAGCAACTATGAGTAGTGGTCTATGCTGTTTACTTCAAAGAGTATGGGCCACGTCAAAGACTAGAGGAAGGCTCCTCCTCAGGACCTCACACAGCAATACAAGTTGGACAGTGCACACACGTTTACCGCAGCCCCAGCTCTTCAGCTCTGCTCGCCTGGGAATACACCCAACAATGCTCCCTAAGTGGAAACTGACATTTAAAAAAATCTAATTTTAAAAATGAGATGATTTCAATCTTGACTTGGATGGTTCGTTATTTGTTTTGTATTTTTACCAATTCGGGTATTTTCACTCCCCTGGTAACCTCTGCCATTGCTTAGCAGTTTAACTTTTCAGGAGGAACATGAGGTGCAGTGGACTCACACACATTTGGATCAAAACTTCAATCCTTGCCTCTTACCGGTTTGATGATCTTGGCTAAAGCCCTCAATGCCTCGGAAACAGCTTCCCACTCTGGAAAGGTAAGCTCTTCGACCTCAAATGAGGTCTATGAGTAGCAAATAAAATTGCATATGCTGAAAATGCAATACGTACAGTTTTGTCAATAATTTGCTCAGTACTTCAAAGTCGTAGATCATATTCTTCCTCCTTCAAGCACTACTATTTTTTATCATTTTCCATGTATCCAGCACTTGCCAAGTCATTTCCATTTATTAGGTTTATGTATTATACACATGTTCTTTCCAGATGAGGAACCTGAAGTAATTGACTGCACAAAACTTGCCCAACAGAGATATATGTGTTCAAACCAAGAATTTGAACCCAACTTTCTAATCCCGAAGCCATGGTTTGTACAACTTCCTAATAGATGGAAATATAGTATTTAGTTTAGCAGGTGTGTAAGCAAAATTCCAGGAAAGTGATCCCTTGTCCCCAGTAAGGTAGAAAGTATTTTGGCTATTAATGTTTACTTTTGATCAGTCAAAGGAAGCTGCTGTGGAGATTGAGGGCATGTGCCTATAAGGGATATGTCTTATACCTATTTCTCCACGAGTTGCACAGCGTCTTTTGGACATGTAGTTAACCGGCTCTTGTTAAGCGTCTTTTAAGTTGACATGAAGTGCTTCCCACTGCTTCTTCAGGAATGATTTCTGAAACACATGGATACTTGTACTGTCTTATTCTTACAAAGTATGAATTTTCTCTGAGGATTGTTTAAAAAATTAAATGTTAAACAATGAAGAATATATATACATATATATGCATATACATATACAAAACACATATGCACACACATATACATTTCCATCATATGGTCATGCATTTTAATTTTTAACAAGTATTGAGAGAAACACAGATTAACTTCCATTTTGGTCAACAGCAGACTAATTTAAAAAAATTTTTTTGAAATTTTAGTATCTGCTTTGTTGCCATTTCAGAGCAGTTTCCTCCTTTTATTTCCTGAAAAAGTATTAGGTTGGTAGTAAATCAACAACAGTATTAAAATTTGGCCACTACCATCCAAAATTCTCACTCTGCAACTTGAAAACTCAAAGGAAATGGAAAACTCAAGGTTAATAAGATTATCACCATTCTTTTTCTTTTCTTTTTTCTTTTTTTTTTTTTTTTTTTGGTGTGCGTATTTTGTATCTAAATCTGTGCTGCGGCTTTTCTTCACTGAGCAGAAGATTGTAATGTAATCATTGCTAAAGTCTCAGGTTTTTGCTTCTTTGCACAAAAATGAAATCAGTGGTGTGTAGCTGGCAATAGCATATCATTAGCATATCGGTGACAGCAACAGAAAATACACGAAAACAAAAACATTGCATACAAATGGAGATGTGTAAGAGTTTTCTACACAAGACAGACCGTTTTGCTTGTTGCATTTGGAATGGGTTTTTACATTATAGTAGGACAGAGCCAAAGCTTTCAAAACCTGAATCCTACAAAATAAAAAACTGAAATTGAGAAATCCAGATACCATCCTCACTAAGTCACACTGTGTTCCAAAGCATATCATCATCTCCCTGTGCTCCAAACTTTGTTAACTCTGAGACCAAAGCTACCATTTGTCTTCATAAAGTGTTCAGTAAGGAACCCCCATGAAACCTGCAGTTTGCTTTATAAGCAAGCACATGGTACAGTTTAGTCTATAAAGCTTTTTTTTGTTTGTTCTGTTTATTTTTACTTCCTATCTTGCAATAACTTAAGATATAATTATTACAACCAGATATTTTAAGGTAAGCTAATACTGAAAATAATAAAAATATATAAATATAAATATGTGTATATAAATATTAATGGATCATGTAAAATAAATATAATAAATGATGATGATGTGTGATATATATATATATATATATATATATATATATATATATATTT
>NW_005871137.1:999824-1069824 GCF_000147115.1 Myotis lucifugus
ATTCCCTAATAGCCAAAGACACCATGTTCTTTGTTAATAGGGCGTTGTCCTCCACATGGTCATTCACTCAATAATCTTTCCATCTTGTGGCACCCTTATCTCATGGAGTCTTACCATCATTTACATTTAGTAAACAGAAGGGGGAAGAGCATGGGGAGGCCATAGGCAGGTTTTATGAAGATTTGTGCTTGGACATACCTCTCACATTTTATCGGTCAGAATGAAGTCAAATGCCCATATCTAACTGCAAGACAGGCTGGAAAATGTAGTCTAGCTATGTGTTGAGGAAGAAGTAGAAAAACATTTGGAGGAACAGAGAGAAATATCTACCACATCAATCTGGCATACATTATCACAATTCTCTTCTAGCATTGTCTTTAACATAGGAAGTTACAGTTTTCTCAATGGAAAACACTCAATTGAAAATTAAATGTTATTCATGTTCTTCCCCCTCCTTTAGAACCATAGAAAATCATTCTTCCCTTCTGTGGTTTGAGCTCTATACCATCCTCTCTATTAAGAATGTTGAATGTTTTATTTCCGGGGATTTTTTAAAATCTGACTTTACATAGCATTTCTTGCAGAAATAACATCAAAGACAAAATTGAAATATGTCTTTGAAAAATATAAGAATCATCTGTCTATACTTCTGACAAATCAACAAGGACTAAGAAAATATTGATCAAGTCATATGAAAGCCATAAAAGAAAAACCCTTCTCCAAATGGCATGCATGGTTCATGACAAACCTTCAACCTGAAACTAAATACATCTTTAAAAGTTAGCAGTATTTTCTAGGTGTGAGCATGACCCATTTTAATCAGCACACAAGAAATTTTTATAAAGTCAGAATGCTTTTGTGCTAGGACATTCTCCTTTAGTTAATTAGACTTTATTTCTGAACCTATGATTGTGCTAAAAATTTTAAACTATTCATAAAATATATTTGAAGAACAGATTGAGGCTTCATTATTTATAACTCAGTCAAGATACCAAACTGACTAGATTGTAAACCTGCTGACACAGTAGCTTTTTTCCACCACTCTCCGAATTGTTGCTACTCAAGTTTCTAATTTATGTGCAAATTGAATTTGCCTAATGCATATACTAAGCTCTTCTTTCTTTCTTTTTTTTTTAGCAGTTTCCTATACAATGTGGTTTAAAGCAGTCTTTCTGCATATTATAAAAAGATAATTGTGCCAAATAGATTTATTTTCTTTGTTTTCCATGTTGCTCTTTATATACCCCATCCAAAGACTGGAGTGATTCCTACCATGAACTATATATTCATCAAAAAGCAAAGTGCCCTGTGCCTTGACCAGATTTAACTGAACTGAAAAATAAATGCAGAACTACTTTTGTGATGTGTTAAAAGTACAGAAGTCAAAATTTCACGACTTTGTTTTCAATATTAGTTCTAATCTCCCTAGATGATTTGACATTATATCCATTACATTCTTTAAAAAAAAGACATAATTTCTTTAGAGAAGACTTACTTAATTTTATTAAATCTTCAATCTCTTAAGCACTATCTAAAGAGTCTGGAATCAAAGACAAAATGATTATTGTTGTAGGGGAGTGAACGGTCTAGCAGATAAGATGGGCACATAAACAAATCACTCATATACCGATGGTTATCAACATCTCAAGGTTTTAGAAATACCTTCAAATCTATAGTCATCTGGAATATTTGAAAAGATTGAAAGACACAAAACATGTCAGAAATAATTTTTAAAGTGTCACTCCTACTAAATAACAATTTTGTAGGACTTTAGGCAATATTTGAGTCTCTCTCTATTTGGTAATGATAGCATTCTGTTGCTGTTTAAATAGACTGCCCTGACCATATTCTCTTACACATTCACTAGAAAAAGTAGCATACATTCCAGTAAACATGGAAGTCTTTTATGGGACTGAGGCACCTACCTACCAGAAACATGTCCTCTGGATGGTGATGAACACGACAAATACAATTTCATTACATTCGAGCCGTTGTAAATTTGGGTGTCTGTTTCCACTGT
Source organism: Myotis lucifugus (assembly GCF_000147115.1). Classification (NCBI taxonomy): domain Eukaryota; kingdom Metazoa; phylum Chordata; class Mammalia; order Chiroptera; family Vespertilionidae; genus Myotis; species Myotis lucifugus. The sequence goes on from NW_005871137.1 coordinate 1,001,845, forward strand.
CTAATCTACTCTAACTAATATGACATACATAACCCTTTGTCACTGTAGTTTTGCTACTTTATTTGTGCTTGCTCAAGCAAGCACTAAGAAGTCATAGGTGCCCTAACTGGTCTGGCTCAGTGGATAGAGCGTCGGCCTGCAGACTGAAAGGTCCCAGGTTCGATTTCAGTCAAGGGCATGTACCTTGGTTGCGGGCACATCCCCAGTGGGGAGTGTGCAGGAGGCAGCTGAATCAATGTTTCTCTCTCATCGATGTTTCTAACTCTCTATCCCTCTCCCTTCCTTTCTGTAAAAAATCAATAAAATATATTTTTTTTAAAAGAAGTCATAGGAAAAAGCGAATTAATATTCACAAAATAGCCCTCTTCTCTACCTAATCCTTAAGAGCCTTCCTCATGGAAACATCCACATACTTCTTCCTCACACCTTCTTAACAATAACCTCCTTATCTGACCCTCTAGACAAATTGGTAGCCACAGTCCACTAATCAGTGTCCATATATTCCTCCACCTCATCCAAGAAGTCCTCCAGAGAAAAAACAAAAAGGCCAGCTGCAAGTACTGCTTAAACTCTGGACCCGAGAGGCTTTCCTTTCTCAAAGTCCAATCCTGTGTGGGGCTGTAATGCTATCATAGTCCACTCTGGACAGCGCCATCTTTAAACTAGGCTAAGTTCTTTTTCTTCTTCTCCAGTGAACTTTTTGTAGGAAACCACCCATGAGAGCACAGGATTTATGTAAGGGAGAGGAGGCAGTACAGCCTGAGTAGGTGAAATCTGATCCATCTACCTTCTCAGCAAGGCCCAAGATGTCAAAGCATCATAAAGTACAGAAAATAAGAAACATGATAAATAGAGCAACAGAAACTCTCATTCATTTTTGGTGGGAATGCAAAATGGTACAGCCACTTTGGAAGGCAGTTTGGCAGTTTTTAAAAATTTAACATAGATTTGATTTACCATTTGAACCAGAAATTACACTCCTAAGCATTTACCCAAATGAGTTGAAAATTTAGAACCATGCAAAAACTTAATGCATGAGTATTTATAGCTAATGTAGTCATATGTATATACATATACATGTATCATACATATATATGTATGATAGACCTTAAGTTATATCAATATTGGTTCATCAATTGTAATGAATGTACCATAATAAAACATGATATTAATAATAGGTAAACTATATTGGCAGAGATGGGTAAATAGCAACTTTTTATTTTCTATGAACCTAAAAGTGCTAAAAAATAAAAATAGTGTTTAAAAGGTAAAAGGCAACTGCAACCTAGGAGAAGATATTTGCATCTCAAGTAACTGATAAAATATTAATATCCAAACTATTTATAAAACCATAACAATTGATAAGAAAAACAATCATATTTTAAAAAGAAGGAGGAAGAACAGGAAATTCACAGAAAAGAAACCAAAATGGCCAACTACCTATTGAACTCAACTGCAGAACTTAAAATAATAATAAAATTGACATAATTCTCATTGACCAAAATTTAAAAGTTGAACAATTTCAAGTGATGGTGAGATTGTAGAGCATAAGGAACTCTCAGATACTGCTTTTAGGTGTGTCAATTGAAACATTTGCTCTGACAAGATCTGGTTAGAACTTCTGGATATCATTCAACACAATAACCACACCTTCTGGAAGGCCCCAAAGAGGATTTGACATATGCACAAAATGGTAAAACAATCTATACTAATAAAAGGGTAATATGCTAATTAGACTGGATAGACCAGACGTCTTCCGGACAAAGCCACAGTGGCAGGCTGAGACAGAGGCAGTTAGGGGCGATCAGGCCGGCAGTGGGGAACAGTTAGGGGTGATCAGGCAGGCGGGCAGGTGGGCGGTTAGGAGCCAGCGGTCCCAGATTGCAAGAGGTTATGTCCCAGATTGGAGAGGTTGCAGGCCAGGCTGAGGGACTCCCCCTCCCCCGCCCCATGCATGACTTTCATGCACTGGGCCTCTAGTGTGTATATAATAAACCAGGTTCATAGTGTTTATCTTGAAGATGACAAAGAGAAACTTAGTGAAAGGTGCTGGTTGGGATAATGACCTATTAAGAGCTACCTCCATCATAATACAATGTTGGTGGGCTCAGCTCAGGAGACAGTGATGAGACTTAGCTATCATAAACACAGAGAGAAGAGAATGATGCCTAAAATTAGCAGCAGTGACAGGGTCAGAAGCCCTAATACCCTAACTATTCCCAGCAAGGAAAGCTGTCCCAAATCACCACTTGTGATAGTCTGATGGGAATGGGAGAGTTCCCTCTCGCAGGACTTCCCTTGTTTTCAGAAAACACTATCAGCTGAGCTGTCATTATTAACAAAGCCTAAAAGGAGAGTGAAAGCTTTGTTTCTCTCTTTGCCCACTCCTCCAACATTGTTTGATGTACCTATTCAGTTGTATTGCACAGCTGCACTGTGCTGATAGGAATGTGAGTTGATAGCGCTGTCTGTAATTATGAGGGGAGTGCGGATGTTGTGTGATGTGAAAGTTTATGTGCATACAGATTAACTGGAGAAGCAAATAAAAAACACTCAGCAGAGTTGAGGATACAGAGATTGTAGACCTTTCTGAGATTTAGGGTTCGATTTGGCTTTTCTCCAAAGAGGTAACCCATTCATGTCTAAAAGTAAAGAAAGAAAATAGAGATAAATATGAGAATCTTATGTTTTATTTGTTCCTTTCTTTATTTATTTCAGAAGATGGAAACCAAATTGAACCAGAAAATAAGAATAAGACAATGACTTAGGGTGGTGAACACACAATGCAATGTACAGATGATGTATTATAGAATTGTACACCTGAAACCTTTACAATTTTATTAACCAATGTCACCCCCAATAAATTCAATAAAAAATAAAAAAGAATAAGACAAAATGGGTAGCAACAACAGATTTCTGAAGTGGCCCGCATGAAGATCAAATGGTAGAAGCCTTCTGAAAATGTAGTAAGATAAGAGTCTGAAAAACTGAACTTGAGACTTAGCTCAAATATAAATCACCACTTCTATGTCATTCAGTCATCTCATCTCCAAAATAAGGGTTTGGGGCTAGACCAATATTTCTCAAACGTAGTCCTTAGGTCCCCTGCATCAAAATCATGTAGAGGTGCTCACAACAAATGCAGATTTCTGGACCACACAACAGATCTACAAGCTGAGCATGCATTGGCCAGGCTAACAAGATGATGTAACAACTTCTCCATGAATTTGTGTATACCATTTGAATCCAGTATGGAGTATGCCAGATCTTAAATACCCTCTTCCTATGCTAATCTTTGATGATCAAACGTGATTCCATTTAACTATGTGTCTAGATTGTATGACACTTTCTGTGTTCTGTTAGATAACTAATCTCTTTGCTTTCTTAAGTTTTTGGTGTCATTTCTGAAAGAATGAATTTACAATGTATGATCAGCCCTGGAATAAAATTGTATATAGTTCTAGTAAAAACAACTCTGTCTAGATAATAACAAACAGAAGCATATTTCTTCCACTCTGAAGCATGATCATTTAATTTTATACCATGAAACAGGATGGAATATTTAGAAAAGTTATTTAGAAAGAGAAAGTAAGATATTTCACAGGAGATACCCAGAATTAACTTCCTTAGTTTACTGCTTTCTGTACTCATCTACAATATTTCACTATGTTGATTATAGTTCCATTTCTATAAATTTGCTTTCTCCTCCTTTTTTTTCATCAAATATTTGCTAAATCTTCTAAATGCCAGGAGTTGTGTTTTATGCATGGGATACTAAGATTTTAAAAAAAGACACAGTTGCTCTCTGCAAACAACTCACAAATTTAGGGGGAAAATAGATAATATACATTACCACATCATTGTAGGTACTAAAACAGTTATAAAGGGATTTAGCACCACAGAAAAGGAAGCAACTTGCTCACATTTGAGGAAGTCAAGGAAGGTTTTACCTAAGAGGTGATATTGGATCTCTATCTTATAAGTTACGTTATGCTCAAGAAGAAAAGTGAATAGAGAAGGCCTACAGGGGTGTGAAGAAAATTCCAGGAAGAGGAGAAGCCTAAACGAAGGCATAAAAGTTTAAAATGGTACCATCTCTTTAAGAAATGATACATTATTCCCTGTTTTAGAAAGAAAGATTAAATATAAGTTTGCAAAATAAATTTGGGCTCAAATTGGGAAGATTTTAAATGCCATACTAAAACTTAAGATAATTTTTAACTCATTATGATGGCATGCTTTAATCTGCATTTTGAAAAGTTTCTCTAGAAAAAATATGCAAAGTAGAGAACAAGGTAGAACTCAGTAGCTGCTAATAGGCCGGTCAGGAGACCATCGTAGTCTGTGTGAGCACCTGAATTAGTATAGAAGCTACAACAACGGAAAGAAGGAAATCGTTTGGAGAGTTCTTTCAGCCGCAGAATTCAAAGTGGCTCGTTGATGATAAGGTGAGTAGAAATAGATGGCCTAGTGGGAATGTTGAAGATGTTTCTGTGATTTCTAGATTTGGTGACTAAGAAATCAGAGATAAAATTAATGGTGATAGATCAACAAAGGAATAGGAGCAGAGTGGAGGGAATGAGCTTGATTTGTGATGTGGCGTTTGAAGCACTTGCACTAATTCAAAGATTTGAAGCTCACGATAATGTGGGCCAGGGCACGGAGATTTGGAAGACATCAGTGTAAAGTTAACAACTGAAATTACTGCAGTACATAGAACTGCCCAGTAGGAAGGCAACACGACAGTATAAGAGAGTTGAGGACAAAAACTAGAGAACACCTACATTTAACTCATATTGCATGATGGTAGACATTATGATAACCTGTGATAGAATGAGACGGAGAATGTATCTAGTCAACATGACAAAAAAGTGCTAAAGTTGTATAAAGGCACAAAACTCCTTAAATAACCAATGCTTAAAGTAACAATTGATTACTTTATAGCATTTTTGCTTCTGATTGGACCACAGCAGATGTATAACTGCTAATAAAAGATATTTGATAAAAAAGTATGTAACATTTGATGAAGGGCATCATTATTCTTAAATTAAAAGAAAGAGAAACAGGTGATAGTTGGGTTGCACTAAATGTAAAAATAGGCATGCCATTGTTTATTTTTGGACCACTGATTAAATATTTTATAAGTTTTCTACAACTTGTGATTAATACTTATTCATGATAAATTAAAAGGAAAATCATATAAAGAGGGAATTATCCAAAATAAAATGAAGGAAACAAGTTATGTTTTAATTTTCTTTCTGAATCTCTCTAATTTCATGATTTTGCTGCTAAAAGTGAAAGCATAGTTAGGAGAATAGAGAGTGAACTAAATTCATAACTAGATAAAGAATTAATTTAGCAATTTAGAGAATGAGAATCTGGCTCATTATTTTAATTAAGTCAGCATTATTTAAACAAATTTTTATTGAGTGCCTAACATATGCCAGACACTATTCTAGGTGCTGGGATAAACCAATGAACAAGACAGATGATAATTCCAGCCTTTGTAAAGCTTATTGAATACACAACTAATTAATAGTTGATAATAGCTAGAGTGAAGAGGGAAAAGGCAGGGACAACAGATCAGAAGTATATGGGGTGAGCAGTGGTTGAAATTGCAAAAAGTATTATCAGGAAAACTCTCCCTGAGAAAGCAACATTTATGTCATGACCAAAGAAAGCCATGTAGACATTGGAGGGAGGAGTGATTCTAGGCAAAGACTACAGCAAATGCAAAGCCAAGGGTAGGTGCCTACTTGATATATTGGGAGGACAGAGAGGAGTCCTGAGAGTCTGGACTGGAGCCGAGTATCCAGGGTAAGAGAGGCAGGGCAGAGGTGAGAGGCAGTGTTGGACGCATCATGCAGGTATCTGTAGACCATCATGGGGACTTTGCCTTTTCTTTCAAGTGAGATGTTAAAAGAGGTTTCCAAGCAGAATTGCTAGAATTCTAGTCTTGTGTTGCAATGGAATAAGGTACTGGCATAGTTTCTATGGTTGGCTTTCTTCAAGAAAGTAAGTGGGGTTTTGTTTTGTTTTATTTTTTTGGAAGGCAGAATTCTAAAGATGTCCTTCAAGATTCTCATCCCCTGATCACCCAATACAGTACTAATCTAGGCACTACTGTGAAAGGATTTTTCAGATGGAATTAAGGTTACTATCACCTGAACTTAAAATAAGGAGATTATCTAGGATTATCTGGGTGGGTCCAATATAACAACATGAGACCTTAAAAGCAGAGAAGGAAGACAGAAGAGTCAAACACAGGGAGAGATCAGAAAGATTCCAAGTAAGGGAAGAATTTGACTTGCTATCGCTGGCTTTCAAAATGGATAAAGAAGGGTTCGTGCAGGCACCTGTTAGAAGCTGAGAACAATCTCAGGGCAGTAGCCAGTTAGAAAACAGAGGCCTTGGTCCATACCTGCAACCACATGAAACGGAATTCTGCCAACAGCCTGAATGAATTTGGAACCTTCAGAAAGGAACACAGCCCTGGCACCTTGATTTCAGCCTGAGGAACTTGGAAAACAGAGCCAGCTGAAACTTGCTTTGTTCAGACTCCTGAACTACAAAACTATGAGATAAGAAATGGGTGTTGTTTTAAGCTGCTAACTTTGTGCTACTTTGTAAAGGCAGCAATAGAAAACTAAGACACATGGAAACGATAAAACATCTAAATACTGTATTGCCTAAAATTTCATTGAGAACAAAGTCTGTGCCTTATTCTTCTAAGAGGATTCTCTTTATTGCTCTGTGTGTGAATGTTCCAGTTCAGACACGAATCAGCATAAGAGGATGAATTAATGAAGTAGAGAAGGAAGCATGTGTTGCTTCAGAAGATAAAGAAACCAAAATGATTTACTTTGGGATTCTTGTTTATTGTATCATTTCCTAAATAATTTATGTGAATTCAGAAAACCTAGAATTCATTGGGAAAAATTAAAATATATCAGGCTATATATTTGATATTTGCAAATAAATATAACATTTGCAATATTCTTTTTTCATAAGTATACATTAAAAAGAGAAAAACCAGAAATATTTTTACTAGTTAAGACCAAAAAAGCAATGAAATAACACACTACCATAAAATCCATACAACCATAAGAAGACTCAAAGACTTGCAGGATTATAAGTACAGAAGATAAATTCTATACTTCCCCAAAATTGTTTCTAGGTTTGATCTCTTGTACTTGATATTGTCATATTTACCACGAAATGAAAAGCAGATTTGTTCCATAGTGAGCTTTATATTTATATATTTTTAGTTTTTTCTTAATTTTATATCAACATAAGAGACAATTGGCCTCAGGCTCCCAGACTTCTTAAAATGTGGAATATTCTTACAGACCTCAAGTCAGGCTCCCATCTAAACATCTTGAGCATGGTGTTTCTCTTGTTAGGAGATTGTTTTCTGGTGTATTGTATACACTGGTGTTAGGCCCAAGTCATTGACGTCAAAGCACAGACTCTGCATTTTTCTGTTAGACATGCTGGCCATTTTAAAGCCTATTAAAAAAGATAGTGAACGCTGCCCCCACAAGTTCTAGTCTTTAGTGAAGATGATGAAACACACTCAGAAATAAATAGCTTCATTCAAGCTAGAGCTTAAAAACACCAGATTGATCCACTGGTTTCAAAGGAGTTTTCACTAGCAGCTGACAGCGGCATCCTGTGGAGCTAAAAAGATGGTCTTGTCTTATTTGAAAGTGGGCCTTTCAAACACAGCCATCATTCAGAACACTTCAGAAAACCCTTCTCCTTCTCCCTGTATATTTGACTGCATCCCTTTTTCTTCCTCTTGAAAATTTCCCTATAGAATAGATCAACACAGAAAATGGAAGAGAAAATTCAGAGCCCAGTAGTTTATACATAATAAATTTCTATCTATCCCAGGCAATCATTTCTTACCTGAATAAGCATACCAAAAACATATTCGTATCTTCTTCCCAGATTCTCCAAACCACCAAAGATTGTAGCTTTAAATTTTTTAAATATATTTCCTTGTTGGATATTTTGAATTCATTTAGTACTATATAAGGATTTAAATCCTATGGTTGCACATTTTCACTTGGGGCCAGGAATAATTTAGAAAGCAAATATCATAATTTCTATTATAAGTGTTTTGTCCATGTTTCCATTTATTCCATTATAAATAATGTAATAGACTTCTACTGAATATCTACTATCATGTACCCGGTTCAGTACTTGGCACTGGGGATATATAGATTAATAGGATGTGGTCCCCACCTATGAAAACTTTATAATCTAATCAACCAATTCCCCACACCTGCCACACACACCATGCACACCCATCAACTAATGAACCGATGCCAATTGAAAGTTACTTCTACAATTAAGATGATTCCGTTTATCTCAGTTGGGGAGTGGGGAATTTCTCAATAAATTATGACCTGACCCTTTCACCTACTCTCAAATGGATTTTTATCATCTATTATTTATTAATTGATCTTTGAGGCTGAACTAAATCAATACAGTTTATGCTGTCTTCTTAAAGGCATCATATTTCTTGGAGCTGAAATGTACTAAGGGATTCATGACTACTATCCTTAAACAATCTTGGTAAATAGTATAAAAATTAGATATCATTTCTATCAGGGTTTAAATAGGTACCAATAGGGCCAAGAAAGGGAGATTAAAAGGTATCCCAGTGTCTCATAATATCCAACAACTTGTGCCAAGAACATGTTTCATGATTGTGCATTAAAAAACACTTAATAAAGGAATCCTCTGTCAGTTAGGTTGTTGTAATGGTGATTCAGATAAGTCAACTTTAGGCATGATGACATTAAACACAAACTTACTACACACTTGTCACTTTTCTTTGAGAATTTGAGGGCTTTTCTTTTAAAATAAGCAGTTCTAAATGAATAAATGAATGGAGGGAAGCAACAGCAGAGGTTCAGAGAAGAAAAATGAGGGTCCCCTTTTTAGACAACCTCATAGCCCAAAGCAGAGGAAACTGAGCTATTAGTCTCCCTCTGAGAATAAGACATCTTGTTGCAGAGAAGATGCAACATGACTTCTGTAATTGTAATCTCTTTTCCAGAAAATCTTGAAAATCAATACAATTCTTCTCTTTCTCGGTGCCAAAGTTCCATAAGTATGGTGTTATATAATTCAGGAATTTCCATAATTATACCTTGCTGTGTTTTGCTATAACTTAATAAAGTACTTTATTTCAATAAAACAGAAACAAGACCATACATGAGTTTTAGGCTCAATATCAATTGTCCCTCATTAATGTTGCAGAGAAGCAATTAGCATTTTGAGGCAAACAAGGTGTACTTAGTTAGTGGGACATGACCCTGCTGTCATTAAATTATATGTATGATTAATGATCTCCAGTTTAACGTTTGAATTACAACAAAGGTATTATAAGTGAAAAATGGAAGAGTGACAGAGCAATGTGGGAAACATGGACCTTAAGACTTGAATCATACATGCCATAGTGCACTTGACCTCAACGTTGATGTTCAAATTCCAAGGCAGTGGTTTTCAACCCTGGCCACACACAAAAATCACCTGCAGAGCTTTTTAAAGCCCCAGTGTCCAGGCCCCACCTCTGACTAATTAAATTCTCTGGAGGTGAGGATTTCACTCTCAGCACTATGAGGATTTCAAAGAAGAAGTGCCATATTGGAGTCAGGAAATGAAACACACAACACACACACACACACACACACACACACACACACACACACACACACACAACTCTTTATTTAAGCATGCTATAATGAAGATTCTGATTTGGGTTTTCTACATTACATTGACAGAATAAATATCATGTTTAGGTCACAAACTAATTATTCCTAAGCTAGACAGAATTTTTATGTTAGTTTCTATGTATTTATTTTAGCACTAAAAGTATCATCTTTTTCCATGGAACAGTTTTATTTCACTTTAATCAATCCATCATAATCACGGCCAAATTTGAGAAGTCAAAGCCTACAAAGTTTTAGAGAACTATTTTACTTTGTTTTTTTAATATATATTTTATTTTACTTTATTTTACTTAATATATATTTTATTAATATATATTTCAGAGAGAAAGGGAGAGAGAGAGAAAGAAACATCAGTGATGAGAGAAACTCATTGATCAGCTGCCTCCTGAACGCCCCACACTGGGGATCAAGCCCACAACCTAGGCATGTGCCCTGACCAGGAATAGAACTATGACCTCCCGGTTCATAGGTTGAAACAACCACTGAGCAACACTGGCCAGGCTAGAGAACTATTTTAGAACTATCTGCAGGAAGGTTTTTTCCTGTGGGCATTGGGCATATATGTAAACTCAAACCTACTATACTGTGACTCCCTTTTCAATAAGTCTAATTTATTTAATAACAATAGATGTGTTATCAGAAACATTGAAAAGACTTAACTACTGTAGCCCAGCATAATCTAGAATGAAATATTTCAGGATGTATCATAAATAAAACATAAAATAGAATTTCATTTAGACCTTCACATTGAAAAGATTATGGTATGCCTCCAAATGCAAATCAAAGTAAGTGCAATATTAGGTCATTAAACAAAAATATCTATATACTAGAGGCCTGTTGCATGAAGAGATTCGTGCAATAGGCCTTCCTTTCCCCTGGCTGCTGGCACCAGTTTTCCTCCGGCACCCGGCACCCAGGCCTTCGCTCTGGCCAGGCTCCAGCCAGAGCCGGCCCCGGGGCCATGAGGCTTCGCTCCACCGCTTGGAGCCTACGTATGCAAATTAACTGCCATCTTTGTTAGGTTAATTTGCATACTCTCCTGATTGGCTGGTTAGCGTAGCAAAGGTACAGTCAATTTACATGTTTGTCTATTATCAGGTAAGATGCTGATATAAAATAGCTTTTTCCAAATTTTCTGTCTGTAAAATTCCAGATAAATTCATTAAAGTTGGAATTTTCTCAAAACATTGGTGTCTCTAATACATGTCAGCCAACCAATTGGGTATCCTACCACTCTACAATTCAAGCCCATGTGTGTACATGACATATTAGTGTGTGTGCATGTTTTAGCACAACTCATAGCTAATGGGAAGGTGAGAAAGGGGAAGATCAAAGAGGTTGACTGGAAAGAAAGAAAAAGTAAAAAAAAAAAAAGGAAGAAAAGAAAAGTGAAATGATAGGGATGAAACCAAACAGAATTTGCTCTTCTTTTTACCATTAATTCTCCAACTTATTTCTGCTGTTCATTTGCCTTTTCTATTTATATTCATCCTGTTATCCCCCTTTTGACAAATATTCCTAGCAACTTTCAGAGTTGGTGAATTGCCACTGTACTTACTAAAATAGTTTTACAAAGATGGCAAACTAGATTAAAAAATAATTTCTAGTCAAAATTTTGAATAACCATCTTACATCTTGTTTAGATTACCCAAATTTGAAGTCAATTCAATTGTTACAGTTCTGTTAAAGTAATTGATCAATATACATTTTTTAAAATGTATTAATTTCATTATTTAAGAAAAATTTTCACCTCAATAGTGCTATCTATTAATTTTGGTATGTTGATCTTTTCGACCTAGATAGTAGTGTGTATTTTATGACATTAATTTTTGTGAATCTAGTCAGTTGGGAGATTTGGGGGAGGGGCTTCTATGCAGACGTATAATTTTTCATTGTTTTCCTCTGCTAATAGGCAGTTACTAGTAATATGGCTTTGAACTCCCTTATGAATGAATTACTAACTTTAGTTGAGTCATTTGAGATAGAGAGGAATTAGTACAGAGATTCTGATTCCTCCATACATATAAACCATTCCGAGTCCTTTTAGTGTGGATTTTAGAAATAGCTAGTGTGTATTTTAGAAATAATCAGAAGAAAATATAAAAATACCTTTATTTTATAATAATCTTCTGTGGTCATTACTCAGAAAGAAAAAGTGAAGTCTTCATTGAATTTAGTAAACAAAAAAAAGTTAATTATATAATTGGTTGATACATTACTAATTTGTTTCATGTAGTGGCAGAGGCATTTAATCTTGAGTTCTCCACACCCTTGGAATATATTAGCATTGAAAATCATGGATTAAATTCTTGGGCATATTGGAAAGGTAAATATAATCGTGATATGTGTTATATAAATATGTGCATAAATATGTAGGTAGAAATAAGATTTGGAAAGGCTGGACTGGTACATTATCTTATCAGTTATGAGGTGTGTTGTTTAGATTTTTAATTTGCTGCCAAATTTTGTGCTTAGTTGGAGAGAGTTTCATATGATTTTTTGTATGTTTATTTATGGTATTTTTTTTTTCACTAAAAATGCATCATTACCTTAGCAGCTGCCACGCCACATGGAGCAGCATGTGTGCTTTTTAGAAGAGATCCAGAGCACCTTCCCCCAGAACCCCGGAGCCAATATGCTTCGAGAAGTCTGCAGCAGGACTCCGGTCTCACCAGCAAGATCATGTAGGTTTAGATATTTTTGCAGAATTTTTTTCCAATAAAAATTGTCTTTAGCATTTTTTTTCTTTCCTAAGTATTCTATTTAAAAATATGGTTTGGGGGGAAAAAAGAGAAAATATAAAAGTTAATGCCTAACAAAAAACAGCTTAAAATACATTCCCTTTTTTGCTTGGGGCCATTCTGGAAGAAGCTTGGGACTGCCACTACTTAACAACAAAAATGTGAGAGAGAGAAATACAGATATGGGTAATGGTTATGTTTTATGAATGAGCCTTTCCTTGTTTTATATATTTGAAAGAGCCTGCACCTTATTTTGTTGTGTGTGTATGTATGTGTGTGTGTGTGTGTGTGTGTGTGTGTGTGAGAGAGAGAGAGAGAGAGAGAGAGAGAGAGAGAGAGAGAGAGAAAGGGAGGGGAGTGGAAATATGGGCAGGATTCATTCCAAGTCTACCTAGTCTTCTGTTTAGGCACTCAAATTCCTGACCCCACCTTGATGCATCTTTTGAGAATCTTATTTAATCCCCAGCCCCAACTCTACATACTGAATTTTATGGCTCTTCTCATTGACTATGTTCCAGATTACCTTTAGGTAACATACCTTCAGGGCCACTACTCTGGTCAGGCATTGACAAATGGACCACTGAGCAATGCCAGCAAAGTAATCCATAAATGTAACACACTGTATGGTTTGTGCAAATGAAGTTGTGATTCATTTTCCTGACTTTTTTATAAAATTAAATATTTAAATAAAATATCTGATTTATTTTAAATCATATGGCCTAGATAGATAGATAGATAGATAGATAGATAGACGGAGAGATAAATAAGACTTTATAAGACTTTGTCTCATGTAAACACATTAGTTCAAGATATACCTTAAACCATTATTAATCCCCCTGCCAAAATAAATATTGGGGAGTAAATGTATAATAGCTATGGAAAAAGGGAAAGATATAATTCTGAAGAATGGCATCATAAGGAAAACATTACACATATCAAGATTCCTGAAACTGTTTACACCTGATCATTTATCTATGAAAAAAATCAAGGATATGAATGTATTTCATTTGGTAAATAGATAAATATTTAAGATATGGTATTCATTTCTGAATTTTTAGAGATGCAGAAAGTAAGATATATCAGAAAACAAAGAAATATTCCTGAATGTGAAGTTCAGCCAGTTGGGTCTAATCCTGACAACCAAGGTTGGTGCTGCATGTTACCTTCGGTGCCTCAGAGGTAAAGTGTGCACCATGAATGACTTCAGGTGGCTCACAGTCAATGGTTTCAGGCCCTGGGCAAGTGATGTAATGAATGAAGTGCTGAGTGATATTAAAGACCTTATGCTGGGTCTAAGAAGGGCCAATGCCACTTAGCTTCAGCTGTTAGTGGCATATAGGAAGGTGAATCCAAATGTGGTACATCTAATTCTAGAGAAAACCTAGAAACCCAGTTTTGAACATGAAATCTCATGAATTTTACAAACCAGTCATCAATTGAAGTTTTGCTTTATTTTATTTTATGTTTTTAAAGTAGCCTGTGCACATCTGTGGGGTATGTTTAATTTACAGGCGATCTGCACCTGTTAATAGCTTTTAGACTGGATTATCACAAAGATATTCTAAAATTCTATGGATTTATGACTGTGTGGATTTTAAAAGGCAAAAGGCTAATAGACTGATTTGGTTTAGTTGGAAAAAACTCTGAGCTACAGGGGATTTGAGATCTGGATCAGCCATAAATAAGCAGAGAGAGCCAGCCCTGCCACCGTCTGTGCCCCAGCCTTGCGTAGACATCCCACCCCCTAAAAAAATGGCCTTCTCACCTTTCATGGGAGCACAGCAGCTAAATAACTCATTTTGTTTCTACAGCATACACTTCAATCAGTGGCCAATATGATATACTAGACCATCACCAGGCCTGACTTTTGTCCTGCCTGGCCCTTCACAAAGCTTGGCAAGATTGAATCAGCCACGTTCCAGTGAGAGTTGGTACTGGAGAAATAGGGATTGGCTCTTGTTTCAGTCTATGATCCAAGAGGCAGCGCTGTGAAGGGCAGCCAGGGCCAAAAAGCTGGTGGGGTTGTGAAGTAGGGGTGCCAGAGACCCAGCCAAGCGGGAGCCAAGCATTGGCGACTTGGAAAGCTGGTGTCATAACTGGAGCTGTGGCTGCAGGCCACAGGGCGAGCTGGCTTACTTCTGCTGGATAACCACTCTGCCCAGAGCTGTTGTCATGAGGCATGGAGCTTTTTTATTGCATCTTCATGATATCTCTCCACTCTCAGCAGTTAGCATAACCTCCATATCCACTCTCTAGCTCTTTCTTAACAAAAGCTTGTCTGAGACACGTGGAACTGAGGTAAGATTGTCTTAGGGGCAATTACTAGCTGGCACTTGAATTCTGTCCGTGGTCTCTAGAAGACTTTTGAATTACTTAACTTAGGCCCATTGCACATTAATATTAAATATTCTGCTCTCATTAAAGATAACTGGCAGAGCTAGAAATATTGTATTCTTGAGAAATGCTTTTGAATATTATTTTTATTATATCACTGAGTGCTCCTTTTGTATAGCTCTGGAAAATAGTTGTATTAAAGGTAAGTGAACTATTCACTTTTTGCCCAGGCTCTAAAGCAGCTCAAAGCCAAAGATGAACTTTATTATAAAGCTAGGTTATTCCTTGACTTGTATTCCACTGTTTCCCTTGGTCCTTTTTATCTACTCAAATACCATCTGGAAAAGGGGAAGGAATAAATAAATACAATAAACAAACTAAAACTGTGGCAGATAATACATTTTTTTTCAAATGCAATGAAACTTGGAATTAATCTCTCTGAAGATACAATTGAAACAAATTAACTTTCTTTTTTTTTCTTTTCACATTTTTATTTATTTATTTATTTATTTGTCTATATTGCTTAAAGTACTACAAAGAGTATTACATATGTCTCCTCCCCCTCCTTCCCCCCCCCCCAAATTAACTTTCTATATTGGTGTGCACAAGACTCCAACTAAGTTATCCAGGAGAAAAGACCTTTCCCGCCCAAATCTTTAAGCAAAAGTCGTGTAGTTTTTATTGCATCATTAATAGTGGCTACATTCACTCTACTGCATCTTCTCAGAAGTATTTGATATTGTTATAATATCATTTTCCCACATCTCCTTACCCAAATCTTGGGCCAAACTCCAACTTCAATTATATGACTATCTTAGCAATTGTAAATTCACATTCTTTTTAATCTTCCCCTTAATAGACAAGCGAAGATGGCTTGACCGGAATTTGACCTTTATGTCCACATGCCTTGGACCAAAACAAGAATTGTATAATATCCTGTCACAAGGAGAAAAGAGGAGTAAAGCAATCTTCTTTGAAATATGAAAAGTTTCTATTATTCTTCACTATTCCAAAAGCTAGGAATCAGATAACTATCCTTAACATTTGCCTGTCAACACTTTTCAAGCCAGTGGCCCTGGAAGGTTAATTCTTGAGTTTGTGTTTCCTTATCAGTAAAATATAGATGATATTTCTCTCCCTGAGTAGCTGTGTATTTTAAATGAGCTGATTTATGTGAAATTAATTGGAAGTCATTATTCAATGGTGAATTTCCACTTGTTCATTTTTAGGGATAAAGCTAAGACTAGAGGGAATAGGTGAAACCCTGGACTTGCATCCTAACTCTGATTCACTTTTGGACCTTAGTCCCTTAACTTTCCCAAACCACAGGCTTCCCAGGGGAAAATTAAACATTTTCCCTGCCTTAGCAGATTGTTGGGTATGCACATTAATTGAAAGTACTCTTCAAATGAAAATCATTATTAAATGTCTGGGAGATTCTTATTCAAGAAATTATAATTATTTTTATTCAAATGATCCATTTTTATTCATTTCCAATGTACACTATGGTATGTTATATTTGAATTAAGCATAAAGATATTATCAAGAAGTAGACATATTTTAAGTGAAGATTGCTCTTCACTAAAAGAGCTTCTTATGAAAGCCTGAAGGTTAATAGGTATTATCCAGATGTACTTTTTTAGAACAATATTGTATGCCTTAGCATTGCAATGATTTCTATAGAATATACACACTAATGTGATTGTTAAAACACTTCATAGTAGCCCTATCTCTGGAGTTGCCATTGATGTGATAATGGCCTAGAACTATAATGTTCCCATTTTTTTTCCAAGTCTGTGATAAGCCTGTGAACTAGAGATTATTCAGCTAAGCAAAATAAGCTAGTCAGAGAAAGACAAATACCATATGATCTCACTTATATGTGGAATCTAATGAACAAAATAAGCTGACAAACAAAATAGAACAGACTGACAGCTGTCAGACAGGAGGGGGTGGGGGGAACTGGGTGAAAGAAGGTGAAGAGATTAGCCAACAAACATACATGCATAGCACAGACACAGACAACAATGTGGTGATGGCTGATGGGGTGGTAGGGGATGGAAGTCAGTACAGGGGAAGAAAATGGGGACATCTATAATAGTATCAACAATAAATTTGAAAAAGAAATTTCTAAGACAATTCAGGGTATTAGACCACATATATTAGACCATCTTTATCTGCACTAAACTTCCCTCAAACTAAGTGGCTTACAGATGATTAAGTATTTTATCTTGATCTATTCATCAAAGGCTAAGAATTTGTCCCTAAATACCCAAATCCCCTGCACAAATAGTAATGATTCAAGTTTGCATGTGTTTGTAGCCATATATTAAATATATATATTAAATACTCTGTTAATATATAATAATATTAAATACTCTGCTAACCCAGAATAAATTACATCTTTGTTTTCTATGTATAACTTTCAAAAGGAAAAAGAAAAGTTGAAAAAGCACAGCAGGAAGACAAGAAATAGCACATTTAGAGCAATAATTTATCAGGTTGAACTGAGGCCAGAATCTTGGTGTCCAGTCCCTTGATCTTTATTATTTATCACACAGCATGACCCAAAAATAGGGAGGACCAAGGAAGGAAGGCAACAAAAGGCCCTCCTGCAAGGACAGACAAAACCAGCCATTGATTGAATTGTATCTGATTGTTCGCTCCCAGTGCACCTGTGCTGTTTCCCACCCCTTTCAAAATCTCCTTGGTCCTGAGGGTTGAACAGTGTTCATCTTGCAAACAATATCCAAATTGAGATGGGAAGAAGGACAAAAGCTAAATTTATCCTGGCACTTTCTTCACTCCAAGCTCCCACTTTCCTGTGACGCACAATTGTCACTTTTGATGAAGGAAAAAATAAGCTATTTCCAATAATGAAACATGGATTTCCCATCCTACTGATATCAGTACAACTGCATCCCACAGAAGTGTCATTTATGGAACCGTAAGCAGGAAGACAGATGTCACTGTGTCCTCTCATCTGCGCTTGTTTTTCACTGAGCTTCAGTAGTCAAGGCAGGAAATAGGAATTCGGGGAGAAGGCTCAGCCCGACTGGGAATGACTGCATAAAGTCTCCCAAGAAATTGTTGTATTTTTTTAAATTTTATTGTTTGAAGTATTGCAAATAGTAGTACATAGGTCTCCTTTTTTCCCCCATTGACCTTCCCCCAGCCTCCCCTACCCCCCAGTGTCTTGAATCCATTGGTTATGCTTATATGCATGCATATAAGTCCGTGGGTTGATCTCTTACCTCCCCTCCCCCCAACCCGCCCCAGCCTTCCCACTGTAGTTTGACAGTCTTATGTTTAAGTCCTTTATCCATTTTGAGTTCATGTTTGTGTATGGTGTAAGTGGTTTGTGTTGGTGGTCTAGTTTCATTTTTTTGCAAGTATCTGTCCAATTTTTCCAACACCATTTATTGAAGAGACTGTCTTGACTCCATTGTATGCTCTTGCCTACTTTGTCCATTATTAATTGAGCACAATAGCTTATGTCAATTTCTGGGTTCTCTGTTCTGTTCCACTGGTCTATATGCTATTCTTGTGCCAGTACCAGACAGTTTTAAGAACAGTGGTTTTGTAGTATAGTTTAATATCTGGTATTGTGATCCCTCCAACATTGTTCTTCTTTCTCAAGATTGCTGCAGCTATTCGGGGTCTTTTTTTATTTCAGATGAATTTTTGGAGAGTTTTTTCTAGGTCTTTGAAGTATGCCATTGGCATTTTAATGGAGGTTGCATTGAATTTACAGATTGCTTTGGGTAGTTTTATTTTAATTGCAAAAATAAAAGGAGTTTTAATGGATTAGCTCTGAAGATTCTAAAATTGGGGGGAAATTTCCAGTTTGGCAAAAACATGTTCAGTCACAGCAAATTGCTGCCCTTCTTTTGACTTGAAGGGACTGTTCGGTGACATTACAGTCATCAAGTTACAATTTTGCATCTAAGCAAAGCAAACTGACCACGTCCTCGGTAGTCTATAAACTTGTTTCTAAAATCACATTTAGAAAATCTTTATAGCTGTGCATGAGACTACTTGACCCAAATCTGGAAGCCTTGAGACCAAGTGAGCAAATAAACAATAGTAATATTTTAGAGATATTTATTAGACTGTCTTCACATCTGCTTCACATGAAAGAATAATAAAGTTAAAATGTATGACTGGGCTATTAGCCTATGTGGGTAACGGGAAGAATGCCAGCTGGAGGTCAAGTATACTTGTGCAAATTGAGGTACTGATGCAACAATCTGAAACTCAGCTTGTTCACTAAATTGTATCAATACCTTTAAGGATGCTTGGAATATCAAATAAAATAATAAAAATGTTAGCTGCCAAACAGACAAGTATTAAATTACAGTTTTTATTTCATTGTGATTGCTATTATTATAACTAACATTGCAAGAATTTAGCTTTTCTTTGGAATGCTTTTGATACAGACTTCCCATGACAATAGACCTGATCTTTGCAAAAAAAAAAAAAAAATATGTTCAAGAATAAGAAACTAAATATGATGAATT
The DNA here is from genome assembly GCF_000147115.1 of Myotis lucifugus. Lineage (NCBI taxonomy): Eukaryota > Metazoa > Chordata > Mammalia > Chiroptera > Vespertilionidae > Myotis > Myotis lucifugus. Next base: position 1,021,186 of record NW_005871137.1, read on the forward strand.
TTTTAAAAGTTTTTTAATTGCTGTGCATTGGAGGCCAGATTATTCTAATATACATAATAATTAAAGCACCAAAGCCTATCATTTATTCCTGAAATGACAGAGTAGGAAGAGAAGGAAATAGTCAATGATGTGTAAAAAGAAAATTTCCACTCTTGGTTACCCCTTATTCAGTCTATTTCATGCAGCCATGCTTCAGGTCACAAAAGGCGACCTGAAGGCTGGTGGTAAAATATGTTTCTGCTCTTCTGAGAAGCTGTTAGCTCAATAGGCTGTGAATAGCCTCCCAAGTCCTCAGAGAACAACTGTACATTTCTCAGTGGGCAAATGAGAGGACGGGTACCCAGAGATCTAGGGTGATGATAAGTCCAACGGAAAAATAGGATTCTCTCCTGCCTGTCCGAGGAACTCTTCCTGCACTTGCCCTCATTTTCATTTTATTAATCTCACAAAAACAGGCCCTTGCATTTTACTTGATTCAATGTTTTGACTAAATTTGCAGTGTAATTAATGGAGGGGACTTACCATATTGCTACTTCCATTTTGCAGATGGGGGATCTTAGGCAGGGAGGGGTTAAATAACCCACCTAAGTACATTACAGGACTGCTGAAGATTTGGGTCTTGAGCGCAGGTATACTGGCTGTATAGCCTGAATTCTTTTATATATATTAATTGACTTCAGACAGCAAGAGAGAGGGAGAGAGAGATAGAAACATCAATGATGAGAAATAATCATTGATCGGCTGCCTCCTGCACCTCCCCACCCCCACTGGGGATTAAGCCTACAACCTGGGCATGTGTCCTGACCTGGAATGAAACCATGACCTCCTGGTTCATAGGTTTATGCTCAACCACTGAGCCACTCACTCAGGGCTAGCCTGAATTCTTAACCTCAGCCACTTGCCTCCTTTGGGCAAGGCAGTTGTAAGCAGATGTTCAATGTTAGAAGCAAAGCTGCAAACAAAGGTGAGCCTAAAAGTGGTTGCATTCTCAAATGCTTTCCACGAACTGAGTGTAAAATGAACATATGGTACAGAGTGTAAATGTCAATGCCCATATTATAACATCTTTTCCAAACTGAGATCACATAGCTGTACTACAAATCACAAAGTTCAGGTCAAGCCAGCAGGCCATATTTATATGGAATAAACTTAAAAGTAGGAATTTCTCCCCTTCAGGGTGGAGAAACACACACACACACACACACACACACACACACACACACACACCATAGTATCCAGTGGCTCAATTGAAAAGGTTAATATTCTTTTAAACAAACTAGTTAACTATTTATAGAAGGGGGAAAAAACTACTGATATAATCAATCTCAGCTTCAAAAAGTGATTTAAAGCTGTGTATTAGGATGAAACTGTATTTCTGATTTAAAATATTTAGCTAACAGATTGTTTATCTTCCACCACAGATCTGTATCTGCTGTTTAGCTCATGGAACTAAAAATATTCACTTATTTGGCACATTCTTCTGGTGAAATTATTGGCAGAAATTTCAAATTAGGTAGAAATCTTACGTTTCCAAATGCAAAGGTGGTTGTGGGCTGGAGGTTGGTCTTACATGTTTTTGTTATTTGTTTCTTTATTACAGGAAGTTTATAAAGATGCGAGCAAAAGGTAAAGTATAAGTATTGAAAATAGAAGAAGACTAATAATTGTCAAGTTCATCACCTGATGAACCTGTGTAAAATTTTTTAAGGGATAAGTCCAAATCAAGAGCTCTCTCATTCTTTAGGCTATTTTTTAATTAGCCCTTTAACTATTTGGCAATCATATGGATCAAGAAAATAAAAATTACAGAAAGGCATGATTTCTTCAGTGGCTCTCTTATCTTCCTAGCAAGTGGGAGCCCACACATAAATGATGAGTAAGCTAGTTTCCAAGCCTACTTTCTTCAAGACAAAGCAAATTCTAGCTGCCACCTAAGCAGCCACTGAGTTCATGGCAATAAACAACAGATAATTAGCAGCCAGATGGTGAGAGATAGAAAGAGCACCCTAAAATAGGACAACTTCCCTACCAGAATTTCTTCACATCATTGTATTCCACAGTGAGAATCTTTGAGTGCCTCAGCTGCCTATGGATTATCTCTAGCAAACTTGGAGGATATATTTGATATTTAGGTGTTACCTAAAACAACTAACTCCCTATACTTCAATTTATACATTGAGATGTCCCATTTTCTCCTTGTATCCGTGTTGGCACTAGGTAATGTCATCTTCATAGGACATAATCCATAGTAGGCTCATGTTAAGTGTATTGTTTCCACAGCTTCATGGTATTTCATTTACCATGCACTCACCCATAAAAATAGCAGCTCTTATTCTCCTTAACCCTTCCCTAAGAACCCCTTGTCCCTATCATGGGAACTATTGTGGAAAAGCTTGGCTTTGTTAGAGATGTGCATATTTAGTAGAAAAAGAGGAGACATTGTGAAAAATAGAAATAGTATTAGAGAGCTGACTTAATCAGTTAAACTAATTTCTTTACTACAGAACTTCTCAGAGGCTTTAACATTAATGTTTAAAGTTATTGTAAGGAGGTTTCAAGGGAGGACACATTCATATTGTTCTCTGCTATAAGTTACACACTTTACATTGTCATAGTGCTGAAGGTACTCACCTTACCCTGCTCTCCATTATGGTTTCATTTAGGACACATGGATCCTCTTTTTTGAAACTTAAATAGTACTTTGGGAGGGTAAGGAGATTGGTTAGTAATATTTTATATCTTAATGCGATTTGGTTTGAGAAGGTTGCTCTGCCCAACATCTAGTTATGCTAAATTACATTTGTATTGGTTTAGAAGAAAAGGAAGAATATGGTTTTCACCACAACTGGATGGGCACATTTCTGAGTGGGGATGGGGGGGTTGCAGAAAGGGCTAGATGACTGGGGATGCGAGAAGAACTATGTTCATGGTTTAGTTTGGGTTGAGGTGGATTAAGTTGGGTTGGAGTTTGTGGGAGAGGTGATAATAAAGTCAGTATAAAACCTAATGATGCCTATTTTACAAATAGGTATATTTTTTCACAAATATGTCCATCTTTCTACCACATAAGAAATATTCCTATTCTCAAAATTTTAGTTAATTAAATTTTGGTACCTCTGAATTCAAAGTTTAGCTATGTTTGGGTTACATACAGTAAAGGTGACTAACTGGGACCCTACCTTCCACTTGTTAAAACTGTTTCTATAACAAAGATTTTTTCCAAGGTTCAAAATATGAACTTATAGGTGCACTTTTAAAATATAGCCTGTTGTAATATGTAGTCTACCTAGGGTTTTTCCATCAAAGAGTCATTTTTCCTAAATTTAATTAACAAAGTCATCTTTTTATCGGTAGGAATGTAATTACTAGTCATAGAAATATGTGTGTTTTTGGAGGTTTATATTATTACTTTTCATTTGGAGAGCTCAAGTTATTGGCAAAGTTCAAATGACATGCAGCTCCAGAAATACTTAGTATGTTGTCTAAAAAGAGACAAGATTATATAATGATACTCTAGCTTAAGTAAAAACAAACTAAACTAAAAACTTTATTATAGGAAGTTATAATGTTGATAACCAGAGCTGGTTCTCTTAAAGGGCAGCCCCATCCCCAAAGGGAATAAAATGCATGTTCCTTGATAGAAAGATATTAACTATATTTTCTTACTTTCTGTATTCTTTTTTTTAAATATATTTTATTAATTTTTTTTTTACAGAGAGGAAGGGAGAGGGATAGAGAGTTAGAAACATTGATCAGCTGCCTCCTGCACACTCCCTACTGGGTATGTGCCCGCAACCAAGGTACATGCCCTTGACCGGAATCGAACCTGGGAACCTTGAGTCCGCAGGCCAGTGCTCTATCCACTGAGCCAAACCAGTTAAGGCTATTTTCTGTATTCTTGATGCTTCTAGCATATGAGACCTTGTGGACTAGGGGAAGATTGCCTGCCCTTCCCATGGCTAGTAAATTAGTAGAGATATCAAATGAATCCCATACAACCACAACTTTTTTAGTATAACTTTGATATGCAAACCAACCATTCCAGAGTCATACCTCCTCTATTGAGCTTTTAAATTCTAGATCAATATTCCTAATTATCTCAAGACCAGGTACCAGGCAACTCAAGAGAGCCTCTATGCCCCAGAACCTGCTAAAATTATTCCAACTAGCCAATCCTAAGCCTGTTGATGCGGCCTCACTCATTCCTTCCCACAGAAACCACACTAAAAAGCTCTTGCTATGCTTTCCTCCTGCTCCCTCTGCTTCCTGGTATTCCCTGGTGCCTCTCCATGTGGCCTTGCATATGGCCTTGCATGGTATATCCTCTCTTCTTGGGAACAGTGACAAACTGTCTTTTCAATGACAATCATCTTCTGAACTGTTGGTCTCATTAGATTTGAATACTAACAAAGCCTACAATTTAAAACAACGACTTTAAAGTCATGCCAATGGGTAAACACGAGGTAGTTTAATTTCCAGTTCAGAATGCCTAGAAATAACAGAGGATGAGGTCCATATCTATAGATGGGGGTTGAATCACTGCCTTTGTACAAGTAACTGTTGCTGTAATGAAAGATAAGAAGTTATAAAAATTTGGATTCTCTGCCAGTTCAGCTCTCACTGTCTCTCAGGTCTCAGCTTTGGTGTCTTTATTTGTGAAGTGAGAAATGTGAACTGGATAATCTTTATAAATTTTTCTAGATATCTAATATAATCTCTTCATGTTTCTGCTAATATATTTATTAAAATATATTTATTAACAAAATACCTGTAGTTAGTACCACTTCACCTATCTAAACATCATGTTAATATTATTTTGTCTATTGCCAATTTTGCCACCAGATATGAGTTCCTTATGGCAGGTACTTGTTTTATTAATTTTTCTGTTTCTGGTGCCAACCATGGTGTGTAGCCAACAGTAAAAGCACAAAAAGTACAATAATTGATTGAATTTAAGTATGGTAAGCTTTATATTGGGTGGAAATAGATGGACATAAAAACAGGATAATGAAAACCAGTATTTTAACTGTAGGCTTGAATAAGAACACTACATTGAGAGATTTAGTCCAAACATTTCTGCTAATAAATAAATTGGATATTTGTAAAATGAAAGAATCAGTCACTATAATACATTCTCAATAACTAGAAAAAAAATCAAATGAAAGCTTTTTAAGGAATTTCATTTCAAATTTTTTGAAGTTTCTTTTTTTTAATGACTGGTTATTGGTTTAAAGTATTATTTCAGAGACTGATTTAAATTTTTTACCCACTAAAAAGCAACAATGGGCATTTTAATTTTATAGAAAAATGAAAAAAATATATTAATCTTCAGCCATGCCAAAAAGGCAAACAAAAAGACGGCTTTTTAATTAAATCCAAGGGCTAGAAGTCTTGGTACATTTTTTTCATTTTCCTCTTCATTGCTCTCTCATGTTGATTGTAACTGCTCCTCATCTGATTTACATTTTTCTCTCTTCAGAAAGAAGAATATTGAAAGTCACAATAGTATACATTTTAAAAGAAAATTTTAATTACTAATTCATAAGAAGTAATATTCTGGGCTATATTACATGGTCTAAATTAAAACACTAAGTTCAATTTGCTCTGAGGGAATGTTAATACAGGTAATATAGGCAAAGGGATATGTGAATGTGTTCCATGTCCTGTAAGAGAAAATTCTGAGCTTCAACAGGTGAGTACATTTCAGCATCTGAGTTAAGGGCCCCTTTGTGATCCTTATTTTGATAAGGCTTATATTCTAGAAATGAGATCTAAGTAATTGAATTCATTCTCAGATTATTTTTGATCCTCTACATCAAAGAAGGTCTGGAGGGTACTTTCAAATCTCCTTTTCTATCACTGGTTTATCATTAAGAATTTAAGCACACAAGTTAAAAAGAGACTAGAAAAATAAATTGGTTAAAACTGAGTCTGGATTATGCTGGGATCATTCCTTTGTGTGACTGCTTTGATATCTGAGTCTTCTAGTCACTAGCCTCCACTTAGCAATTTTAATAAGGGCAGAAGTTATTGAAACAAGAAGAGATCAATGGCCAGCCCAGCTTTATCGGCATGCCATGTAAATTAGAAATTTTCTAGCGAATACTCCTAAGAAGTATACCTCAACTTGTACAGAATCAAAATCCACAAAAATCTTTACTGTAACTGTTTATATCTAAGTAAAATGAAGAATTAAGAATTTTATTAAGCCAGGCCTGTGTGGCTCAGTTGGTGGAGCATCGTCCCATGCACCAGGCGGTGGCCAGTTCGATTCCCAGTCAGGGCCCATGCCCTGGTTGTGGACTCAATCCCCAGCAGTGGGTGTGCTGGAGGCAGCCAATCGATGTTTCTCTCTCATCGATGGTTCTATCTTGCTCTCCCTCTCCTTTCCTCTCTCTGAAATAAATAAAAACATATTTTTTAAAAAGAATTATATTCAGCTGATTTATATTTAAATAACAGAAAAATATATGCTACAAGAATAAAGAAGAAATGTGGCAAGAATGTCGCTATAAAAGAAGCAGTCTCACCAATTACAATCATGTTATCAACATGCTCATTGTTGATAACAGATAGTCCAAATGTATTATCCTTTACTTGGCTTAACCCACCTAAAGTCTTACACAAAATGAATTTTCAGTTCATATTTTTAAATCAATGTGTTGTTATTCTAATTAAATATAGCTAAATCTGTGTGTATAATATACCAATAGGCTAAACAAACCAAAAAAATATATGATCTATTCCATACATGCTAAAAATTCCTTTAAAAAATACATTCCTTATTTTGCTTAAAAGAAACTGCAGATGGAATGGTGTTCCTATAATATAACTTAAAATATCTGTTCTGAAGCAAAAATTGTCATCATGCTCAATGGGAAATTTCTAGAAGTATTTATTCCTTAAACTAAATTTTCTTAAACTGAATTGGCTTGGGGTAATAAAACAAAAATAGGTCATATTTAAACTAATTAAACCCATTCCTACTTCATCCCATACAGCAATGCTTTACCTCATCCCCCATCCAAAGTTCCCAACGTCCTCTGATCTGTGCATATGGCATGTGCACTTTTGACTTCATGACTGTCAAGTTCTACCTGCCTATTGGTTGCATCCACTGTGGACCACTGAGTGTGGACCAGCCTTATCCTGCCACTGGATCTCCTGGACTTGCATCCACAAGTCATTCTCAGTAGGCCTGGACATTGCCTCAGTGTTTCTGTGCATGATGCTAGGGACACTGCTGCCCATGGCAGCTCATGATGATGCCAGATTCACCATCACTGACCAGTGTTGGTTCCACCACTTCCAAACTGGCACTGCCACTGTCTCAGGTCACAGATTACCACCATCATGCAGGCAGAACTTGCAAAAACGTCTTCCTGCAATCTACTTACCACACCATTGCATAATTCATACTACCTTACTTGTACATGCATCAGATCATAGCTGTATGAGCAAACTATTTTTACTAGTGACCTATTCTCTGTAGGATTAATGGAAAATGGAAATTTAAAAAATGTGATTCTTCTGTTCTGCTTGTTCATTTATTTCTTTTAGATTCCAAATTTCATCTGACATTTGTTTTTCTTTGACTTATTTCACTCAGCACACTACCATGTAGGTACATTCATGTGGTTGACAATGATAGATTTCATTTTTTTATGGATGAGTCATATTCCATTGTATATATGCACCACTTCTTCTTTATCCATTCATCTGTTGATGAGCACTTAGGTTTCTTTCATATCTTAGTTACTGTATATAATGTTGCAATAAACCTATGGATGTTCTGTAGTTTAGTTATAATTTTGATGTGGTTTTGGGAGGTTTCAAGTACACATTTACCTATACTGCTATGGTGACCAGAAGCACTTACTATTTTTAAATTAAAGAATTGCATACCTTCCCACTAAGGTTAGCTTTGGCAATCTGAATCTAGTACATTACCAACAACTGGCAAATTACCAACTGTAATAAAATGTTCTAACTGTTCCTAAGGTAGCATCACTGAAGTCTGGCCGAGTGTCCTTCAAGTATCCTGCTGAATTTCTTGGCTTTTTCAATTGTATTTCATTACACGAGATTGGCCAGGGCTATTGGTCAATAAGGAGACACACAAACATGCTTCTGTAGCCTTTGTCTGGTATTTCTGAATCTCAGCTGGAAGGGGATGGTCATTGTATTTGTGAATCACCTTTTAAGCTTCTGAGGAAAGTCAGCTGGAAATACTGTACTACTGTTGTAAACATTATTATGGAGCAGTTGGAAATATTGAAATTACATTATGCCAGAGGAAGGAAGGAGTACAGGAGAAGGGAAGTATAATGCAAGGTTTCAAATGACATCAAGATTATATCAAGAAGTATATGTGGCTTCGGCTTCGGAGCAGCTTACCTGAGCCCCAGGAAATGGAAGCTGAGCGACAGGTGGGAGGTTCATGGGCAGGAAACACCAGCTACGGCTGTCATGGGAGGTAAATGTGAAAAGCAATGCAGGCCCACTGACCACATTCCTGGGGCATGATGCTGTGTTCAGACAATCACAAACCCCAGATAGAGTACCTACAAGGACTGTGCTGAGCATACACCAGTAACTGTGTCCAGGAGCTGACCCCTTGTGACAGATGAAGATCAGACCTCTGCAGAGTGTGGATAGCTCCAAGATTAATGATTACTCTGAAGACTAAGAAGACCATCAAAACCTGGAATGACTTTTCTGTTATCTAAGTGTTACCCCTTCCTTCAAGGTTCAGCTATTACTTTAGCTTTGTGATTTGGGGAAAAGTCACTTGGTCTTTCTCGGACACAATTTCCTCACCTAACGGTGATCTAATACTAGAAAATGTCTAAGATTATGTCCAACTCTGAAATTCTCTGAGTCTCTGATTCAAAAACTTTACAAAACATTCCAGGTCACAGTATTAACACATCTCCTTGAGCTCTCAGAGCACTTACTGCCGGCAACTTGCAATTTATCATAAGGCTGAATTTTAACACACTTGAATGTTTCACTGGGTTCTTTCTCCCCAAATTGATCAGAAATTTATCAGGGTCAAGTGTTTTATTTGTTCAGAGGGCATAATGCAAAATAAACACTCATTGGAGAAATGAACAAATAAAATGTTACATTCTCTTGCATTCACACGCCTTAATTACTTAAAGATCAAGAAAAGGGGAAATTCCATTTGAAAAGCTTGCTCCATTCTTGTCTGATAGAGAAATGTTACTGGGCTCCCCAGGAACCAGATACGGAGACACCAATTAGGTGGAGAAAGCATATTAGGGCATGCTATTGGGATTAATAATGTCCTTGTCATTTCCTCAAAAAATTAAAAATAGAACTTCCATTTCATTCAGTAATCTCACTTCTGGAATATATCCCAAGAAAACAGAAACACCAATCAGAAAGGATATATGCACCTGTATGTTCATAGCAGCACAATTTACAATAGCTAAGATTTGGAAACAGCCTAAGTGCCCATCAGCAGATGAGTGGATTAGAAAACAGTGGTGCATCTACACAAAAGAATACTACGCTGCTGTAAAAAGAAGGAACTCTTACCATTTGCAACAGCATGGATGGACCTGGAGAGCATTATGATAAGCTAAATAAGCCAGTCGGAGAAAGATAAATATCACATGATCTCATTTATTTGCAGAATATAATGAGCAACATAAACTGATGAACAAAAATAGAATCAGTCATAGAAGCATTGAACAGACTGTCCAACCTATGAGGGAAGGCAGGGATGAGGGGGTAAGAGACCAACCAAAGGACTTGTATGCATGCATATGAGTATAACCAATGAACACAGATAGGGGGTAGGGTTGAGGGTATGTGCTGGGGGGTGGGGGCAGCTGGGGAGGGGTCAATGGGGGAAAAAGAAGATTTATGTAATACTTTAAACAATAAAGAATTTAAATTTAAAAAAATAATAGTAATGTCCTTGTGTGAAAGAAAGGAAGAAGAAGAGGCAGAGGGGGAAAGAAGATGGGCTAAAGCACAGTCATAACAGAGGATGCAGCCAGTCACAGGAGGAGGGCTTGTAACTGGGACGAGGCCTTAAAATAATTGTCCTAAGTAGAGGCAAGGCGTTCTCACATTTGTACCCCCTCCCCAACCTCCCACTAAAAACAGACATTGGATTTGGGCTGCCTACATGAAGAGGGGGTGACCTTGGGCAAAGTTGTCCAAGGGCAATTCCCAGAGAGGGATGACAGCTGAGGGCCAGGAGCTGGGGGAAGAAGGGTTTAGTGCTATGGGAGCAGAGTCAATGAGAGCAGGGGAGCCCAGCAGCTACTTCACAAAAGGTAGCCCATTTTAGAGCACACTTCATTCCTTTTTTTTTCCTTTAATAGAACTCTACTATTTACTAAATCTTTCACACACCTAACCTCCCTGATCCAGACAACAACCCCGTGAAATGTGAATTATTGTCACTTCTAAACAGTAGCTGACAGATGAGTTTTATTAGCATATGTAAAGGTGACCCCTGGGGGCTCCCAGAACTAGTGAACATAATTTGAAAGTCTAGGAGTGTGGAGGAAGATCTGGAGCCTCCCAATTACATGCTGAGTGAGACACTGATAAACTGTGGGTGATTGCTACCATTATGATCACTATTGCCCTCAATGGGTTGTAACCTGAAAACCGGATTACTGTAATATTGTGTTCACAAAACATTATTTTCAGAATATATTAAGGAAGAGTGCCAGGTTTCTTGTTCTATAGCTTCCAGAGTCCACATTTTCTGCATTTTAAAAAAATAATATCTCCAGTCTCTGACACCTCTTCTGGTCTCCACCTGTAACACCTATAAGTTCTTTGTGAACTCTTGTGAATAATTAACTTATCCAGGGCAATGGTTCTCAAAGATGACTGTATATTAGAATCCCCTGGAGATTTGTGGGTGTTTTAGTCCATACCTAGGTCCTCACCTCATACCAATTAAATCAGAATCCCGGAAAGTATTTTTAAAAGCTTCTCTGGTGATTTTAATATGCAGCCCGAGTTGAGAACCAGTGATCTAGTCCTGGCTTAAATTCACTTCAACCACTTGCATGTTCCTTTACTATCCACTCTCTTTCCATAAGCTTTAATACCTCTGTTCTTCATTTTTTTTCCTTCAAGATCCTCCTCAATAATTCAGAAGATAAAAGTAAAACCAAAGTTAAGAGGTTTTATATCCTTTTCATCATCCATTAACCTACACCTGAGTAACAGCCTATGCTTCCCAGGCCCTTTGGTTGCAAACATAATTTACAACTCTCTTTTAGTTATTAGTATCTTTCTAAAATCTCTGCTAAATCAAACAATTCCAATAGACTTTTTTAAATCACATGACTACTTCTTTTTTTCTTTTAATCTCACCCAGTTGCTTTATGGCATGCTGCTACCTCCGTTTTATAGATTCCACACTTAGAAAGAAAATTTCTTTGCTATATTCCAGTCATTGTTCAAGCAACTTTCAATAAAACTTGTGGCATTACTTTTCCTCCATTGCTAAAAATTTAAGTTCTTTGTGTGTCTGTTCTCTAGCATCATCATATCAGTATCCTACTCCACGTGTCTGTTCTCTAGCATCATCATATCAGTATCCTACTCCACAAGTGTGACTTCTAATTCTTTATTTTTTAATCCTCACATTAATTGGTTGCCTTCCATTCGTGCCCCAACCAGGGATCAAACCCACAACCCAGAATGTGCCCTGACTGGAAATGGAACCAGCCACCTTTCGTACACAGGAGGACGCTCAACCAACGGAGCCACTCTGGGCTGATTTCTGATTCTACCAACGGAGCCACTCTGGGCTGATTTCTGATTCTATCACTGCATTGTCTCTTTAAGAATGCAAGCACCACTTGCATTATGGGAAGATTATAAATGACAGTTTGAAATTTATAAGGTCCTAGCCCAAGTAGATCCTGGGAAAGGCTCTGGGGTGTTTATCTAAGGCGTCCCTTGAGATAAACTTTAACCGTGCAGGCGTGGGACATTCAAGTAGTTGCTAGTAAAGAGTCTACTCTACGCAAGCAGGACCAGAGGGGCAGGCTTAGGACCGAAAAGAGGCCAGAAGCTTTAATTTAACTTTTAAGCGTACGCAAAATAATTCAATTAACTGCCGGAGGAATTACACCACATGAAACATAGGCAGTTGCAAATCACACAGCATTTTATTCCGCACACAATTCCTGGTGCTGGTGCTGCGGGTACAGGCTTAAGTGGGATCCCAGTGGTGCTGTCCTCTGGGGTCCGGCAGCTGGGCTGGGCTGGTCCGGATGCAGGGGGCCGGCGTTCCTCACCCTAGAGCTTGGTCGCATCTCAATTGGGAGGTATTGGCCGTTCTTCTGTCTCTTGCCGGACTGGCAAGAGGACGTGCCTCTGTGGCTGTCTTGACAGACGAGCACCAGGCTGGTTGGGACCCCCACTTTGAAAGCCGGTACCCCGTTTGCAGTAATCCAGGTGGCTATCAATGAATTACATCAATGCACACATGTCAATCTCAAATAGGGCGAGGGGCTACATGTGGTTATCTAGGGGAGTACATCACTCACTCAGACGGTTATTTTGACAAGTCACTCTGAGCTATTTACTGAAGTTCAAATCCTTATCTATGAGGGACACACGCTTCAGGGCAGTGAGGAATATGTTCTTAATATTACGCTTTAAGTTTCAAGGAAAGTTAGCTCAAACATGTTGAAACATTTCTTAGACATTTTTCAGGCATCCTCAAAGCATTTTTAAACATTTCTATATATTACTACAACAGGTCCCTTTAAATATGTGATTCCCTCTGTATTTTGTTCTTTGGTTCCATTTGAACAATATTCTACTTCCCCTAGAATTTCACATTAAATTCTTTTTTATTCCGTTATGCACACCATTCTGAGAAATCTTCTATACTTTCTCAGGAGGCTGTTTGGAAATTTAGATTATACTCCAGAAACACCCTCCTCTACTTAACATCTAGATAGCCAGCTACTCACATAATGTGTCTTCTTTTCTCTTTAAAACCATGACCCCCAAAGGAAAGAACAAATGACCCCAAGACCTTCATGTCCAGCAATGTAAAAGACTGCAAAATCCTTAGAAATTCCCACTCCATACTCGCCATGGCTCTCTCATTGATTTCCCTGTGAAGGAGCAGAAATGAGGAAGAGTGGATTGATTGGGTGAGTCTGAGCAGATTTTCTTTCTTGATGTGTCCTCGCTAAGGCACCCACTCTATGCACATAAGGATTACCAACCAACGCAATGAGGTCCTCGCACTGGTGAAGAGATGTCTTCCCTGGGAGTCACTGTCCATCACCCTGGCTGTTCAGTTCAATTCTCCTTTCTTCTGACAGTCTGACTTCCCTCCTGGGAAGATCCTCTAACTCATGTGCGTATAATTTCTATTTCTTTCTCCAACTTCCATTTGTAAACTTTGAGATTTGAGTTTTGATCCATGTTTACATCCCTCAAAATTGTTTTCATGCTGATTTGTTTCCCTTCTTCTCCCCAAATCCTTCTTTTTCTGTTAAATCCAGAATGCGAAGGACAATGTGGTTGGTATGCAAATCCCTTGGGGCTCCAGAAGAACATTTGTGGTTTCTCTAGCAAATTGCACCCCTCCCCCTGCTCCCCATATACACTGCCTGAGACCTTTATTCTCCCGGGTAAATCAAGCTTTTCTGGGCTATTAATTGAATATACCTATACACACTCCTCATCTTGACTTTTAAAAGCTGCTATTCTTAGAGTTAGCAATTAGCACTAATTAGTGCCTATAGGATGGTGACAGAGCAATAGCTCAGAGTTTAGGAGGTTAAGATTTTAAGCCCCACCACTCCTATTAAACTGGATTACATTGAGAAAACCATTCCAGTATGTCTGTGTCTTAGTCTATGTATCTGTGAAATGGGGGGAGGGAGTTTGGACTAGCCTAGGTTTTCCAGTTTTTGTGTGTGTGTTTTTTTTAAATCTGCAGGACTCTTTGCATAAAGTCTTATTGAAAATCTTGAAGTATAAAAGAGAAAATCAGAGGAACTGAGGTTGCAGTAGAGGTGAGCCTCAAGGTTGCTGGTGCTGACCTCCCCATCCCACTCAGTGCCATCAAAGAACTCCAACTGCACACAGAACAGTTTAAAATAAAGCAGAGGTTCTCAAAATAGTGCGTGCAGGAATCCCCTGGGAACTTGCTAAAATAGCAAATTATTGTGCAGTCCCCTTACAAAAATAAAAAGCCGAGGAATTTGCCATTTACCTTTTTTATTGAAGATTAGAGATTCAGAGCAGTACAATGATCACATCCTGAGAAATACCAAACTGAGTGCACTCTGAAGTCTCTTCAGCTACCTTCTGTTACAGGTCAAGTAAAGACAGCCCATACCCTGGTCCTCCACTGAGTACCTGTGGGGGGTGGGGGGGGCTGGGCCAGTTATCTAGTTTTTTCTCTTATTTTCTATAAAGGAGGGCATCCATCATAATGCCCACCTCAAAGAATCATCACCAAGGCTGAGGGATCTAATTCACGTTGATACTTAGAACAATGCCTGGAACAAGTGCAGAACTCAACAAATACCAGTGCTTATTGTTTTTTAAGCAAAGCATGACACAACTGCCTACACACAGTGACATCCAGTCTGACAAATATTCCATGCGTCTCTCTAACTACTTCCTCTCCTGCTCCATGTTCTCTGGCCTGCCTCTTGCCTTGTTTTATTTGTGAGCCTTAGTTTTCCCATCTGTAAGATAGGACTGGTTCTATTTGATTCAATACCAAACAGGACAGTCAAGGCAGGAAAAATAAATTTGAATAGGGCCTGAAGACCTTTAGAAGAAAGATCCTTTGTTACAACCCTACAACATTATTTCAATATTTAGTATGTTAATATAATTTCCATCAGCATCTTGGAAGGCCAGTTTATTTATGTACACAACTAGTGGAACAGAATGTGGAAAATGGTGGGCAGTGGTAAAACACAGGCCATTGCCCTGAATGAAAAGAAGCGCATCAGTCACAAGAGACAGACTGAGATGTGAAGGTCGCTCACTCATCCACAGGAATAAATTGTATTATGCCATCAAGTAAGTTTCTTCAGCCAGTCATAAAGAAGAAGACGGCTAAGTAATTTACTCACAAATGATGGCTATAAACCACTCACACTCTAACAAATCAAATCACATCACACACCCACCTCATCATGCTCACGGGGTTACCGAAGTAGGTGGTGGGAGCAGAGACTCCACCACTTGATTGGCTTCTCAGCTCATGGAAAAGACCACGCCCATTCATGGCTGAAGATCACCCCAGAGCAGTTAAATTGCTCTTCAGGCCGAAACCACTCCGCTCAGATTCCCTCTTTGAATATCAAGAATCACACCTCTGAAGCTGAACGCATGGAGGGAGCTGCAAGGCCTGTGCCCAGGCTCTGTGGAATTGCCCCGACATCTGATGCTCTGCTCAATGCAGTCCGCTTTGCCACACTAACCAGCATGGAGAAACAGATGTGGGCAGATCTACGCATCTTCATTTTGGGGAGCTGCGGGAGAGGCAGGTCTTCACACGCACACAACAATAAGAAATAAAGAATCATAAGTAAATTAGGATACATTTTTTTTCACCATTTATTCTCAGATTGAAATTATATAATCCTGGACATGTAAAAATCTTAGAGGAAATAATAGCTATGATTGACTGCATGCTGACTATGGGCCAGACCAGGGGTAGGATTATTGTCCCAATTTTACAGATGAAAGAACTAAATTCAGAGAGAATCATTCATTTGCTTAATATTACACAGTGCAGTTAGTAGCAGTGCAGGATTTTAAGTCAAGTTTGACTCTGTCGAAGGCCCATGGCTGCAAGGAGGCTCCCAGGCTCTCTAACAGTCCATGATGCCTCTGCAGGTAATTCATGATGACAAATACCTTTCCTCCTGGGTGCCAGCTCTGGTTGGCAGTAGATCTGTTATAGGATTCCAGGGCAGGAGGAATAGGGAAACTGAGACAGGAAACTGTCAGTGAGCGGTGCTTCTAAGAGATCTGGTCTCAGCAGAAAGACAGCCATGATGGGTTAAAAAATGCCTACCAAGGGTGAGGGATTGGAGAATAAGGGCCAAATGCTAATTGCCTGGCATTCCTGATTTAACCTAACCCCCTAATGTTATAGATAAAGAACTAAGGACCTGAAGGATAAGTCGACTGGCCCAAATCCTGTGCTATCAAGCGATAGAGGAAAAGTTAGAATCGATGCCACCTGCTTGAGCATAGTCCTTCTCCCACTACCCTAGGTTGCTGATAATAAGGAATGATTCAATCACTTGAATACCTCCTCTGACCTTACTAATGTGCAAACATTCAAACAATACAGAGAAATAAAGGATATAAATTAATCCCCTGTTACTAACTCCTATTCTTCTCTCCTCCCCAATATGATCACTCTGAACACTTTGGAGTCTCCCTTAATTTATTTTCTATGCAGTTATAGACATTATAGATATTTGTATACAGATACAGAACTTTAGGGCTTCATATAAATGTGTCCATATTACAGAAACTTCATGGCAACTTTCACTTTTTAACTTTATAACTTCATCACCTTCTTCTTCATCAGGTAGTGAGTGCCTTTTAGAGGCGCTACATTGTAAAACCACCTTTTGAGAGGATGTGATATAATTTGCAAAAATTTAGAAGCTTGTCCCCTAAAGTTATCTTTAGTCAGAAAGAATACACCGAACAATCTAACCATTCTTTGGGAAAATATTTTTAAAAATCATTCTTGACTGCTTTAGAGATTCTCAAGCCCAAATCCTAAGATTAACTTCTGGTTTGCCCCCCTCCCCATAGACCTCTCCCTATTCATCATCAATTTCCTTCCATTTTCTCTCCCAATAGCTCCTGAAGCTTTCCACGCCTCTCATTCTCCACCACCACCATCCTAGACCAGCCTGTGGTCTCCCTTCGTTGGACTGCACAGTGACTCCCACAGGCCTTCTTTTTTCTCCTGGGACCTCTTCTCCTTCATTCTCCATCCTGAGCTAGTACCAGTATAATCTTTTGTAGCATTATCAGGTTATTGTATTCTTTCAATAATAAGAGCTCATTTCTTTTGAAATATTTCACAATTTTCAACTTTCGATCTGCTCTTGCCCCTATATTTCCAAACAAATTCCTGGATGTTTTAATTTGTAGCCAAATCAAGACTTAGGAAAAGTACCTCATTTTGTTTCAAGCTCTTTGTTCATGTGAAATTTGGGGGTGTTCATTTTATGAGGAATATTAACTCAGGCAACTGACTCTCTACCATTTGTAGACCTTTTCTCTAGACCTTTAAAGTGTTACTGATCTTCAAGATTTATCCACTTACCTCATAACATTTTTACATAACACCGTGAATTTTATTCTTTTTCTGAAGCATTAAAATTAAATCCATTGTTCAAGATGGCTAAGAAGAAAGTATATGTATGTATCTGTATAAGCATTTATACCAATTATTGTTGAGATGTCATTTATTGTTGATTTTCTTCTCAGCAAGCATCCATGATATTTCATTTGTTTCTACAAATTGACATGACAGGATGTTGAGCAGCAGGTTGATATTGCCTTTTGTTTTCAGTGGAAATATTTGGAAAGTTACATTTTCTAGTTCACAGCATGTCCACAGTGCCTGCCCATTTGACCCCAAAAAGTGGTATTATTGTGATTGATAAATAGAGCAAGGCTGTCACTCTAAAACTAAAAGTGGCAACAGAAAACCAGCAACTAACAACTCATAACAAGAAAGAACCAACTGGATAAACCTGTATTTAGAAAGCAAGTAATTTACTACCTCCTGCTAAAATGACCAAAAGTTGAACACTAATCCATGTCCTCCAAACTCATTGATGAATTATTCTCTCAAATTCTTTGATATAGGCTCAGATCAGTTATGGACCCCCTCAAACATTTCATGATAGGAACTTTCTTTTGTTGTTGTTTTTTTTGTTTGTTTGGTTGGTTTTTTAATTAATTTCAGGGAGGAAGGGAGAGGGAGAGAAAGATAGAAACATCAATGATGAGGGACAATCATTGATTGGCTGCCTCCTGCACACCCACAACTGGGGATCAAGCCTGCAACCCAAGCATGTGCCCTGACCAGGAATCAAACCGTGACTTCCTGGTTCATAGGTTGACACTCAACCACTGAGCCACCCAGGTGGGCTCCATTTCTTTGCATGACTACTATGTACATTTCCAAGGTCCTTGTTGTAATGCTCTTTATTGCATGTTGATAGAACTGATGGAAGAATTTGAATGCTTTAAGTGCTCACACCTTCTAAATAAGGTTCTATGTGTACCGAGAAAATGAATTTTCATGATCCTAAGACTCACTGTGAAAAATACCATGTGAAGAAAAATTACTGCTCTTAAGGATGTATTGTATACAAAATCAAATAAGTGCAAAAAAATGATAAATAAACAATGAACAAAAAGCAGCTCTTCTGTCTTAAGTCTGCATATTCTGTGTAATTATTTGCTTTAAAACACTTTATAGCTTAATAGTGCTGTATGTTTTAATTATAGCACTAGTTAATTTTAATAGTGTTCAGGTAAATTTCTATTATCTCACTTTAAATGTGTGTTTTTTAATATATATTCTTTATTCCCATTCTATCCACCTCATAAGCCTCCACTGTCTTTTTATTTTATTTTATAAAAGTCCTTAGAAATGTATCCAGCCTTGCATATAATATGTAGGTCCTGGTTCATGGGCTGATGCTCAGCCACTGAGTCATACTGGCCTGGCAGAACTTTCTTTTGTTTTATCATGTTACTGCAATATATTAGTAGAGCCAATAAATGAGTTCAATACCAAGCAGAAACTATCTTTTAGAACAGAGGTTTTCAAACATTTTGTTCTACTATTGCCAAATAAATTTTGTTTAATTCTGCACCCCCTGGAACATTTTTATATATAATATTTTTTCATATGATTAATTAATTGCAAAAGATGTCATTCCTGGCATATTATAAATATTGATATTTTAAAAATAAAATGTTCCATCACTCCTTTAGATGTTTTTAATGAAGCACAAATACTATAATAATTTCAGACCCATAATTTTCATTAAAAAAAATAAACAGTTGGAAATTTTATGTTATACTTTTCTCTCTCCTGAAATAGTAGTTTTATTCCACTTCCCCTATAGAATGTCACCTAAAATAATATATTTTATGCTTGAAAGTATCTTTTTGGTTGCCCTATTATAATTCTCTGCAAATATATAGTACACTTGTAAGAATATATAATTTACTTTTTTAAAAAATATGTTTTTACTGATTTTTAGAGAGGGAGAGAAACATTAATGAGAGAGAAAAATCCATTGGCTGCCTCCTACACACCCCTTACTGGGGATCAAGCCTGCAACCCTGCCTGGACATGTGCCCTGATCGGGAATCAAACTGGCTACTTTTTGGTGAATGGGATGATACCACACTGAACCACACTGGCCAGGACTATCTATCATTAATTGTAAAACATTTTCTGTGACCATATGCTCTTGTTAAAGCAACAATCCTATATAATAAAGAGGTAATATGCAAATTGACTGTCATGCGCCCACACAAGATGGTCGCCCCCATGTGGGCACAAGTTGGCCACCACAAGATGGCCAGCAGGGGAGGGCAGTTGTGGGTAATCAGGCCAGCATGGGAGGGCAGTTAGGGGCGACTGGGCCTGCAGGGGAAGGAGGGCAGTTGGGGGAATGAGGCCTGCAGGGGAGGGCAGTTAGGGGTGACCAGGCCAGCAGGGGAGGGCAGTTTGGGTGACCGGGCTGGCAGGGGAGCAGTTAGGGGGAGATCAGGCTGGCAGGCAGAAGTGGTTAGGGGGCAATCAGGCAGGCAGGCAGGCGAGCCAGCAGTCCCGGATTGTGAGAGGCATGCAGGATCGGGCCTAAACAGGCAATCAGACATCCCCCAAGGGGTCCCATATTGGAAAGGGTACAGGCTGGGCTGAGGGACAACCCCTCCTCCCCCAGTGCATGAATGAACCGTGCCTCTAGTGTTATTATAATGCACATAATGAATAAAGTTAAAATATTTCTTCCGGATTTAGTTGCCACTTCATTTATTGTTGATAAATAATTTATCAAAAACTCATAAATATATTATAAATGTTACAAATAGTAATCCTAAGAAGTAAAATTTTATTATTAACCCACTTCTGAATAAATTAATGTGAGTTGTTTATGAGACCTTGGCTAAAGGAACTGTCCAGTCAACCTTTGTTTTGGTACCAGGGGGTTTGCACTGTGGCAGTCCACCAATATAAAAGTCCAGGAAGGTTTTAGGATTTTCTCTTGGGAAATATGAGAAGGAAAAGAGGGAGGTGGGTAAGGGCAAACCAGACCATTGGTAATTTCTCAGGCAGTTTGAGAAAAGAGAGCATAGAATAGATTCCCTTAAACTTATTTATAAGCATGTACCCCTTTGTGCACGCTGGTTTGAAGACCACTGCTTTATTTTTTTGTATATATTTTATTGATTTCAGGGAGGAAGAGAAAGGGAGAGATAGAAACATCAATGATGAGAGAGAATCATTGATTGCCTGCCTCCTGCATATCCCCAACTGGGGATCAAGCCCATAACCCAGGCATGTGCCTGGCCCAGAATTGAACTGTATCTCCTGTTTTATAGGTAGATGCTCAACCATGCCAGCAGGCTGAAGATACTGCTTTAAAATATTGATAGTTATTCTCCTCTAATAAGCCTCCGAAATCAGGCAAAGATAACCAGAATGTGATGTGATCAGAGTTTACCTTTCTGACTGTGTGTATCTATTTGGATAAGATTGAACATGCTCTCCAAGAAATGTATCTCCTCTTCATTGTTATGATTCTTCCATACTATTAATACAAGACCATGTACCTTGTGAATATGGAATAACAATTTATTAATAATTATTTCTGGTCTCTGGGAGAAACCAAGATGGCGGCATAGGTTAACGCTGGAGTTTGCTGCCTCGAACAACCACTTCAAAAATACAACTAAAAGACGGAACGGACATCATCCAGAACCACAGGAAGGCTGGCTGAGTGGAAGTTCTACAACTAGGAGGAACCGAGAATCAGAGGAGGCGCAGTGCTGAAGTAAAATACTAAGGTGCGGAGTGCTCGCTGCGCGGGCTGGTGGCTGAGGGCGCGGTTGTCTGTTTCAATCCGGAGGGAGCCTCAGACTCTGAGTTCCAGATCCGGGCGAGTCTCTAGGGACCCAGACTCAAACGGGAGAAGCGGAGAAACGGGACTGTCTGGCTTCGGTCCCTCCGAGGTTTGCAGCGGTTGCTGGGACAGAGAGGCAGAGCCCCTGGGGATGGACTGAGAGCAGCCATAACTGCTCCCTCCTCCGCCCTGTTGATCCCGTGGGACCCGCCCCGCCCAAGCCCTGCACAGAGCCATTTGCCAGATAGCCTCAGGCAAAGGCTAGATTAGCACCTCCCTAGAGGACAGAAGTTCTCCCACTGCAAACACAGCTGATTCTCACAGCCAGTTGGCCTGGAGGTCAAGTAGTAATTACCTACAACAATCAAGGCTTGACTACAACAAGACTGCTCACAGAGACCACATAGGGGTGCACCAAGAGTGTCTACCTAAGGTAATTGGGACACTTAACACGGAAAGCCACTCTATCGACACAGCGAAGCATAAAAAAATGCCAAGACAAAGAAACAGGCCACAAAGGACAGAACCGGAGGAAAGCAGGCTACTGGATATAGAATTCAAAACCACACTTTTGAGGTCTCTCAAGAGGCTTCTAGAGTCTGTCGATAAACTTGATGAGATGTACAGGAAATCTAATGAGACCCTCGATGGTGTGATAAAGGACCAACTAGAAAGTAAGCATACACTGACTGAAATAAAGAATATTATACAGACTCCTAACAGCAGACCAGAGGAGCGCAAGAATCAAGTCAAAGATTTGAAATGCGAGGAAGCAAAAAACACCCAACCGGAAAAGCAAAATGAAAAAAGAATCCGAAAGTGTGAAGATAGTGTAAGGAGCCTCTGGGACAGCTACAAGCGTACCAACATCAGAATTATAGGGGTGCCAGAAGATGAGAGAGAGCAAGATATTGAAAACCTACTTGAAGAAATAATGGCAGAAAACTTCCCCTACTTGGTGAAAGAAATAGATTTACAAGTCCAGGAAGCACAGAGAACCCCAAACAAAAGGAATCCAAAGAGGACCACACCAAGACACATCATAATTAAAATGCCAAGAGCAAAAGACAAAGAGAGAATCTTAAAAGCAGCAAGAGAAAGAAACTCAGTTACCTACAAGGGAATACCCATACGACTGTCAGCTGATTTCTCAACAGAAACTTTGCAGGACAGAAGGGAGTGGCAAGAAATATTCAAAGTGATGAATACCAAGAACCTACAACCAAGAATACTTTATCCAGCAAAGCTATCATTCAGAATTGAAGGTCAGATAAAGAGCTTCACAGATAAGGAAAAGCTAAAGGAGTTCATCACCACTAAACCAGTATTATACGAAATGCTGAAAGGTATCCTTTAAGAAGAGGAAGAAGAAAAAGGTAAAGATACAAATTATGAACAACAAACATGCATCTATCAACAAGTGAATCTAAGAATCAAGTGAATAAATAATCTGATGTACAGAATGAACTGGTGCTTATAATGAATCAGGGACATAGAAAGGGAATGGACTGACTATTCTTGGGGGGGAAAGGGGTGTGGGAGATGCGGGAAGAGACTGGACAAAAATCATGCACCTATGGATGAGGACAGAGGGTGGGGAGTGAGGGCGGAGAGTGGGGTGGGAACTGGGAGGAGGGGAGTTATGGGGGAGGGGGGGAAAAGAGGAACAAATGTAATAATCTGAACAATAAAGATTTAATTATTTAAAAAAAATAATTATTATTTCTGTGATAATCTCATTATTTAAAACTTTAGCTTCATAAAAATCTATACAGTTAAACAGAGTAAGGAAAAATCCTTGGATTATGACAGTGTAAAAGCAAAAATAGATTGATATTTAAGACATTTAAAACTCCATGTTATGTACGTCACACACACACACACACACACACACACACACACACACACACACACTCACATTCTGGTTATATTCTGAGTACAGCTCAGTGCTAAGCAAAGTGAAGGAGTCAGAAAATAACAGGGCAGAGATTACAACAAGGTTACAGTGGGGGCAGGGGGAAAAGCTGTTCCTACAGAATAATAGGTTTTAAATTGGAGATCTTTACTTAAAACCCTCAGGCAATAAAAAGGGTCAAAAAAAGAGAGAAAATTGCACAGAGGTTATATTATTTTAAAAGACAATCTCGTTTCTCTTTCAAAAATTGCTGTATTTTTGGAAGATGCCTTTGACAATGGATGTCATCACTTAAGGACCATTCCTCAATAAAAGGGTGGTCAAGAATTCTGAATTTCATAGCACTTAAATGTTTCTACCAGTTTATAGAAAATGGTGCAGTTTCTACCAATTGGATTTAAAGAACTGAAAACTCAGAAATGTAGGTGAATAAATTAAACTAATTCTTAGTTTTTTTATTATTTTTAATCAGGAATATATATCTGTAGAACATTGTTTTGAAGATATAATCCATTTAAAACTTTATTGAGTCTAACATACTAAGTGAAATCACGTGATGACTTTAAAAGGTAAGGAGTGGATAGCCTCTCAATATCGTTTTATTTTTACACATTCACTAATGAGAATGTTCTTAAAATTGGTAGTGTTAATATTGATACTAAAGTTTTCTAATGTCAATCAGAAAAGAGGAATGTGTTTTTATTTCTTATATATGTCTGAATTAAAAAATATTGCATTAATAAACAAGAACTCAAGCTCAGTCAATATATTCCATTCATGATCATTGTAATAAAGACATGGGATTAATAAAAGCTCTTGCATTGTTTACTAAACAGCTATATAAATGGAACCTTGTTTCATAAATGTGTTACTTAGGATTCACATGCCTGATGCATGGTATTCTCTCAATTTCAAAAAAATTCATCATTTTTGTGACAGTCGTTAGCCTATTTAGTCTATAGCTGTCGTGTGCACATCAAAACGGAGTGGCAAAATTCAATAGACACTGAAGGCACAGTTTCAAGTGAACTCATGCTATAGGACTTTATGAAACAAAAACAAAAGTTGTGGTAAAGGAAGAGAAGTCAGAATGGCAACCATAATCTTATGATGGATATCACTCATGCTTCAACCAGTTTCGTGGTGCTTAATACTGTTGCAAAAGTGAAAATTATGTAAATTTAACAATTAAGTCAAAAGTAAAACTACTTAGGCAAACTTGGATTGGGTGAAAGATAATATGAGACCGGAAGAAGACAAGAGGCTGAGTCCAAGAAAAAGAATGCAGGGGATGCTGGGAGAATTGGGCAAAGGTCACAGATGAAGCACAAAGAGAATGGCAGAGAATGTGACAGTTATTTCTAGTGAATATTCAAAGTAGGAGAGCAGTTAAACAATTCAAACTGCTTTTCTTCTGTTTGTATTTCACCAAACTTATTATTTAGGGGAAAGCCTATGATCTACATTGAAATTTTGGTGGTTGCTTCTTCTAGATTGGACTAATAGCTGACATTTAAGGGAAGTTTACTATGAACCAGGCACTAGCATCATTATTTTACACACATCGTGTCATTTAATCCTCACAACAACTCTAAGAGATGGGCAATAGTATTATCTCTATTTTATGGGGCTTAGAGCTATGACTTAACTTGGTACATGGTAAGGTCATGTAGCTAGTTTAAGTGTCTGAGGTATGACTTTAAACTCATTTTTCTTTCAATCCAAAGCTCTTAAACCTCTAGGCCACTGAGGCTGCAAGATTAGTGAAATTCAAATATGCCTCTAAAATCCAAGTGCAAATTTCATTTACTAATAATCACCAATTGATTCCATTAAAGCACAGAGTCTTAATTAAACCAATAGTTACATGTGTATGGTGTGAACAGAAGGATATTTTGTAGTCTTTCCCCCACATTCATTTTCCCTGATGAAGATATTTAGCTGGGATTTTAGCCTTGACAAATGTCATATGAGCATATAAATATCTAAACACGTGTGTACATATGTTTTCAAATATAAATAAACGTACATAAATATCTGCACATATGCTGAAACCGGTTTGGCTCAGTGGATAGAGCGTCGGCCTGCGGACTGAAAGGTCCTAGGTTCGATTCCGGTCAAGGGCATCTACCTTGGTTGCAGGCACAACCCCAGTAGGAGATGTGCAGGAGGCAGCTGATCAATGTTTCTCTCTCATCGATGTTTCTAACTCTCTCTCTCTCTCCCTTCCTCTCTGCAAAAAATCAATAAAATATATTAAAAAAAAATATCTGCACATACATTTAGATAAATACATGTAGATCAATATATGTAAAGATACACTTACAGGTAAATACATACATTTATATGTGAAAAGGGTTTTTACATCTTTTATATCTGTCAGACCCCAAATCAAAACATAGATTTAATTCAAACCAAAATTTAAAATTCCAACATGATTTTGAGAGAAATCATCAAAATGATTTAGCTGTTTAAATAAATAAACAAAAAGAAAGATAATTTGCTTTATTAGACATAAAAATACTATCAAGCTTAGATAATTAAAACACTGTGATGAGATAGATCAATAGAAGAAAGTAGTAAGGCAGCAGACACTGCTGTGCATAGACTGTAGGATAAAAAATACCATAAAAACCTATCCTCCTCAGACTATTTCAAAAAATTCAAGAGGAAGGAACACTTCCAAGCTCATTCTATGAAGCTAGCATCACTCTAATACCAAAACCAGATAAAGATAACATAATGAAAGAGAATTACAGGCCAATATCCCTCACGAACATAGATGCCAAAATCCTCAGCAAAATTCTAGCAAATCGGATCCAGCATTACATCCGAAAGATCATACACCATGACCAAGTAGGATTTATCCCGGGGATGCAAGGATGGTACAATATCCACAAAACAATTAACGTGATACATCACATAAACAAATTGAGAAATAAAAATCACATAGTCATATCAATTTGCACAGAAAAAGCATTTGACAAAATCCAACACACTTTCTTGATAAAAACTCTCAGCAAGGTAGGAATAGAAGGATCATACCTCAACATAATAAAAGCCATATTTGACAAACCCACAGCCAACATCATACTCAATGGGCAAAAACTAAAACCATTTCCCCTAAGAACAGGAACAAGACAGGGATGCCCATTCTCACCACTCCTGTTCAACATAGTACTGGAAGTACTAGCCATTGCAATCAGACAAGAAGAAGAAATAAAAGGCATCCAGATTGGAAAAGAAGAAGTAAAACTGTCCTTATTCGCAGATGACATGATACTGTACATAGAAAACCCTAAAGACTCCATCAAAAAATTATTAGACTTAATAAATGAATTCGGCAATGAGCAGGATACAAAATTAATGCCAAGAAATCTATGGGATTTCTATACACCAATAATGAACTTATAGAAAGAAAGACTAAAAAAGCAATCCCATTTACCATCGCACCAAAAAAATTAAGATACCTAGGAATAAACTTAACTAAGGAGGTAAAAGACCTATATGTGGAAAACTACAGGACACTGAAAAAAGAGATAGAGGGAGACATAAACAGATGGAAGGACATACCATGTTCATGGATTAGTAGAATCAACATCATCAAGATGTCCATACTAGCCAAAGCAATCTATAGATTCAATGCACTCCCCATTATAATACCAACGGCATATTTCACAGACCTAGAACAAACTTTCCAAAAATTCATCTGGAATAAAAAAAGACCCCAAATAGCTGCAGCGATCTTCAGAAAGAAGAACAAAGTAGGTGGGATCTCAATACCAGATATCAAGCTATATTACAAAGCCACCGTTCTCAAAACAGCCTGGTACTGGCACAAGAACAGACATATAGATCAATGGAATAGAATAGACAACCCAGAAATTGACCGAAACCACTATGCTCAATTAATATTTGACAAAGGAAGCATGAACATACAATGGAGTCAAGACAGTCTCTTCAATGAATGATGTTGGGAAAATTGGACAGATACATGCAAAATGAAACTAGACCACCAACTTACACCATACACAAAAATAAACTCAAAATGGATAAAGGACTTAAACATAAGATGGGAAAACTATAAAAATACTAGAAGAATCCACAGGCAGCAAAATCTCAGACCTATGCTGAAGAAATTTCTTCACTGATACTGCTCCTAGGGCATTGGAAACTAAAAAGAAAATAAACAAATGGGACTACATCAAAATAAAAAGTTTCTGCACAGCAAAGGAAACCATCAACAAAACAAGAAAGCCCACTGCATGGGAGAACATATTTGCCAATGTTATCACTGATAAGGGTTTAATCTCCAACATTTACAGGGAACTCATACAACTTAACAAAAGGAAGATAAACAACCCAATCAAAAAATGGGCAATGGACCTAAATAGATACTTTTTGAAAGAAGACAGAAGGAAGGCCAAGAGACATATGAAAACATGCTCAAAGTCACTAATCATCCTAGAGATGCAAATCAAAATGACAATGTGGTACCATCTCACACCTGTCAGATTGGCTATCATCAACAAATGACAAGTGCTGGCGAGGATATGGAGAAAAAGGAACCCTCGTACACTGCTGGTGGGAATGCAGACTGGTGCAGCCACTATGGAGAACAGTATTGAGTTTCCTCAAAAAACTAAAAATGGACCTCCCATTTGACCCAGTGATCCCACTTCTAGGAATATATCCCAAGAAACACCAATCAGAAGGGATATATGCAGCCCTATGTTCACAGCAGCACAATTCACCATAGCTAAGATTTGGAAACAGCTTAAGTGCCCATCAGCAGATGAGTGGATTAAAAAACTGTGGTACATCTACACTGTGGAATACTATGCTGCGGTAAAAAAGGAGTTCTTACCATTTGCAACAGCATGGATGGAACTGGAGAGCATTATGCTTAGTGGAATAAGCCAGTCAAAGAAAAATAAATATCACATGATCTCACTTATTTATGGAATATAATGAACAACATAAACTGATGAACAAAAACAGATCCAGAGACAGAGAATCTTCGATCAAAACGTCAAAACTCAGAGGGAAGGTAGGGGGTGGTGGGGGTCAAAGAAATTAAAAAAAAAATACCATAGAGTCCAGCCAGTGTGGCTCAGTGATTGAGCGTAGACTTATGAACCTGTACGTCATGGTTTGATTCCCAGTCAGGGCACATGCCCAGGGTTGTTGGTATGATCCCCAGAGTGGGACATACAGGAGGCAGCCAATCAATGATTATTTCTCATCATTGATATTTTTCTCTCTTTTCCTCACCCTTTCTCTCTGAAATTAATAAATATATTTTAAGAAAATACCATAGAGCAATGGAAAAGACCTAAATTATTTATTAAGTAATACAGAGGAGATAGAATACTAGTACTTGTTGAAAAAATAAAGTTAAATTGTTGCATTTGTAAAGATATAAAGAGGTTAGAAAATTCAGAAAATACTAATAAACTAGCTCTGAAATATGGTCAAAGCATTTTTAATAATTATAAAGTTGATTACATTTTTAATCAAAGACTACAACTTTATATTTTCCTTTGTAAATAAATTCCCTTAGTGCACTTAATCTAGTATTCCACATAAGTCTTGGACCATTAAACAATGTTGTTAATATAAGAATTAAGGAGCATTTTTAAAGAATATATTATAATCTTTTTCACTTGCATAGTCTTTAAATTATATATATATATATATATAGAGAGAGAGAGAGAGAGAGAGAGAGAGAGAGAGAGAGAGAATCATGCAAATTGACCGCACCTCTGCTATGCCCCAAGCCACGCCCACCAGCCAATCAGAGCAGCTATATGCAAATTAAACCAACCAAGATGGCCACTGGCAGCCACGGAGCTGGAGCAAGCAGGAGGCTTGGGTTGCTCTGGCGATGGAGGAAGCCAAGCTTCCCGCCTGCCCTGGCCAGCTGTGGCCTCCGCTCAAGGCAACAAAGTTTCAATTATAGAAGATAAAAAATTCCCAGATACCTGCTTCCAGCCAGCCTCCACTGGGAGCTTGGGTGGCTGGGGGCCATGGCCAGCCTGCAAACAGCCATCAGCCCCTCACCCAGGATGGCCACACCCTCATGGGGTGAGGGTCCCCACTGGGGGGCTTGGCCAGCCTGCAAACAGCCATCAGCCACTCACCCAGGTTGGCCAGGCACTCCAGTGGGGAGCAGGCCTAAGCTGCAGTTGGACATCCTTAGTGCTGCTGAGGACTCAGGAGAGGCTCCCACCACCACCGCTATACTGGCAGCCGTCAGCCTGGCTTGTGGCTGAGCAGAGCTCCCCCTGTGGGAGCACACTGACCGGCAGGGGGCAGCTCCTGCACTGAGCGTCTGCCCCCTGGTGGTCAGTGTGTGTCATAGTGACCAGTCATTCCCAGTCGTTCTGCTGTTAGGGTGAATTTGCATATTACCCTTTTATTATATAGGATAGAGGCAAGTGGACATCCCCCGAGGGGTCCCAGACTGCGAGAGGGCACAGGCTGGGCTGAGGGACCCCCCAAGTGCACAAATTTTTGTGCCCCAGGCCTCTAGTGTGTGTATATATATATATAAATATACATATAGTTATATGTAAGTATATATTAAAATGTACATATTACCTGATGTCTTCATTCCTTCTGATACTTTATTAGAGCAAGGGGCTACTTTTGCTATTTTCATAGAGAAAGGCTGTTCAAAATTGAGATGTTGGTTAAAAGTGTTGAATTTATGACAGCCCTTAGCCAAACACTTTGTAAGGTCCTAGACATCTGGCTGTGTTTCTCATTCCTGCTGCAGATACACACAAAACAGGGGTGAAAGAAAGCAGTTCCTGGGTTTCATCATCTTATAAGATTGGTATGTCTTTGAAATATCATGCCTGTATTTGTTGTTCCCTGCAGAAACTTTTTTAAGTGATTGCAATTGGAGATAGATATTTTCTTGATTTACTGGATTAGGGAGGAAATTGGTTTTCACAAGCTTTTATTCCTCCTTCCTTCACTGAAGAAACTTTCTAGAATGAATGTGGTTTCTGAATATCAAGAGGACGTTTTATAAAAGAGTATCTCTTTAACCCAACTAGCGATCTTAACAGGTTTATTTTCTGCTTATTGGCAATTTTTTAAATTGTGAAAATCTTCTAACAGATAAAAATATGAGCAAATTATACAAAGAGTACCCATACATCCATAATCTAATGTATTCTAGATTTTAAAATTATTGATATTCTGCTTTTCTTGTTGCTGATATATTTCATACCATTCCTTCCAAATTTCTTAGCTGGTTCTGTTTTCTAAGGAAAAACATTCCCTCATTAGCTATAGCTACTAGAAAAGGAAGATAAAATGCATTTCCTATTTCCCTTAAGTTACCACATTTTAGAGTAAGGAGTTGGTGTTAAAGTCATTTCTAATGGTAGTAATAAGGGGATTTTTGTTTGCTTTTTAAAGCACTATTATAGGCTCATAGATGTGTATATATTAAATTGTGTGAATCAATTACAGTTATTATTTTTAATGCTTGAATTGTTCAACTTTGGGCAGTAGTAGCCCACCAATTTTCTTTTAGCTTGATTAACTGTTTCTCATGGGGTGGCAGGCATGATTTGCTGGGAAGGGCTGCAGTCACAGGGAGTAGGAAATTGGGCCTGTAGTGAAGGCTTAGAGGTTGAGTGATATCAAACACAGTCACATTTACCAAACAGATGGCAAGGAGAGAAAGCTGAGATTAAACCAGAAGGGAAATATGCAGCTTTATTTTGACATGTTACTTTCTTTTCTAGATGCTAAGTATGATTTTTAATGGATACCTATAATTATTTTTTCTGTCACCCATTAAATTAGGAAGAGCTTCCTGGAGCTCAACTCTTTCATTAACATTTCTATCTGGATTGAAGGGAGAAGTGAGTGTAAGCAATCTTATAGGCTTTTTGGTTTCTCAAAGTAAAATGCTTTGCAATGGAAAAATATCTCAAGACAGTATTAATATTTTCTAATAAATTCCAAAGTGTTTTGTAAATTTATTGCCAAATAAGTGTTAATAAAAACATAACTACAACATTTTGCTTCTCACTAAAAATTTTATTTATGTTTGGTTTCAAACCCTCTACCATGAATGAATAATTTTCAATACTTAGGAGGAAATCAACTATTTGTGTCATCTGATCAGTATTAGAGGGGTGAACATTTTCAGTGCAGAGAAATGTAACTCATCTGCACAATTCAGTTAAATAATAAGACAAACTAAAATATGCTCATTACATTTTCTTTACTTACGTATCTCTTTTATCAAGCATAGGAGATGCCACTACTATTATGATAACTTGCCACAACAAAAAAATAGCAATTTTCCAACTCACCAATATAAGAATGGGATGAAGAAAATCTAAGAAGGAAAGCCCCTGGAGGTATAATTACAGATGGAAAGATTTGGTCC
Source organism: Myotis lucifugus (assembly GCF_000147115.1). Classification (NCBI taxonomy): domain Eukaryota; kingdom Metazoa; phylum Chordata; class Mammalia; order Chiroptera; family Vespertilionidae; genus Myotis; species Myotis lucifugus. The sequence goes on from NW_005871137.1 coordinate 1,052,702, forward strand.
CTTACATTGACCATCAGTGGATTAATTCTCCCCAGTGAAGTTTCAGGAGATGTATGTTTGAGTCTTGGAAGAGGCGGCTTGCATTCATTATTAGCAGCAATAGTAATAAAAAAAAGTGTCAACACATTGTATCACCACATTCTGTTCCTAACATTTATAAATACAGTCTCTAAACTGCAAATGATTTACCCTACATCATATGAAACTAAACCAAACAAATAAAAGCAGACAATTATTTATATTTTATTCCTTGCCTGTTAAAATTCTTCCACTTTTAGAAAATCTGTGAGTATCAAAGGATTGATTGAATAAGATATCTTAAAGACTCATGTAATTAATATGCTTCTTTTGCCAGAAACGGGAAGAGAAAAAAAAGAGGAAACAACAACCTGTCCAAGGTCAAGGGGTTGCACTGTATTACTTAATTCAATAATACCACAATCAAGTTAGCCATTACTTCTTTATTGTAGCATGTTGGTACTTCTAAGAGCACTAACAGTGAGAAATAAATGAACATGGCCTCAGATGCTGCAGAGGACAGTGGGAGGCCAGGTTTAATTCACCCTTATGAAGTCTTCTTGAATTGTGTCACTGGTAGAATTTGTACTTGACTTCTGGGAACATAAAATGATCTTGCCACTGAGAACTAATTAAGAAATTTGGCCCTCTGTGACTGAGCTCATTTTGTTCAGGTTGACTGCATGTTCAGGTTTGGCTCAAGATGTTCATTTAATGTATACTGTGACCAACTATTTTAGTTGAATTAAGGTAATTGCCTAGCTCGACACTGTCCTGATACATTCCAGAAGAATGACATTCAAAACTCTTAGCTGAGATTGTTACCAAATCACCTCTCCAGGTGTTGGAGAAGATTGACATGCGAAAGTTAAAGTTGTGTTTTGGAATGAACCCAAAGTAATCCCTGGCTCCCATTAGCAGGCATAGAGGAGGGTGTGTCTTGAGCAAGTAACAACATGGATGGATCTCAGACATGAGGTTAAGTGAAAGACAGGCACAGACTGTAGGTACTTATGATTCTACTTATATAAAGTTAAAGGACAGACAAATTTAATTTATGCTGATGGAATCCAGACTGGGAAATGGTTATTGACAGAGGAGGGGCATGAGAGAAACTTTTAGGGTGATGAAATTATTCTATATCTTGATCTAGAATGTTGACTTGGGATATACTAGTATATTTATAAAAATTCATTGAACCATACACTTTGTACAATTTACTGTATGAAAGTTATACCTCAATGAAAGCCAAAAGAATTCTTCACACATATCTAATTAAATAGTAAACTGATTAAAAATAAAAAAGTCCAGATTTTTTTGTCAAGGATCCAAAATACTTTCATCTTCACAATGCTATCATTTAGCTATAAGAGCTATGAGCTCTAGATTCTGGATCTAACTTGCCTTCTCCTCTGTACAAATTCAGCAAGGGCATTAAGGCCTAGATCATCTGAGCAAATGTGGCAGACTCAAGCCCCTGTGTCTGATCATGTCAGGTGCATTTTGAGCAGAGAAGTAGGGGAGTTTGCTTTTCTGTGAGGCCAGAGCCACTAGCCTGGCCTCAGGAATTCATTTATGAAATAAGTTATCTATTGATTAGGTGCTTTCTGTAAGCCCAATGCTATTGCAGGCACGGGAGATACCTGGGTGAACAACTAAGATCCCTGTTACCATAGGCCAGTGAGGGCAAACCTATGACACGCGTGTCAGAGGTGACACGCAACCTCATTTTTTTGGTTGCATTTAAATATATAAAATAAATATCAAAAATATAAGTCTTTGTTTTACTATGGTCGAAAATATCAAAAAATTTCTATATGTGACACGGCACCAGAGTTAAGTTAGGGTTTTTCAAAATGCTGACACACCGAGCTCAAAAGGTTCGCCATCACTGCCATAGGCCTTACATTCAAGATTAGGGATGAGAAGGAGACACACAAAATGCTCTCAGCTAGTGGTAAATGCTCTCAGCTAGAGGGCCCGTTGCAGGTGGGGTGGTCAGAGGAGGCCTCTGAAGACATGACGTTTGATCAGTGACCTCAGTGATGAGGCAGAGCCAGCCTTTCAGAAACAGGAAAACTCTGAACCAGGTAGAGAGAGCAGCAAGTCAAAGCCCCGGAGGGGAGAAGAAGGTTAACATGTGTGATGAATACAAAGAAGGCCAGGGAACTAGTGGGGAAATTGCATAAGAAAAAATAATAGAGAGTTTGGGGAACCATTTTAAATAGTTTAAATTTAGTTCTAAATACAATGGCGAACCATTGCAGGGTGTTCAGGGAAGGGATAGTACAGATGGAAGAAGTTAAATAGTTGGAGGTGGAACTGATCTAGCATGCCTGGGTTAAATGGTGAAGAAGAGAGAAAATGAGGAATGAAAAGTAACTGCTTTGCTTTAGAGCAGAGCCCCTGATGGCGGTGATGATGCTGCCTTTCACCAAGATCAAGGAAATTGAGCAAATTGACAAATTTGAGGGAAACATGAGTTCATTTTGGACAAATTGAATTAGAGTTACATTTTAGCCATATCACAAATGAATGAATGTATTTGACTTCAACAGATGAAATAGTACAACTTGAAGTAGCTCAGAATCATCATTAACGTGAAAAAAATAACTTCAAGTTTATGCCTGAAAAGGGTGGGCCAATTGTATCTTCTTTGAATAATGAGGATAGAATTTTAGGAATCTGGGACATTTCCAATGTCATCCTGCTGAATTCCTAAGATAATACATACTAGAAGAAGAGATCAAAAAGGGAATGTGCTCCTTGTTCTGTCATGTAGCAAAAGATTTCCAACTTTTTGGATGATTGTTGAGTAAAAGGTTCTGGAATTTTTCAAAACATAGCACTAATAATGGTGCTATAAAACAGCACTCTAAACCACTATTGGTAGAGATGCCTGTCAAATGTACTACAAATTAATTAAATTAAAATTAAATGTGTCAGCACTTTGGCAAAGCTTAATCATTTCCATTAATTAATCTAAAATTTATTTGCACAATTGCATAAAGATATTTATTTTAATATTGATTTAAAAACAATTCCAATCTATATAACTAGAAGATTGATTAAATAAACTATGGTTTCTTGCCTAGCTGGTTTTGCTCAGTGGATAGAGAGTTAGACTACAGACCAAAGGGTCCTGGGTTCAATTCCAGTCAAGGGCACGTACTTTGGTTGCAGGCTCTCCCTGGCCCAGGCCCTTATCAGGGCTCATGCAGGAGGCAACCAATCGATGTGTTTCTCTCACATTGATGTTTCCCTCTGTCTTTTCCTCTCTCTTCCACTCTCTCTAAATATCAATGGAAAAATATCCTTGGGTGAGGATTAAAAAAATAATAATAATAATAATTAATAAACTATAGTTTCTTACACAAATAGAGTAGTATTTAGCCATTAAAAAGAAGAAAGATTTATATGTAATTGACATAAAATATATAATGTATAGGTAAGTGAAAATGCAAGTTGTAACAAATACAGTCTAACCTCATCTACTTATATAAAAACCCTGGGTGTAACATCACGGCCAGAACCACGACCAACCAGAAGGAAGTCAGTCCTGCAGGGGTTGTCCTAGCTGAGATGTCACAGGGGTCAGAGATGTTCTCAAGTGTTCAATGACTGTGGGAAGGCGACCACTTGGTATTCTGGTTTTAATTATTTTATGAAAGATTATAAATATAGGCCATAAAAATATTATATAACTTCACAAGAAGGACTTATATTATCAAAATTATTTTGAAGGGAAAAAAAAGTACCATAGAAATGTCAATTCTCCCAAAGTTAATTTATACATCTCATGCAATTTCAGTTAGAATCTCAAAAGAGCTTCTCTTAACTAAATTCCTTTCAGAAGAGCAGCTGTCTGAGAATATTAGAGTTCATTATGAAAAAGTAGAATAGGGAAAGGAGGGCCTGCTTTTCCCGAAATAAAACATACTGTAAAGCCATTGTATTCAAGAGTATTTTCTTGACTTGAGAAGAAAGAAAAAGAATAGACCACTTGGATTGAATAAGAGAAAAGAAATAAATACAATCTACTTGACATGTATTTCATTTCAATGTGAAAAATGTATTACAAGTGGTACTGCCAAAAGTGGCTGCTCATCAGAAAAAAATAAAGGTAGATCTCTACCTCACCATATGTACAGAAATAAACTCCAAATGGATTCAAGACTTGAATGTAAATCATAAAACAATAACAAGCTTGCAGAGCCCTAGCCAGTTTTGCTCAGTGGATAGAGCATTGGCACGAGGACTGAAGGGTCCTGGGTTTGATTCCAGGTCAAGGGCATGTACCTTGGTTGCAGGCTTGATCCCTGGCCCTGGTCAGGGTGCATGCAAGAAGCAACCAATCGATGTGTCTCTCTCACATTGATGTTTCTCTCGATCTCTCCCCCTCCCTAACCTGGCATTGAAGAGGATTAATGGAAAATCAATGGAAAAATATCCTCAGGTGAGGATCTATAATAATAAAAGTGTAATATGCTAATTAGACCAGACATCCTTCCAGATGACCTTCCGGACAAAGCTGGGGCTGCGAGGGAAACCTGGGTCCCAGGTACCAGAGGGAAGCCAGTGCCAGCAGCCAGGGGAAGGAAGGCCTACTCTTGCACGAATTTTGTGCATCGGGCCTCTAGTTAAAAAATAAAACAAAAACAAAAAAGCTTGTAGAAATTTAGTATATTTATTAACTAAGGATTGGAGAGCTATATAGCAAAAACAGGATATCTGTAAACTATAAAAAACATATTTGACTTCATAAAATTAAAATATACTTCAATTGCCAAAAAATGTAAAAAAATACTTAAGTGCATATAAAAATAATCTGTTTCAAGTCATTATTTTTAAAAACCAACCAATTCCAATTTAAAAATGGGAAGAATATAAATAGGCAACTTAAATAGGTGTTAATCCAAATGTCCAATAAGCATATCAAAGATGCTTAGCATTCAACATAAAGAACCAATAAGCTATTAATTGGCCAATACTAAAGAGTGAGAACAAGTATTTCTTGAGAAATATCTTGTAATAAGTAGCCTCATACACTGTAGTTGACATGTAAGGCATAGAGTTGGTGAAAAATCCTAAAGCAAATGCCAAGTACCCCTGAAAAGATCAGCATGTGTGATATACCATAAATATAGATGCATATATGGAAAAGTGATATAGTGAAAGGATGGTCACCAAAATATTAATTGCAGTTATCTCCAAATGTTGAAATTTCAAGTGAATTTAGAGTTATTTTTATATCTGTACAATTTTTTTCCAATTTGTATAATGATAAATCATCAATAAAAATTTTTTACAAAATAAATTCTTATGAAACTCAAAAAAACATTCAAATATACACATCTTTAAATTTCCCTTCCCTAATTTCCTGTCTAATTCAAGTTTGGTTGGATTGGTTTTATTTTAATGGGGTTGAGGGAGTGTGGAGGGGGATTAGAAATGAGTGGACGTGTTCACCAAGAAACAAGGGCCGATTGGGTATCCCTGAATGAGATTCGGACAGAATGACATAATACTCACTAAAAGTTTCCATTTCATCCCTTCTCATTCCTATTTTAGTAACCTTTGACATTTGGAGAAACAAAAGCTTACAGTCATTTTTGCTCTTCTCTCTCCCCAGGGCCTTATACAATTATCAGAGAATATTTGCACCATTGAAAGCAATAATTTCCTCTAACCTGCCTTCTCTTTTCACACCTGGAGTCCAAAAGAAGACCGCAGAATGCAATGACAACTGAGTCTTCTCTTTGAGATTTTATTTAAGATTCATCCTCCTTGTTGCAGTTTAAATTTATGGGTCCCCCACCCCCCACCCCACCCCAGTATCATCCCAAGCTGAAATCTGGTCTGACACCATCTACCCGGCTTGCTTATAAAGACTAGTTGTAATGAGGCACAACGTGGGCTACAATATAAGCCTGTGTTACTAATAACAAGTGGGATGTACAGCACTGAAGGACAAGAAATGCCCTTTATTCCCATTTACGTTACCGGAAAAATAGACATACATAGAACCAGTGCCATGTTAGGTTTTGTAAGGCAATAAAAGTGTTTTGAATTCCTAGGCATCCTACGAATCTCAGTTTTATAAAATGTGCCATCTATCTTCTTTTTCCTCCCTCAAATCTTTGAGCCTCACACATTTAGCCTTGTCCCGAGGCCAGGGAGGGTTCCCAGCATATGCTTACGCAGGAAGAGGGATGCTTGCCTTCTTTCCAACCTTGCCCCCGCACTCCAATCACCCAAAGCTGAGAAGCAGAAACACTATACAGATCCTCCGGACCTCCTGTGTGCAAATTCCCCAGGAGTTCAGAGTTGTGAGGAGGGTTGGAAGTACACAGAGAATCAGGAAGCTGCCCTTTCTCCAGCCAACTGTTCCCAAGATCCAATCCCTCTGGTCTCCATGGATACCTTTAACTATGCCCAGAATGCGACCCATCGGCCTCTGCCCCCATTGTTGGATGGAAAAGCGGTCCAGGCACACAACAGCCAGCACTCTGTTCAGTCATACTTACTGTTGAACAGACGGGTGATCGGAGGCTACCAGAATTTGTCTTACTTTAGTACATGTTTATTGTGTGTCCACTGCTTGCAAGGTTCTTGACTGGTCATAAAGAGGTGAGTAAGCCAAAGTCCCTGACCAGGACCGGATGGTTTTCTATCAGCATAGTCAGATAAACAGTAAAATAATGAGACATGATAATTACTACAAGAGATGCACAATCAAAGCTTGATGGAGATTAGGGAAGGGGCAATTTAGTTAATCTTTCTGAAACAGGAAGTTGGGAAACAGAAGTGGAGAAGAACTTTTGAGATAGGTAACTTTAGAACCATGATTAAAATACAGGAATTGCCCTGGCCTGTTTGGCTCAGTGGATAGAGTGTCGGCTGAGGAATGAAGGATCCCAGGTTCAGTTCCAGTCAAGAACAGGTACCTCGGTTGCAGGCTCGATCCCCAATCTTGATCGGGACACATGCGGGAGGCAACCAATATGTCTCTCTCACATTGATGTTTCTCTCTGTGTGTCTTTCCCCCTCCTTTTCACTTTCTCTAAAAAAAATCAATGGAAAAATATCCTCAGGTGAGGATTAACAAAAAATAAATAAAATAAAATAAAATAAAATAAAATAAAATAAAATAAAATAAAATAAAATAAAATAAAATAAAATAAAATAAAATACAGAAATATTTGAAGCAAAGAAGTGGAGCCCAAAGGGGGGCTGTTTCAGCCGCAAGAACATCACATGCAGAGAGATACACAGCTTGCAAGGGCATGGGCAGTGGTGAGAAGTTTTGTGTCAGGAATGTGTAGGGCAAACATGGGAAAAGCCTGGGATTGTGAACAGCTCCAGTTTTCGAGTGGCCCCTTCATCTTGTTAAAGAGCCACGATGGGCTTTTTAGGAAGGGACAGACATAAACACATTTTTAGAAATAAAAGAGTTGTCACAATGGGGAGACTCAATCAGAGTAACAGTGGGGTGAGGGGTTGAGTGATTGGTGCTATTTTGAGTCAGAGAATGTGGTTGAGGAGCTAGACTTCCATTAGGTGGAGATGATGGCAGCCTGAATCAGCCTGGGTGGAGATAATGGGACAGGTAGGGAAATATTTGTAGATAGAAGAGGTTTAACTTGCCAGCTAAGGGTGGAAAGGGAGTGGAGGAAGAAAGCAGCTTTATTGTCTTTGTTGGATTGCAATGTTTGAAAGACACTGCTAACGTCTTCAGCTCATGAGACAGCAAGATTTATGTTGTAAAAATCTTAGGAAACTGGGAGACTGTTAAACTGAGTTAGAGTAATTTTGATGATTCAGTCATGACCCCCAACGCACTCTTTGGTTGATGTAGATGATATTTATAACTTTTGGCATTTTGCATTACAATGAGTGAGACTATTTTATGGAAAACTGTACCCTAGTATGAAAATGGCATGTCCAATTGGCAAAACTATAGAATTCTCGAGTAAGGTATCTCCAAGCAGTAGCATACATCTTCAGGACTGCTTGAGATACCGTGACAAGATGCCAATACCTCATACAGAAATAAGTCAGACATGTCTGGATAAACACAACAGGTATAGAACCACAACAACAATACCAAAATACACGTAGAGACATAGAGCTCTGGCATCTAAAATCCTTCATGTAGCAGCAACATATTGAAAGGGGAGAGGACCAATGAACCCCCAAACCAAACATAAACCTTGTCTTCTTTCTTGCTTCCTTTGTACCTTCAGAGTCAAAACAGGCATCTAAATAGGACTATATACAATTACAAATAATGACTAGAGATTCCTCACCGAAAAACGGCGATTGGTCATTAGTACTTACATTCCTGGGAAAGTCACGTATGTCCTTTTGGAAGAGGCTTACATTCTTACATGTCACAATAGTTCTGCTTTCATTTTGATCTGATACCCTTTATACTAACTGTCATTTTTATTATTTGGAGGTTTTCTTGAGTACGTTGTTGTGAGTCTCTTCCTATGTAACCCTTTAGAATAAACTAGAATTTTTTTGCCTTGGATCAAGCAGGCTTTGGACCACTACCCCATGTCTTCATCTCTCTATGCCAGGAAGAACAAGAAACAATTCCAGCTCTCCACTGCACGCAATCCCAGCTCTTCCACTTACCACATTGGTAACCCTGAGCAAAGCCACCCACTCTCTTTGCACCTCAGTTTCTTCACCTATAAATAGGGATAGTCACGGTACCTAATTGTGGAGTTTTTTGTGAAGAGTTAAAAAGTTATTATTTCAACAACAAATCAACAAACGACAAGTGCTGGCGAGGATGCGGAGAAAAAAGAACCTTCTTGCACTGCTGGTGGGAATGCAAACTGGTGCAGCCACTGTGGAAACAGTATGGAGATTCCTCAAAAAATTAAAAATGGAACTTCCATTCAACACAGTAATCCCACTTCTGGGATATTTCTTGGAACTATATAAGAAATCAGAAAAACCAATCAGAAAGGACATATGTGCCCCTATGTTCATCAGCACAATTTACAATAGCTAAGAACTGGAAACAGCCTAAGTACCCATCAGCAGATGAGTGGATTAGAAAACTGTGATACATCTACACAATGGAATACTATGCTGCTATAAAAAAGAAGGAACGTTTACCATTTGCAACAGCATGAATAGAATTGGAGAGCATTATGCTAAGTGAGATAAGCCAGTTGGAGAAAGATAAATACCACATGATCTCACTCATATGTGGGATATAATGAACAACATAAACTGATGAACAAAAATAGATCCAGAGACAAAGAAACACTGAACAGACCGTCCAACCTCAGAGAGAAGGCAGGGGGTTGGGGGAGGGAGGGGTAAGAGATCAATGAAAGGATTTGTATGCATGAATATAAGCATAACCAATGGACTGGGTAGTGGGGGCTTGTCCTGGGGGGTGAGGGTGGGGGGGTCAATTGGGGAAAAAGGAGATAAATGTAATACTTTAAACAATAAAAAAAGAATTTACTTTTATGACTAAAAAAAAGTTAATATATATAAAGTACTTCGGCCAGTATTTGACATATATTAAGCCATAAAATAATAGTTGTTGTTATTATGACCTTTATTGGGGTTGCTTCTTTATTCTGTAATTTTCTCCCCGATGTGGGCAATAGAGCAGTTGCATTGAAATGCATAATTTAAGTGCATAATTTAAAATAATTGAAGAATAGATTATTAGCAATTTTTTGAAAAAGATACCGCCTCCCAATTTTTACTTTATCCGTTGCTGCCTGGTTTCTATCTGCATACACCTGGACTCTGCCCTTGGAGGAGACAAAAACTCAAACTACAGGGAAGCAATTTAAAGCGGCCTAAATAAAGGAAACAGCCAAGTTCCGATGGGCATAAAGGCTGTGGGAATCCATAGGGCTAGATGGTTCCTGGGAAACTGAGTGCCTGGAAGAGTTTTTGGGTGGGAGTTCACTGTGAGAGAGGGCAGAGCAGAACTAGAGGAGACTGAAATGGAGCTACACGGTAGCCCATAGAGTAAGAGTGACTTTCAAACTATATTTCCTCCAACCTCTTATTCCACTTCAGTTTCTCTCAATTTCCTATTAACTTCATTATTTAACATTGTATTTAAAATGTTTATATAAAGGAAACATCCTTAACACACTAAAAAGGTATGCTAGACTAAGGAAAAGTGTCCTTCCCTGCCTGTTTAAAAAGAACTATCTTTCTAAAATGAAAATTCAGAAACGAGAAAGAGTTATACCTGCTATGTTGGCATATCACGATGGCAGTGAGGAATCATTATTCGCTGGGTGTAAATTTCACGTTTTTGCTTTACAGTTCCAAAACTCTGCATATGAAAAGTACAATAATGTAAACTTTTTGTAAGTCAAGTCGAATTTGCATTGCCATTGGTCGACTGTGTGCAAGTTCTATTTTTTTCACCCAGAGCTCCCTGGAGTTTTATGACAGGAAAATGAAGATGTCTTTGGCCCTCAGAAGAATTACAAATATTTGAGGCAGCAGGAGCAGGGCCTGAGCTCATGTCGAGATGCAGGTGTCCAGAGTTCCAATTCCAGCCTTCGCCAGGCTTGCTGAGTGCCCTTGGGCAAGTCACTTAACCTCCCTTGGCCTCTCCTCCCTCGCTGCTAAGGTGAGGCTGTTAATGTTCAGTTCCCTTATGGGGTGGTAAGTGCAGTAAGTAATTAGAAAATGAGAGTTTCTTCTTATGTAATCCTTTAGGAGATGAGAGTTTTTCCAAATAATTCTGAAGTGTGTTAGAAAACAAAGCAACAAAGAAAACAGAGTGAAAGCCACACAGAGCAGAAATGCAGTTATCAGTACAAAGGATTGGGGGAGACTACCTCTTCATTTTACCTAAGCAGAAAAAAAATTATTTCAGGACACATTATTTTCTCAATATATTTTTATTGATTTCAGAGAGGAAGGGAGAGGGAGAGAAAGATAGAAACATCAATGATGAGAGAGACTCATTGGTCAGCTGCCTCCTGCATGCCCCACACTGGGGATCAAGCCCGCAACCTGGGCATGTGCCCTTGACTGGAATCAAACCTGGGACCCTTCAGTCCGCAGACAGACGCTCTATTCACTGAACCAAACCCCAGCTAGGGCTCAGGACACATTATTTTCAAATAAAATTCCCACTCTCCTCCTTCTCTCTCTCTCTCTCTCTCTCTCTCTCTCTCTTTCTCTTTCACACACACACACACACACACACACACACACACACACACACACACACACGATACCCATTCCTAGTTCCTTCATTCATTTCTATTTTAAACTACTTCACTTATGTGGTCTCAAAATAGGAACCTTCCAAATAAAATCATCAGCCTTAAAACAATGTTTGAAATAATTAGGTCACACATTCGGGAGCCCTTTAATGCGGCTGCAATTCCATAACTATCTGTGCATTCCACGTATGGCCCTATTAAATGTACCAGGCACCAATGTTGCCAGCTGTCAAGAAGCAAAATGAAAAATAGTTTTAATAGCTGCTCTTTGACCTGTTTTATATTTTATGTCAATTATAACAGCACACAACCATGCATAATTATGAAGCATAGATGCATTAAAATGTACACATAATTTGTGTTCTTATGGCAACCATTGCATTAGGCTCTAGAAAACAAACCTATTGTTATAAGTCATTTGCACATTAATATATTAGTATTAAATATCGAAGACAGATTTGCCTATCCATCTGCTTTGAATCGTTGTAAGTAAATATATCTTTTTGGAGGGGTGGACAAAATCTCTACATAAATGCACTGTAGGTGCCATCTGCAACATATATTATAATACAGAGTTTAACGCCATCGTACATAGCAACTCCAGCAAAGACAGTGCCATGTGATTGTCATTTGAATGTCATTTTTTAAAAAATGATCTGGTATATGGACAGAAGGAGGAAATTTTTTTCTGGCACTGCCATAAAAATTCCTTCATTTGACTATCCCGTGGTTTTTGGATTTCTTTCTTAAAAGCTTGCATTCTTCCAAGGATAAGAGGAAAATAACTATTTTAATGCTGGGTAAATGAACCCCCCAAAAAGTATATTTTCTCTATAGCAAAATTATTAAAATACCAGGGGAAATTTGCTTTAAAACCTCTGATGAATCGTTAACAGTGACTTTGAGAAGCAGGTGACCCAACCAGAAAATAACACTTCCATGCTACGGATAAAGAACCAGGGGCTTTTTCAAGAACAATGATGTATCGCCAATTTTAACTTTTCAGCAGCCTCATGACTTTATGGCTCAATGATGTGGCTGCTGGAGTGAAGGGCACAGGAAAATCAGATTTCCCGACTCCAAGTTGTCCATTTAATACCTTGATGCTCATAAATTTGGAGGAAGTGCGACCCCTTAATCCCATCAATTTTAACCCTACATCCCAACCTCTGAGCAATTGCTGTAGATATCCACTCTACCTTAGGTCCTCTCAAAGTTAGGTCTGGAGAAGGAAAAATCAAAGAATGGGGTGCAGGGATGGGTGGTGGATATCGCAGGGGACTGTTCCCCCCAGGCCCTGATTAAAACCCACAGCAGCTTAAACTACTATTGAATTCATTTTAAGTGATCACATCGTTTCCATTTGGGTGATGAGGGAGAAGTAGAACGATTTGAACAGGCACCCTGGAGCTTCATCAGAGGTGTTTCACTCTTCTGTTCGTGTTCTTGTTAGGTGTCTATAAGTATAGATGTTAAGAATTTGTCTTCCATTTTCACGTAACGGGGCTTTAAATTCAAAGGCATGTCTAAAATGACTTCCATCTGTAGTGACTACTTCACCCACATGTTGAGCAGTTTATAGGAGTTACATCTACTGCCAAGGTATCACCCAGATTTTTTTTTAAAATCTTTGTTTCAATTAAAAGGTATACTATGTTTCTTTAGGATCTTAAAGATATTTGTCTTAAATATATCACTTTACATAATTATGTAAAGTTTAAAATGTTTGGAAGAGAGGACTGGAAATATCTGCCTTTTATGCACTTTTTTAACTTGTAACCCTATGGAAAGAAAAATTGCTCTGTACCAATATAGCTGGTTCCTATTAAGATTAGCCAGATAAACAGAATAACTTTCTGAGGAGATGGTGGTACTGATAAAAGAAAATGAAAACAAAAGGAGGAGGAGAAAGCTGGAGACAAAAAACAACAACAAGCCGAAACCGGTTTGGCTCAGTGGATAGAGCGTCGGCCTGCGGACTGAAAGGTCCCAGGTTCGATTCCGGTCAAGGGCATGTACCTGGGTTGCGGGCACATTCCCAGTAGGAGATGTGCAAGAAGCAGCTGATCGATGTTTCTCTCTCATCGATGTTTCTGACTATCTATCTCTCTCCCTTCCTCTCTGTGGAAAATCGGACAAGATTTTGAGTCCTATGAATGAACTGGAAGTAAAGAAATAAAGATCACAGAACTACGTCACAGAGAAAGATATGCTCACATTTTTGAGTTTTAAGGTACACTTAGTTTAAAATTATATGCTTTTCTAATTCTAAATGTTAACAGGACACCAATTTATGAGAAATGACAAAATGGTTAGTTATTCACAGAGCAAATTTCTCACTATTGCATTCAGGGTGAAAATAACATAGTCAATCCTAGATTACTTGTTTTTAGCACTATTTCCTCAAATCTATGTCTATAGCACATTGTAATTCATATTTGTTTAACCCACAAACATTTGACAACATCTGTAATTTGCTCAATCCCATCTCCTAAGATTGAATTTTTAAAGTTTTAAAGTTTTTAAAAATTACTATTAATTATTCATTTTACCCATTTAAAATCTTACAAGAATGCGTTTCTTGACTTCTATTATATCTTGCTGGTTTGACAACACAGTTTAACTGACTTCCAAGACTGCTTCATTTTTCTACTCTTAATTATCCAATCCAACTAAAATTAACTTTTCAAAATAGCATTCTTTCAACATACCAGTCACAAAACTAACTACAAAAAAGTTCTATACATTTTGGTGGATAATATTTCAGACCAAACTGCTTGAATTGATGGAACATCTTTAACATTGTTTAAGAATCTGAGATTTTTTTCCCCAAAATTTGTCTTCTTATCTTGACTTCTTTATCCTCAGTGAAATCTGTTTGTGTTATTCCTGTTATCATCTCTACCCTTGTTTGGTTCAAAGCAACTTAAATTGAAAAAGAAACCCCTTGCTTGTCACAAGTGCCTATCTGAATCTTGCTTTGTTAATCTCTGCTTGATTCCCTTTGCATTCCAAGAAATTTCTTTAGTGAAGAAACTTTATTTAGAAGGTTATTGCCATATCTATAGAGAAATCACCAATTTGACTTATTCATTTAACATTATCAGCCCAGGGCTAACACGCAATATTTATACATTTGGCAGAGGTTACCAACTCTGGAGCATGGCTTTTCTTTGCTGTGATAAGGAGGCCGGCATTAATGGCAATGGCCCGGGTTCCATGCTTAGGAAGCACAGCTCAACAGCTGCCTATTTAGGTTGAGACCATGGGCCTCTATCAGAAGGTCAGGGCCCATCTTTAAGCATATAGCACAAGGTAGCATTTCTCAGTACTGAACGCTTGGGGGTGGGAGACTGGTGCAACATTATATAATGCATACCCTAATTTAATTAAAGAATAATTGTCATACAGCTTCAGGCCAGAACAAAAGTGATAACAAATGAGATTTGGGCAAAATATCATCCTATCTTTAAATATTATTTAAAATTTACGTAAAGTTCCCAGATAATTTTTCACTTGGCAAAGAAAAAAATGTTTGTAGAAAAATATGCAATTTGACCTTTGAATTATTTTAATCTTTAGAATAGAAACAATCTATGCATTACCATATAGATTGCAAATTGTATAACTGATTTTTCTTTGCATATAAAAATTTACTTAATGGCAGTCTGGGTGCCCATATACTAGTAAACTCTGCAGGTAGATCTGAAGGTATATTTTCAATGGTACTACTTCCTTGTCCTAAAGATCTAAAGATTGAAATTATTATTTGGGGGAAATCTATTTAGTCTTCAAGTAGAAACATCTTGGAGTTTGTAGAAGTTTCAGTTTTTGAAGATATCACAACCAAAAAGATTTATTGAGTGCCACTATGCTCGAAACTGTTTAGAATCAAAATATTAACCCACAAAAAAAGCTTTATGTTGGCAAAGTGATCCATTTAGTTGCCTATCTTGAAGAAGAAAAAAAGATGATCAAATTGATTTAAGAAACAGCTTTCTGGTTATGAGCTTTGGTGAATTTATAAAGGTTGAACTTCCCAGGCTGGATGTAAGACTAATATGGCTCTGATTAAACTGTGATATGCAGAAAAGTCAAAGAAAACTACAGCAAACCTCTGTATCTCTGAGCCACCAAATGATAAGGAAAACAGGGCCAGCCCCATCTAATACATGTGCAAAAAATCAGGTTACTCAAACCACACGTGGGGATAACATCCAATGGGTGTAGTATAAGTAAATATTTGTTTAGGGGCCCATTCTAGAAGAATGAAAAGTATTTAAACAGAAAATTGGACTAATAAAAGCTCAACATTTGGTCCTAGACCAGCAGGCTGCTCACGGAGAAAAGCACTAGCTATGGTAAAGCCAGACCCTGAGAGCCAAGAGGTGGCAGAGGAGGTTGATGTTCCAAGCATTGCTGGCCTGTGGGAGTGTCCGTGACAGGCTACAGGAAGAGATTCCATCCTTCTTTAACTTGGTGGACGGCCTGCAAGCTACTAGGGGAGTCCCTTCCCCCTAATCCATACTGTTCAATTGTCACTAAAGCTTGTAAACAGGTGCCTCCATCAGTTACCTCCGAGTGGTTTGAACAAACTAACATCATAACAAGAGTGTTTATGGAAAAATGCTTAAGCACTGAAGCAGAAAGGGCTTAGCACTGATCAGACCTCTCTTCCACCTTTATTCTTCACTGTTCACATTGAAATGCAAATATCAGCGCAGGGTTTCCACTGGCGTGCCACTCACAAATTGAAAAGCAGTTTTTATCTATGCAAATGTAAGCATGGTAATTGAAGTTAATCAATCAATGCTAGCTTTCACTAAAACCTTGAACATGATTGAATAAAGTAATTATCATTCAGCAGAAAATGATGAAGTTGTAGACAGCATGAACCTTATTAAAGGAGGATTTTGAGTCACAATGGCTTAATTTAGCTAACAGCCCAGCCTTAGCTTAAGCAACATACTACTCTAGAATTGTTTTATGATTTAAAAACAACAACAACATTAATGAGGGTGGGGAAAGTGGAGGTAAGGGTAAAAACAGGGATTTTTTATTATTATTTTCACAGTACTGGATTCATAAAAAAAAATACTTGTTATACTACAAAGGAGAAGTCATAATTGACATCTTAAAAAAAAACCCTCTAGATCAGTGAACAAAGATTGTTTTGACATTTTTGTTAGAGCCAACAGCACCAACAGGCTCTTAATTCTATTGTTTTATTTTTAACATAAATGCATGAAATAGAGTGAGCATCTCAGAAGTCTTTGTAAAGTAAAACCAAAATTAGAAAAATGTTTTCATGTAAAAAGTAACATATTAAGATATAAATTGAGTGCTAACCTTTTAAAAGTATAACTTCAAATATAATTTGTATTTTTTTTACTGATTTACAGCAGTTTCAATAACAGAGCATATGCTGCATTTAGCACAGCCTTTCAAATAGTTCATTTTTCTGGAGTGGCATCTATTCAATGACTCACCTTGATTTATTAAAGAAAACAGTCTATCAGAAAGTGTTTTAATATTCCTTCTAGGGTACTTTTCCCAGTTTTTTTAATACTCTTATCTATTCTCACTTATGATTTAAATGTTTTTGAGGCATTAAAAACAAAATTATTTTATTTAAGCCAGAATTGAATACTATTGCTGGGAAAAAAAATCACTTCAGGTAGCGTAAGGGAAATAATTCATCTCTGGGAAATGTAATCAGCAGTTAGTGTGTAACATAATGTAAACTGATTATGGAAAGAGGCTCCATTTAGCTTTTTCCAATGTATTTTTGAAAAACAAGGTTAACTAGCAATATTTAGATTAGAGTAGCCCAGCAGGATATGGTGACTCTTAAGAACCTACAGTAAT
>NW_005871137.1:1072324-1188185 GCF_000147115.1 Myotis lucifugus
GATGGGAGTGAATCCTACTGTTAGAGCAAAAGGACACAGGAGCAGCTTCTGCCAGGTCAGCTTTCGGGAGGTTTCCGTCCCTACGTTAACTTCCTCTACACTTCACCTGTTTTAGGGCTGAAGTAGAAATAGTTCTGTTTGAGCTTAATGATCTTGTGTTTTGCAGACGGCGCTTCTGATGGAATCGCAATGAATGGTGAGATAGTGATCAGGTTTTTGTTTTCTTAAAAAGTTCCTCGTCTTGTATTGTGGGTTATGCTAAAATTACTCTAATTGGTCTAATTTTTATTTATTAGCAACAAATTGTTCTAGAACTAAAGCCAGTTTTTAATGATCCAAAACAGAAATGTTCTAGTCTATTAGCATCTATATGGAATAAATCAATATTAAAGCTAATTAACCCTTTTCAAAAGCATTTTGTCCCAGGTTTTTATTTAATGGTTCAGTGCTGCTTAAAGCATGGATCAAGCTGGATAAGCTCCATTTAAAAAAAATGGCCCGTTTTTGAAAACAGTTTAGCAGCTCACTATGACGAATATATTTATCGGGATAAACTTGACTTTTTTCCAACTGTATAAATAACAAACCGGGTTTCTTAAAAGATCTGATAATAAAATAGAGATTAAGGACAACAGACAAATTTGTCCACTTAGCAGTATTATAACATTATAGTAACTGACCTAATTGATTGCTTTTAAAAATATTTATCCATCCATAGGCATATTTTCAATTTTTACTTATGAGGATATTCCTAAGGGAGAGGGAATCTCCATATTAGATATTCATTCTAGGTCAGATGTGAAATGTGAACCTATGATTTGTCCTTTTTGGAAGAAGCCATGATTTTTTAATACTGTTCAAACACATAGTGCAAAGCATACACCTTTGAGATATAAATGACTAATTTGACATATGAAACCCATTGAAAATTATATATATTATTTAAGGAACTCGACACTCTTCCCCTTTTGTTATACTAGCAAATCACAGAATATACTTTAATATCAAGCTATTTTTGAGTTATAAAATAGATGATCTATTTGTACATGAATTAAATTCCTCATGGTTCCAGAGGAATTCATTTGTGATGTTATGAAATTTTGATTAGCCTGCTGTAAAATCAGAATTGTTTACCACAAGTGTCTGGATTCTGACTCTTGCAGTCTTTCCAAACAAATAATGCAATGAACTGGAGTGGGGGGTGGGACAGAGTAATTTATGAAAACATGGTACACCATAATTTTGCCATTTTTTCTACAATAAGGATGGCAAGTGATTCATGGGATAAAATGAAATATTTCTCACTGTCATTTCAATGGATCTAAGATTTACAGCTTCTTAACTTAGATAGGAAAGATTCTGTATGCATAAGAATGAATTGCAAACCAATTAATGAGGGAGATGAAAACAAAACAATTGATTTTAAGTAGAGAAAATCTAACAAGCAACAAATTAGAAAGGAGAAGAAGCAACTATTTACTCTAAGACCTTTGAAGGAAGGAGGTTGTGAGAGGGAACTGCTCACTTAGCAGAGGGCATTAAGGTCAGGTTAAAGAAAAGTGATATGTTGATCGGATCTCATTACATTTAGATTGCTTAGACAGACACGGGGAGGTAGCTTTTAAAGCAAAATCAGATATACCTACATTGGATTTTTTTAAATCACAAAAAAGTTAGAACCAGTTTTACAGTATAAGTTTAAAACAAGTAAAATAAAAAAAAATCCTGTGACTATAAGTATCAGGACCAAAAAGAAAAGAAAAAAAAAATGTTGACACCTCCTAACTCCTTGAGACACCACACTGAAGAAAAGCTAGCAGCCGCCACTGAAGAAGTGAACTTGAACTCTATGGGAGTCACTATACCTGGAAAATGAGAGCAGATACTCTGCTTAAGACACAAAAGAGTGGGCTTGAATGGCTCAGAAGCTGGTGGAACCAGTTGCACCGTGTGCCATGCCCTAGTATCCCAGGTGGGTACTCTGAGACTCGATCCTCCCGTCTCTTCCACTGAAAGGTGATATGCTATCTACGACTATAAGATACATACCTCAGCTTTCAGTTTCAAGCAACTCCAGTGTGAATGCAGGTAACTAACAGGGGACTGGTGGTAGGGTGTGCTAAGCAATGCAATTTAATGCCAGATGTGACGAACAAAGATGGCCTTGGTCATGTTGCTAAAGCAGTTTTGCTTAGATCATGGAAATCAGGGGTCCTCAAACTTTTTAAACAGGGGGCCAGTTCACTGTCCCTCAGACCATTGGAGGGCCGGACTATAGTTGAAAAAAAAACTATGAACAAATTCCTATGCACACTGCACATATCTTATTTTGAAGTAAAAAAAACAAATGTTTTCGGCGGGCCGCATGTGGCCCGCGGGCCGTAGTTTGAGGACCCCCTGATGTAAATTTTATTATTCTGGGTCAAATATTTAACAAAATGCAAAGATAATTATTGCTTTTGGCAAAGGGCCCACAACCTTCTTTGTGCAGGATCTACAGGACTATCCTGGTGTCAGCATGGCTCACATATATCATGTTATGAGCATGTATTTCACAAGGTTGGTAGCTAATTAGAGGCCTAAAATACAAAGTGCAGGCACAAAAGGCTCATCAACTCCATCTCCTATACAGAAATCCTCTCAGAAGGATGCCGTATCAATTTAAAACTTCTGTTGTGCCTCCTTCATAAGTCAAATGTCATCAGGTGGAATCTAACACTAATGATAATGTGGTGTTGACAAAGATTTGCAAATATCAATGTTAGTATCCATTTTCCTTTGATTATCAGAAATTGTATATACATTCCAAAAACTGAAGCAATCCACTTTGACAAATTTTAAAGTGCTACAAAATTTGATAAGCTAGATCAATGAACAATGTTTTGAGCTGCTATATATTTTTTTCCAGGCACTGAACAAACAGTTCATTGTTACCAGTCGGGGGGAGGCGGGGGGGAAGGGGGGGCATGGCTTTGGGTATTCTAGGCAATGCCAAAGAAACTTCAGAAGCTCACACATGCTTTGAGCACCAAAAACCAGGAGGCAGTGCATCTAAACCACAAATGGAGCCTATGGTATGCTCCACACACGTGTGTAAATTAAAACTTATAAAATAACATGGGCATTGTAAAACTTGTGTTAAAACTGATAACAGCTTTACTGATTTACTGACAATGAAAATATATAGCATTTTTTCTGTCAGAGCATTTATCAACACTTGGCAACCCTGTACTAACTTGACATGTGAGATGATCAAAATGGATTATGTAATCTTTCCCATTCATTTCTATTGATTTTAGTTATGATAAAATTCATCAGTGTGCCTGGGAACCCTCAGGCTGAAAGGCTCTTGGAGACAAAAAAAAAAAGGAAGGAAAAAAAAAAGAATTCAGCTGAGTTAGTTGTAATAGGATGAATGTAATTTTAGAATAGGATTGCACAAATCCAGAAGTCATGCCCTAAAGGCTGCAGCAACAAATTAATACAAATAATCCTGGCAGTCTCAAAAAATTACATCTGTCTATGCAGAGATTTACTTTTGAGATCAAATTATGAAATTTCAAGCTAAAAGAATTAATGTGTAAGTGCCATTAAAAACATAGTTTGTAAACATATTTTCAAACTTTTTTAAAAAAACTTCAACAGTAATCAAAGTTATTTCTCTGACTGCAAGTAACATCAAAATGCCAGCAAATGGACCATTTTAATCAGTTTTATTGATTCATGCTTTCAGTTCTTATTCCGTTAAAAACAAGGCACATTAAATACATCCTCTTATTGCTCTATAAATGCATGCAGCTCATTCCGTATATCAAAAGTAATAAATAATGGCGATAAAACACCAAGACAGTTATAAAAATGACAACCCAGCCTCAAACATAGTATTTAACAGTCCAATCTAGAACAATAACCCAACACGATACATAAAAGAGCCATGAAAACATGCAGTGTGTTTCTCTACTTCACTACTGGGCTTATACTTGATCTTCTTTAAAAACACAGTAGGGCTTTTTTACTCCCTAAAAAGGGCTGACATAATGCAAAACAGTGCAAGTTATAGCGTCACCGACATCAGTATTATTACATTCATAGGCCAAAATACAAATACATAAAAAAGGGAATAAGATCAATGATCATTCTGACAGTATGTTTAGTAAAAGTCAGAGTGAAATTTTCATTGTACAAAAGAGAAATCTACATTGAAATCTAATTTGAAAAAGACAAAACAAAGCTAGAAAATAAAGCAGAATAGGGAGCATGCATTTAATTGTAGAAACCCTAAAGTTACACTCAGTATAAATTGATTAAAAGCACGAATTTTGCAAACAGCATGATGGATATGAGGCAGGCAACCCTGGCTTAACAAATAATCCAGCACGATCACTCCCGTATGACTGTGGTCGAGCTATTTAAAGGAACATCCAGGTCTCACCACAGATGGGGTTTCCTTCACCTGAATCCCCTTAAAGGCTCTTGAAAGAAATCACTTGATGGATAAAAGACAATCCCTGCACACCCCACTCCCACCCTCACCCCCCGCGCCCACAGCATCACCTACATCACATTTATAGGAAAAGGGCAAAACATTCTTTTGCACTCGGAGTAGGTTTTGCAGGGGCTTGTTCCCCAATTTCTTGCTTCGTTTCTGAAATCAGGTGAAGAAGCTGTGCAGGTTTAATTAAGAACTTACACCCAAATGTGGGGGTGCTTTATTCACAGTAAAGACTTGGAACCAGCGCGTTTCCAAGATGAGTTTCTGGGATCGATGAAGGAGCGTATGTTTTAGAATTAGCAGATTTTAAGCAAAAGCAAATATGCTCAAAAGAAGAAAAGTGTGCTTTTCTTTGTCCTTAAAGGAACTTCACTCAGAGCAAAGCGTGCACAAACAAGGCCTGTGTTACAAACACAGCTTTGCCCAGGCCAGTCAGGTCTTAAGCTGGGTCCCTACTGCAATGGATTCTGGGAGGATAAAAGTCACCCTTATCATCTCTAACTAGAAAAAGAGAAAGACAGAGAACACAGGTGTACAGTATTGTGGCACATCATCTGTAATGGTTGAAAGGACAGCTCTTCTGTCTGTTAAGTGTCACTGGATTCCAAACGGTGAAATGTATCGTCTTGATAGAAAAATACTAAATTACAAAGCCACAAGCTTCCATTATTTAAAAAAATAAAATAGCCAGTATAAAAAAAAAATCACACCTTGAAAGAAAAACTTCACAGTGGTACCTCGGAGCATCCCTTGCTCTGTTTTAGGTTTTCCTTTCGAAGTGGCAAGTCTAAAACATCCTTTAAAAGCAAAAGGAGTGAAGATGCTACCTTAACTGTTTCCGAAGTGAGGATGGGTGCTTACGTGAGTGAATTTCCAGTGTTGATACTATAACATCCAGGCTCATACCCCACTCGAATGAGGCATAAAGATAGGCTACAATATTGACATAAACAGAAATAACAGCACAAAAATGTTTCATGTACCAGTTTAAAAAACTAAGACTTTAAGAGTGTGCAGTGAAAACCTGACATTAAATAAAGGGTTAGATTTCACATACACAACCTGATCTGGAGACACAAAAAATAGGTAGTTAACTTCACAAGAAGAAGCACAAAAAATAAATATTCAGGTGACTGGCTAAAATGCCAACAAAATATTGCAAAAGCATACCAAAATAGACCTTTAAATTCAATTCATTATTTGTGAAATGAAATACAGATTGGATTTTTGTTTGTTTTGTGTCTCTGTGTGTGTATGTGTGCTGGGGGGATGTGTGTGAGTGTACGTTTGTGTGGTTTTATATTTTTCTTTTTCTTTTTGGTTGATTAAGAACTTTTCCACTGAGTACAGAATGAGAGAGGCTTTAGGTAACCTAAAGGACCTTGAGTGTTGTGCCTTTTTGCAAATAATTATAAAGTTACTGAAGGGTTATTTCTATCCTCATTGCTGTCTGTTTACAAATACTCCCCCAAAAGGATGCAGTAAACCAAGCAAAACAGGTCATGTCTGACAATATCACACACTCTAACATTTAGGATTTGGGGATTAAAAACTGTGCTATCATATGTGGATCTTTAATAAACACAGGTTTTTAACCCTTAAATGTATCAATTACTCCTACAAAAATTTGGGAAATTCAGTCTCATCCCATTACATCTAACTTACCACTGAAATGCCGGTTTTAAAGTTAAAAAGCAAGAATCTTCCTGGCAACTATAATAGTCAAAGAAAAACCAGCAGTGACTGAGGGAGGAAAAAAAAAAACACACAACGAATTGCTGAGATGAAACTATCACTGTAACTCCCAGAAATGTCAATGCTATCCTTATCTTATACCTGTGATTCTGGAAGCTTTCGGAGTTTCTCTTTCAGACTTGCTCCTGTAACCAGATCTAAATGTTTCCTTCCCTCTCAGCTTTGCCAGTCATGCTCTACATAGAAAATTGTGCGACAGTTTGGAGAAGGAAGGCAGACAAGCTGGAGGAAGGAGTGGCTGAGAGGTCTTCTCTTAATAGGCCACTCTCAGCTCCATTTCTTTTAAGAACAAATGCTATCTACAAGCTTAACATCCAAAGCTTTGGGTATGTTACAAAAGTCTTCCAGCTCCTTTTTTCAATTTCAGCCAAAGCATTCTGCCTCTAGAATTGAATTAGAATAAATGAACAAATACACAAAAAGTGAGCATGTCCAGTCTAATCGGTCACAAAATGGATACAAAACATTAAGGCAGGGTGCATCAAAAATGAGGAAAAGGGATAAAATACACTTTTTAGAAGCGAGAGTGAATGGCAAATACAAAGAAGGGGTATACATCAACATCCTAAAGCTTTGGAATGTTTCCCAGTGTTTAAAAAAAAAAAAGCAGCTATCCATATCCACTATTTTGGAGTGTTGTATTTCGTAACTGTTGTTACATGATGATTTGTTGTTCCTATGTGTGTTGGCCGAGGAGTCACTGCTCACACTCACAATCCTCCACAACTTCTGTCCACCGGAATGGGAACCCTTCCTTCCAGGTTCTCTTCCGCCGTTTTCAGTAGGATTGCCAGCCGGCTTCCAGACACCCTTCCTTTCTGAATAGCACTCATCAGCTTAAAGAGAAAACAGGCAACAGATTCAGAAGGCAGGCTGGCTCACTCCCTTCCTCACGGCGTTTGAATGGTCACCTTTGCTGTAGGCAGAGGTCATTAAGTGCTCCATCAAAAGCCATGGCAGGTCCTCTAGCTCAAATCGAAAGAGGACAATTTTTGAATATTTCAGAAATGGGGGCACGGGCAGGTATTTTTTCACTGCTGTAAAAACTACACCCATCTAGCAAAATCGGCCTGCCTTTAAATGCAAATACAATACGTCACTTTTTTGTCCTTTAATGTGCTCAGGGTGCATAATTTTTTTTGAGCAACTCAAATATTGGATCATGAGTTCCATTTTAAAATCTTAAAAACGAATCTCAGGGATTGAACAAAGACAAACCATGATCTATATTTAACTACTCTTTTTTAATGTTACTGTACTTGACAACTCCAATTCCCCTAAATCCAAATTCTTAAAGACTGGATAAAGTAATTTACATTTGAGTACTTGAAAATGGACCCAGAGATCTACCTGAAGAATTAAAAGCACTCCACAGCCCAGATTTTAGCTAATTCATTTTTATCCAAGGATAAAATCAGAATTAGTCTTGAAATTACATGCAGTCAGTGGGCAAAGGCCTTTAATCTTGAAGGCACTTCGCCATTATGAGCGTGGGGATATTTTTTTCCCCTTTTCCAGTTTATGTGATTTTAACTCTTTGCTTTTCTTAGTATCACTTCTTCAATCTTTTATTTATTTATTTAAAAGAGCACTGAGTTAGCCATTCACTGGAATATTTTTTAGGGTGATAGCTTTCAGCTTACAGCGACACCTTTCTTTAAATGGCTCTGAAGAAGAGTCAGAGGCATGTGCCAAGGCGCAGGATCAGAGTTGCCTGACCTTATTAAAAGCTGCTTCACAAGCTACTGCCTATTAGAGATTGACTCCTACATGCACAAGTGGCATCAGAGCCCAAACCTAAAAATAAAGTCACGCAACCACGTGATGCCTGCAGGGATCCTTCCAGTGGGGATTATTGAGAAACCGAATCTATACTGACAAGGGTGTTTAATGAGGTAAACATGGACTCAATCCCGAGGGGAAAAAATTGTATTAAAAAAACAACCCTGACAACATACTTTACATATGACAAATGACGTAACATAAAGAATGCTGACATCTAAATACAGAACAATTTATTGTCTATTGTTTTGTCTCTGAGTGCATGAAGACCTTCAAAGTTTATCAGAGCTAACAAATCTGATAGAACTGGAGCTTTTCATTTATCCACAAACATTATATGATGTACCAACCTTTAAAAATTCAAAGTTTCTTTAAACATTATATGTATCTTGAAACCATACTATAAGGAGGAAAAAAAACATTTGGGTGTGAATATATTTTATGAGAAATATGATCAGCAATTTTTAAGTTGAAAATTAGACTGTATTTGTACTTAGTAGAGGCATGAATAGTCTCTTTCATTAAGAATTGGACAAAAAAAATAAGGAATACTCAATTATTAAAAACTGTACAAGAAAACCCACAGATGGTTTAAATTACTTTGTATGTGTTTAACTCTATTGCATTCAAAAAATTACTCAACACTCAAACCAGAGAGCATATCCATAAAATTAGATTCTTATTGCTTCTAAAACCCTAGGTCAGTGGTTCTCAACCTTCCTAATGCTGAGACCCTTTAATACAGTTCCTCATGTTGTGGTGACCCCCAATTTCATTGTTACAAATTGAACATAATTAAAGCATAGTGATTAATCACAAAAACAATATGTAATTATATGTGTGTTTTCCGATGGTCTTAGGCAACCCCTGTGAAAGGGTCGTTCGACCCCCAAAGGGGCCGCGACCCACAGGTTGAGAACCGCTGCCAACCTTAAGTACTATTGCTTATTTACAACACATGAAATGAAACATAAACTATTTCTTTAAAGTTTTCTAAAATACTGAGACAAACCATAAAATATTCTAAAAACAAACTAGACAAAAATGTATTAAATGATTTCTAATTGCCAAGCACAGATTTTAACCTCAATTCAAAACGTGAACTTAGTTAGCCGGTAAGCTAAAGAACTAAACATCCTTTTTTGTAATGCTGGACACAACCTGTGAAAATTTTCTGCATTTAGATTCAACAATGCTCTTATCTGCAGCTCATCTCCAGAGAGACAATTACCATTTCCTTTGCCTTGATCTTGTTTGTTTAACTTGACACAGTGAAGAAAGGGCTGACATTGACCAAAATCCCCAGCATTAATTTATTTCATGTTCAGCATTCATCATTGCCATGGTGCAAGCAAGACCTGGCATTCATTTGAAATACCTGCCCAAGAAGCACTACAGAAAAAAACCCGGCTGCTTGGAAACCAATACATACTTCATATTATCAGAGTCCTATGGACAGCTACAATAATGTATGGGTTTGTTGAATTTCTCTCTTTTAAGGAATGATGTGCAGCATCCAATTGGAAGTTAAAGTAGCAAAATGTATTTCCTTCATGGTTACGATTAAAGAATTGAGCCATGAGTAAGTAAAAATAGAAATGCTTGAATTATATGGTCTTGACCCCAGAATGCATGTTCCCTTTCTTTTGTTTTTCATGTTCTTTATAATGTAAGAATATAATAATAACATTTCAGGATCTCAAGTGAATATGATTCTCAAATGAATGCGACAGTGATTTTTAAAACTTTTCCTTAAAAAATTACTTTCCACATTAGAAATGTTGTGTTATAGCTCCTTGAAGCAGGTAAAGAATGGTCTGGCAGTGGTATTCCATGGCACATTTCTTTACAAAGCATACTTCTTACTCACCCCCTTTAGGCCATAATTAACTTAAATTTAATCTAAATTGCCCAATATAACAGAATGTGTCTTATAAAAAGGAAAAAGAATGTGCACCACATAGAGCCTTATCCTTGAAGGCAGACATATCAACTTTTGCTGGCTTCAAGCTCTCTTCTTTTTCAGAATGAAGTAACAACTGTGTGGACATCAAACTCTATCCTGGAGCAACCATTGGCAACCAAAAGATAAAAAAACAAATACATGCGTTTCCTTTCAGTAACACTCACCTGCAAAAATTCATCAAGTTCAACTTGTCCATTTTTGTTCAAATCTACTTCATTCAGAATTTCATGTAGTGTGTTTTCATCCATTTGGATATTGATACTCTATATTAAACCACAAAATAAAGATTAACTAAAAATTATGCAAATCCTTTTAATAATGTTACCAACTTTTCAAAAATTAAAAGAGAAATATTACCCATAGAAATACCTAGATAAGGAAAAAATATCTACTATAATCTTTACATTCTTTTGCTATCCAAGATATTGAGTAAAAAAAAAAAAATTACCTCTAATACACGCTGAACATCAACAGTGGTAATAAAGCCCTTTTGGTCTGTATCAAACTTATGAAATCTCTTCTTGTACCTGGAATACAATGTTGAATAATGGAATAATATACTTATGTAGGTAAGAGAGAGAGAGAGAGAGAGAGAGAGAGAGAGAGAGAGAGAGAGAGAGAAACTTATTAGAAGTACCTGTCAACGTCTGAAGCCAGCAGGCAAATTTCAGAGTGATCTGTTAACTGTTCTGATCGAGATTTATAACCCATTTCGAAATACAGAAACTTCTTAGCTGTTTCAAGTTCTTCCTAAAACACAGACACACACAAATTTCAAAGATTTATAGTAAAATGTATTGATTTTTTTTCTTTTGATGTTCTAAAAAGAAGCTAGCTTATCCTCACTTATCTGACCAGCACATTTTTATTTCTTCCAGACTTATTAAAGTATAATTTATATTCAACAAAATCCACCTATTTTAGGTACGTAGTTTGATGTATAGTCTACCATGATCAGGACACAGAACACTTCTATCACCCTAAAAAGCTTCCTTCTGCCCACTTGCAGTTCATCTCTTCCCCAGGCAACCACTGATCTGTTTGTTTGTTGTTGTTTTTTGTCACAAGTTTTGCCTTTTCTAGAATTTCATATAAAAGGGGTCATATAGCAGGTAGTCTTTTGCGTTTGACTGCTTCCACAGCATAATGATTCTAAGATTCATTCATGTTGTTGCATGTTTTATTATTTTGTTTGCTTTTAATGCAGAATACTCTTCCACCAGCAAAATCTACAGGACCAAAATCTGTGGTTTTGGTTAAAAAAAAAAAGGCAATTAAAAGTGAAGAAAATATATAGGACTTGAACAACTACTTAGAATGTAGTATGCAGTATACCCAGACAGACAACATGAGATTAGCTATTCTGAAATTCTGTCACAAGGATTCTGATAGTTGGGTGGAAGTTACTGAGTAATGAGAAGAAACAAGCTATCCTGACTAGTTCTACCTGTCTTCTCAAATGTTCCAGACTCAATTGATACTATTGCTGAGAACACTGTCATTCTTTAAAAAAAAAAAAAAAAAATCACACACACACACACACACACACACACACACACAATTGAGTTCAGAGAGGAAGAAAAAGGGAGAGATAGAAACATGCCCTGACCGGTTTGGCTCAGTGGATAGAGCGTCAGCCTGCGGACTCAAGGGTCCCAGGTTCGATTCCGGTCAGGGACATGTACCTTGGTTGCGGGCACATCCCCAGTGGGGGGAGTGCAGGAGGCAGCTGATCGATGTTTCTCTCTCATCGATGTTTCTAGCTCTCTATCCCTCTCACTTCCTCTCTGTGAAAAATCAATAAAATATATTTTAAAAAAACAAACAAACAACAACAACAAAAAACATATTTCCATTGCACCGATTTTACCAGGTCACATTCTATAAAACTCATTCAAGATTCATTTCCCTGGAAATAGCTTCTCTGATGCTTCCCTCCAAGAACAAGCTCTTCTTTGATACATATCCCTTCATTGCCCATGTGAGTTATTCATACACCATCAAGCAAGGAACCATGGAATTTCAAAGTTGGAAGCGATTTTTCCCTAGAATTCACCCAATGCATCTCCCTAACCTCACATTTCCTTTACAATATTCCAAAAATGGAAGCAGGAGTTCTTCATCTAAAATATTCTCACAATAGAGCGATAACTCAATACCACTGAAAGAAGCCCATATAGGGATGGCTCTAATTGCTTAAAAGTTTTATGTTGAGATTAAGCCCATCTCTTTGTAATTCCTCCAATTTGTTTGGGATTAACAAGTACCTAGGAAGGAGTAACTACTAGCTTCACCAATCTGGAGATATGATTCCTATTAATGCAGCTTCAGATTACAATTGCATTTGGGGGCAGCCATGATTTACTGTTAACTGCTAGGCATTCATAGATAACAGAAACCATATTTCATTTTTGCATGTGTTACTGGTAAGCCTTGTCAAATCTATAATGAACGAATGGAATCGTGTTTCTACGTATTGCAAGGTTTACCATTTATCGCTAATTATACCTAATGAAATTTCACCTCTTGCTTCCATTTGTCATTAAACATTCACTCTCCCTCCAGTTCCTATTATTGGTGTGCCAAAGATGCATGCCATCAACATTGTAATCTCAGCACTTGAAGCAAGGTCAAACCAAGGACAAAATCCTCAGAGACCTCTTCTGAGACAAACAGTGATCATTTGATTACAAATCCACCAATTTAAAAAAAAGATATCACATGGGGCTTTGAAGAATGCTTTAAGGAACTTAAATACACCATTTCTATAACATTTCCTTGATTTAACAATCTTGCTAATCTTTATGAAAAGAAAATGAGATATCTGAAATGATTTTTTCCTAAATAATTCCTTACTAGCTTCCAATGAACACTACACGTCTTGCTAAATCAATAAAATAAACTTAAAATGCCCTAATCTAGAAAACTTTCCCAGAACAATGCTAAGATCACCAGTTTATAAGCTACAAACTATATTTTTCTCTCTTCTCCTTTTTTGGAATTTGGTGCTACATTTGCCCATCTTTTGTCTTCTGGTTCTGGTTCTGTTTGCTACAATATTTTAAATCTCAACAGTGGTTAAATAAATTCCATCTGCAAATTCTCTGAGTAGCCTGAGGTATAATCTTTCTGGGTTGGCATACAAACTCATTTAGAGCAACCTTCTATTTAAATATCTATTTCCTCTTGCCAATATTTATTTTTCTCTTTTCACACTGAAAATCATTCTTCTTGACCAAAAAGAAAAAAAGAAAAACAATTTGGTATTAAACTATAAGTTGAAAAGTTCTCCCTTTTCTCCAGCATTGAAGAATATGGTGCCAGTCTCATCAAACAATCATCTAGGTTAGGCCTCACTGGCATTCTTTTCCATTTGTAAAAGTTGTTTCTTGTGTGTGTGTTTTTTGTCCTTAGCATTTTTTTCCCCAACAGTCAGCCAATCCCTGACACTATTTATATACAACCATATCATTCCTAGATACCCTTTCATTGTTGAGCACTTGTCTTCCATCTGTTTTAAATTTGCTGCTTAGCAGCTTGCTTTTTTCAGTCACTTCATTTCTTCACTGGCTTCTTCCCCATTGAAATCAATTTTGAAAGAATTTCTTTTTGTGAGACTCCCTCAATCTATTTAAGTGGTCTTCTCTTTAAAGTCTCTCAATGAAATGCATGCTTTGTCTGAAAGTTATAAAACCTCCTTACCAAATCCTATGGGGCATTTCCCAAAATACGTCCTAGTCTCCCTTTCCCCCAGCCCTTCCAAAATGTGAGAGTCGAGTCTGTCTCCGAATAAGTTCCTTTTTGGAGACTGACAGTGCACATAAGTATTTTAAAGGCACCAAATCACCTACACTGAAGAAAATGATTTCATTTGTTTAACTCATAATTTTCCACGCTTTTGACCATGTAGTCATCTTTTGACTTATATTATTTATACCCTGTGGGACACAATTTGAAAGGGTATTACATAAGTGTCCTTTTTCCCCCCCACCCTTGACAAGCCCCTGCCCTCCCTTACCCCCCAGTGTCTTATGTCCATTAGTTATATATTACTTATATTATTTATACCCTGTGGGACACAATTTGAGTGTTCTATTTCTTAAATATGCCCAGCAACTCCTCTCTCGAACCCCACTGCCCTTAGATACTGCCTTTCTCCCTAACTGGTTCTTCCAAGTTGGTTGAATTTGATCTTAAATGACAGTTCTCTAAATATTTCTCTACATTTTGGAAAACATACACACATTTCTGAGGTGTACATGTGTTTGTTATAGCTACTCAATTGGGTTTCAAGGTCCTTGAAACTATGAGCTATTTATTATTCCCCTAAAATATTTGGTATAATACTCAGCATACAAGTCACTCATTAAGTATTGACTGGTAAAAACAAGCACAATTCATCTACAGAGGGTTATTTATCACCTTGTTCCTCTTTCACTTTTGCAGGTTAAATAATCCCAGTGCTTTTAACCTTTTCTCAGAAGTCCAGCTTTCTAACCTTTAATTCTTTTTTTCCCCTTCTCCTTTGTTCTCTCCAGACTGTCCACAGACCTCATTAACACTCCAATGTCTCGGATACTGAGTAATAACTTTAGGTCTTTTATTTCTGTTCCTTTGTTGAGGGGGATGGGAGAATATTCCTGAGTACATAAATCTGCTCATAAAATTTGAACTGAAGTTAAATCTAGTTTCCTCGGGAGGGCCGAACACACCAGTTTACAGAATTTTCTTCCTCCTTTCTACCTCCTACAGCCTGAAATCCTGGCACAAAATATCTTCCTGCATATTCAAATCATTCCAACCATAATTTTTACAGGAACACATTCTCCTCAGTCCTTCTATATGCTAAAAATGATTGGCAGTAGCACAGGAATGAGTTTCATTCTGTGTAGCCTCCATATATAGCTTTAGTTGATCAAATCAAAACTCCAAACAGGAAGAGCTATAAACCAGTCCCACCAAAGCAGAGGCAAGAGGGCAGGTGGGAAAAGCTTATGTTCTAGGATCAGAATACTGCTTTCAATCCCAGTTGCACAACTTACTACTGTTGTATGAACTCTGACCGGGACTTACTCCCTCTAAGACTATTTCCTCAACTATAAAATGGGGGTAAAGGTTTATGCCTGATAGAGTTGTGGTCAGATTTAAGGAGCTCTTTCAACTGGTGAATTCCACCAGCAGCATACTACATACAATGCATTCAAATTACAAGAGAAGTTTTAAATGGAGGGCCCTGGTTTCATCCCAGAAGACTCTGACTCTGATGGTCTAACGACAACCCTTGAACTCTGCCCTTTCCCCTACATTCCCAGGTGACTCTGATATGTAACCATCTTTGGGAATCTACACCAGAATGAGAAAACTTAAGGGCAGGATCTATACCCAATCCTTCCTTACACAGATGACATGGATGCTCAATAATGTTTATTCACTGATTCAATAGATATTTATTTAGGGCCCCCTATATATGCTGGGCACTGAGTGTACAGAAACAAAACAGATTATGTCTTCTCCTTTGGAGCTTATTTCCTGGAGGAAAGGCAGACAATAAATAAACAACTAAATACATCCTGTGTCAAATGGGAACAGATGCTAAAGAGAAAAATAAAGTAGGAAATGGAGTAGAAAACATCATTCAAATGGGAGAAGGAGCTCTTTTATTCTGCTCAGTTAAGGAAGCTCTCTGGAGTAGAGACCAGTAGGAAGTGAGGGAGGAGGCTGTGAGGATATCCAGGGAAGAGCATTCCAAGCAGAGGCATCAGCAGGATGTGAATGAAGAAAAGCAACTTGACCTGTGGGTTGATGGGGAGTGAATAATGGAAAGAAAGACCAGGGATCAGAAAGGTGGTGGCCAGATCACAAAGGCCTTGTAAACCACTGTCATGACTTTGGCTTTACTGTGAGTAAAAGAAAGATGTTTTAGCAAATGAATTGTTAACTGTCAGTCCTCATCTTACTAAACCTATCAACGGCACTTGACGCAGCAGATTCCTTCCCTCTTCTTGAAATACTTCCTTCCCTTCTGGTCACAGCTCTCTCTTGAGGCTTCTCACACCTTCTCCAAACTCACTAGCTATAACTTACTTTTTTTCTCCCAGATTCTTCCTTTTCTCTCCAACTTCTAAATTGTGGAGTGCCTTGGGCTGTCTTTGGACTACTTGCCGTTATCTAACTACATGAACTCCCTGGATCTCGTTCAGTCTGATCACTAAAATACCAATTCAACTGTTCCCTCTCAACTTCAGACTGACATAGCCAATGATCTGGCTTATGTTTTAATAGAATCATTGAAGTTGTTAAAGCAGGGACCCTGGTTAAGGGGAGGGAAACTATTACAACAATCCACGTAAGAGATGCTGAATCAGGGTGAGCAGTTAAATGTGTTAAGAAAGAGTTGACAGGGATAGGCTAGATGTGGTCAATGGAGAAAAAAGGGGGACATAACATAATACTTTCAACAATAAAGATCAAAATAGATAGATAGATAGATGATAGATAGATAGATAGATAGATATATGATAGGTGAGTTCAAGCCATGATTTGAAGATAAATATGATGAGATTTGCTAATGGATTTAGATCAGGTTATGATATCAAGCTTTAGGCCTAATCAACCAAATTTGTTTGCTGAAGCCCTAACACTCAGTGTGATAGTATTCAGAGATGGAGCTTTTTGGGAGGTGATTAGGTTTAATGCATCTTAAGAGAAGGGTCCCCCTCTCCCTCTCTCCTCCATGTGAGGACACAGCAAGAAGGCAGCTGTTTGAAAGCCAGGAAGAGGGTTCTCACCAGAACCCAACCAGGCTAGCATCCTGATCTCAGAGTTCTAGCCTCCAGACTTGAAAGAAATAAATGCCTGTTGTTGAAGCCACCCAGTCTGTAGTATTTTAGTATCACAGCCTGAGTAGACTAAGATAGGTGGTGTTCCAAACAGTATCTCAAGGAGAAATCAAGTGTGTCGATGCCACTATTTAGTTGAATAAAAGGAGGATGGAACATTGACAAGTATATTGAGCAAGATAGAGGTTATTGGTGAGTGTGACTGGAGTTACTACAACAAAGTGGCAGCAAAATTGCCTAAATGAAATGGGTTCTAGAAAGACTAGGAGGGAAAGAAGTAAACCAGTGAGTACAGAAAGTATTTTTTGAATAAATACATGAAAGTGATTTTGCATATTAAAATAGCTTGGTTAAAAAAAAAATGAAGATCTTCTGTTTATTACAACAAGCCCAGGGCTATATATGTGGGCATCTGAGTATTACTGGCTTTCTTTTTCTAATTTGGGTGTAAATATAAAATTTCAAATGACACAAATCAATATGCATTTGATGGTCAAGCAGGAAAACTGATGGTAATAGGTTTCCTACCAAAGGCAAATTCGCAGGAGTATGAATTTCACTGTAGATTACATTCTAAGAGTGTTTTCAGTGAAAACCAGAAAAAGGTCTACCCACAATCATTATGTTTTGTTTTGTTTGTTTTTTTTTCAGGAATTCTGACCATGAATTTGATAGCATTTTTCTACAAGGGGTTTTTCCAGAAACAACCAACACATTTTGGTACAAGAACATCTTTCCAGTTTCCTAAGACTTGGCAATCTAAAACACACACACACACACACACACACACACACACACACACACTCATAGGAACTGGCAAGAAATCTAAAGTCACCACAAAAACTATGCTAGCCTCTACTAACAGATCACAACATTACATTTTTATAATGGTTACTATAATTTTAAAGACTTCTATATAATACCTGTTTTTTAGCATCATTCCAATTCAGTTCTCTGCCCATCAGCTCAACAATCCTGGGTAGGGCTTCCTCCGCTGCCTGGACATTTAGAAAAGCCAGGCGAGTGCGACGTGAAATCATATCCACTGCGGTGCAGGCATACTCCTTAATCCCATATTTCACCTGATTTTGAATTAGTAAAATTAGTAGTTTAGGCTTTTTTTAAAAGAGAAAATAAAATTTTACTGAAAACAATTGTTCTTAGGAAAAGTGACAGTTTTTCTTTATAGACCCCGGTTCTGGGGCAGGCATGGAACAAACAGTGACATCATACAAGTTGCCCATCAGCCTGCCAAAGGAGTTTTGGAAACTGGGACAAATTAGTTAAGAGTTAATGCCTTCTTTCTGAATAGAACCTGCCACAAACTTGCAAACTGCCTCACTTCTCATTCACCATCCACAGTAATCGCGTACCTCTTTGCTATACTTAATATGGATGTTGATTTACATAGCTGAGTAGGCAAAGAACAAGTATCAAAAAGTTATGGTCTCATCTCTTTAAGCTGTCCCAAGATTTCAGTCTGAGTAACCAAAAGACAGAAGCCCTGCCTTCCATCTCTAAGCACATGCTTATGGATACCCAGGTTTTAAGGGGCAGTGAATTATAAGTAAATATAAAGCGTGGTCTCTGTTTCATAAAATGTGAAACCTTAATGAGAAACAAAGCATAAATATTTGAGAAGTGGAGTGTCAAATCAAGATATGTCATCAGGTAGTACATGAGTGGTACAAGAGTTGCAAATTCACAAAAAGGCAAACAACTGTGAATTAACAAGACTTGGGATAGCTCTTGGAGCAGAAAGAAATCCTTTATTTTCTACTATCATGGTTACCATTATCAATACCAATTTAGGGTTAAAATAAAAATGTATAAATGAAAAATATCTAGGCTGAGCAGACATTTTACTTCAGGTTTTAGCTCACATATGTGCATTAAAACTTAGCCACATTTTAACTGTTTTAAAAGATGAAAAACAAACAGATGAATGGCACCCCGTGCAGACAGGAGATTCCCATTTGGCCATTCACATACCTCTGCTTCAATGTATGGAAATTCTGACACCAGACGCACTCCAACAATGGGCCACCTTTTTCCAGTCACACTTGCCATTTTGGCCACCTCAAAGGCCTTGTCCCCATAGGTGGAGGCAAGATGCTGTGCCACCTAGGGAAACAAAACTGCATTAGGACTTTGAATATCAATACTTTTAGGTGCAAAGCAAAAAAACCCCAAAACAACCCAAAAAACAAAACAAACCTACAAGCTTATCTTGTCAGCTTTCTACAGCCTGTAACTAATAGTTCTGGGAGAGGATTAGATTTTGATTTTGTGGGAGGAAACCACTTGGGCCCCAAGTGCTTAGGCCAGCATGAACTCTACTACACATGTATCACTGTATCGGTGACTGATGGAGCTTCAGCTTCATTCTGCTCCCAATATCACTTCTAAAGAACAGCTCCCCTGATGTTCACGACAGAGGGAATTTAGGATGTCCTGTCTGCTAGGAACAAAGCAAACAAACCCTAGATTTTAAAAGAGAAACTAAAAATGTGCATTTTTTTTTTTTAGGCCACTGAAGCAAATAAGCCATTCTTTTTTTTCTTTTCTCCATTAGTTCTCGTCCACAGTACACAGATGGAAATGAACCCCCCCCCCCCCCCCAAGAGGAAATTCTATTTAAGGGAGGGCACACGGGTGCTGATTCCGCTACTTGGCATGTGGAGATTAGGCAGGTAAAGAGTAAGATATATGGCAATGCACACCCACCTCACTTTCAGTCAATAATCCTGGACAAGCCTGGATGTAGAGTGTGGGGCTCCCATTCTTTGCCCCCTTGAAGAAAAAGCCCAACTGTTCTACTTGGCCCTGCTTCAAATTATGAGTCTTGATAGCAGCATTTATGGTATCCTCTGCCATAGAGCGATAGGTTGTCCACTTTCCCCCTACAAACAAGTTGGAAAATAATTCATTAGGATACTACCCCTTATTGTTTTATACTTAATCATTTATCAACGTATGAATAACAAACCCACCTGTTGTTTGTAAAAAAAAAATATGGCAAAGTGAGGTTAGACTTTACTCAGAATCATAAAAAAAAAAAAAGCCTGTTGATTAGAGTTCAAAGAGGTGCCAGTGTGACCATTGAACACAAGGTCCCCTCTAAAGCTTTCCCAAGTAACAAGGTAATGCCCGTACCTGCTATCGTGATGAGGCCGCTCTCGCTGATATCCACAACATGATTCCGGGAGATGGACTGAGTGTTTGCAGACTTAGGATCTGTCACAAGGGGACGAATACCACTCCACGCTGCCAGCACATCCCCTCTCCTCACTGGGAAGGATCAATGACAAGGGGCCAGAGGATTACTCAGAGATATCTCAACAAAACTAGGAAATAGTTAATAAGCAGAAAAGAGTACAGCAAAAGGAACACATGATTATGCGCTTCAAAAGGGAGAGAAAGCCCTAACTGGTTTGGCTCGGTGCATAGAGCATCGGCCTGCGGACTGAAGGGTCCGGGGTTTGATTCCGGTCAAGGGTGCATGCCCGGGCTGTGGGCTCAATCCCCAGTAGGGGGCTGCATGAGGCAGCCGATCAATGATTCTCTCTCATTATGTATGTTTCTATCTCTCACTCTCCCTTCCTCTCTGAAATCAATAAAAGGGTATTTAAAAATGGGGGGGGGGGATTAGGGGGAGTCCTTAAATATAAGAATTGAGTAGATAAGTACAAGAAAAAATCAATTTATTTTATTACAAAGATAATCTTCATGGAAAAAAATTGAAAAGAGAAAACAAAAGAAACAAATGCTAGCAAGCTTCAGCTGGAACAATTTGAAGTAGTTAAAAAGAACAACAAAAAAGGCAGAAACAAAATAAAAACAACCTAATAGACATGG
This sequence comes from Myotis lucifugus, assembly GCF_000147115.1. Taxonomy (NCBI): domain Eukaryota; kingdom Metazoa; phylum Chordata; class Mammalia; order Chiroptera; family Vespertilionidae; genus Myotis; species Myotis lucifugus. The sequence goes on from NW_005871137.1 coordinate 1,093,017, forward strand.
CTTATTGTATTTCTCCTAGAATATGTCTTGCTATCTCTTCTCAGGGAAGACACAGATCCTTAATTGAGCATTTACAGTCGGCCTAGCCTTGTCAAAGCACTTGGCATACACATTTCATCTCACTTAACCTCACAAAGCCCCATAGCATTAGTTATTATTATTCTCACTGTACAGATGAAAAAAAAAAAAGATTGGAAAAGTTAAACCAACTTGCCCAAAGCAAACATCTTATAAATGATAGAGCAGCACATTCTTACCCATTGAATCACGGTCTCTCAACTGCTGACAATTTCCATACTCTACTTTTTTTTTCTTTTTTCATTCCATTATCTTTATAACTGCCACAAAAATAGATATGTCTCCTCCCAATATAAGTACACAATACTTGTGTTATAGTGTTTGGAAACTCTTTGAAAAGTCAAGATACTATGAAATTTTTCTTACTATCTCTGCCAAAACATAATTACCCCTCAATACCAAACATTGATGATATAAAAACAAAATTGGACAGCATTTGCATAGCACTCATTATTGACGTAAAAATGCTAAAAAGAGTAGCCTAATTGTGGTGCTGGAACACCATCAGAGGAAGGGCAAAACCTAAAGGCAGAGCTTTCAGAATCTACTCTTCTTTATCCAGATCAGCTTCAGGGTTGGCTTAGCTTCTTTCCTCTCCATTCTCCACATCAAGGAACTAACCATGTGCACAAATGCAATAGCTGCCTAATGATGCAGACTCTGGGGAGGTGATTGCTTACCTGGTTCTGTTGCACTTACTTTGGTTAAACTAGTTAATCCACTACTGGATAATAAAGAAATACAATTTTGCTTCAACCATGACTCAGGTCATTCTTTATCTTACTCCCAGCCATTACCCATAGTAATAAAAACTGTCTGTACATAGTCTTAAAAACATCAAGAAAATGGGAAAACTGAATGTCCACATGCAAAAAATAAAAATAAAAGTTGTGCCCTTACTTTCCACTCTATACAAAAATTAACTCAAAATGGGTCAAAGACCTATATACAGGAGCTAAAACTATAAAACATTTAGAAGAAAATACATGGGGAAAGATTCATGACATTGGATTTGGCAATGATTTCTTGCATATGACACCAAAGGCACTTGCTACACAAGAAAAAAATAGATAAAATGGGCTTCATCAAAATTAAAAATGTTTGTACATCAAAAGACATTATCTGGTGGGAGTCAATGGGGGGGAAATGGGGCATATGTAATACTTTCAACAATAAAGAATTATTTTAAAAATTAAAATAACACATTAAAAAAGATATCAACAGAATGAAAAAGCAAGCCATAGGAGAAAATTTTTTCAAATTATATATCTGAAAAAGGGTTAATATCTAGGATATATATACAAGAACTCCTAAAACTCAGTAACTAAAAAACAAACAACTCGTTTGAATGATGGGGAAAAGATTTGAATAAGTATTTATCCAAAGAAGGTGTACAAATGGCCAATAAGCACATAAAAAGATGCTCAATATTACTAACCATTAGGAAAATATAAATGAAAACCATAATGATACACAACTTCATACCCATTAGGATGGCTATTATAAAAAAATTTATTTAAAAAACACACACGAAATAACAAATGTTGGGAAGGATGTGGAGAAATGGGGATATCTTGTGTATTTTAGATGGGAAGGCAAAATGATGCAGCTACTATGGGTAAAAGCATGGCAGTTCCTCAAAAAATTTAGAATTACCAGATGACCTAGCAATTACACTTCTGGGTTCATAATGAAAAGAATAGAAAGCAGAGAAAATTCAATTCACAGAAACATCATTTGTAATGGCCAAAATGTGGAAACAACCCAAGTGTCCACAAACAGATCAATGGATAAATAAAATATATTATATATATGCAATGGATTATTATTCAGCCTTGAAAAGGAAATTCTGAAACACACTATAGCATGGATGAACATTGAAGACATAATGCTGAGTAAAGTAAACCAGGCACAAAAGGATAAATATTATGATTCCATTTATATAATGTACCTAGAGTAGTCGAATTCATAGAAACAGAAAGTAAAATAGTGGTCACCTGAGGGAGGAGAAGGGAAGAATGGGGAGTTAGTGTTTAACTCTCTAAAAATCAATAAAAACATGTTTTTTAAAAAAGTTATATTGGAACTAAGTTAAATCTAACATATTTTAAAATGGCTCTTTAAGGGCCACACTCTTAACATGATTGTATGCTGAAAGAAGAGGTACCCATATATCTCTACAGGGGTAATCAAACCCATATCCAAACACTGTATCTGAAACATAACCTGGTGAGGAAAGCCTCAGGCATCCAGGCTTCTCAACAGGAGCCCACAAGGGAGTCTTGATGCTGGGATCCCAGTCCTCGACCTGCCCCTCTGATGTGTGCATTCTCTTTCATAGGTTTAAGCCTAATGGCTCATGTGGAATAGGGGTTAATTCTTGCTTCACAGGATTCCACAAAAGTCTTTTAAAATATCAATATAAAGTATGTAATGTTTTAATCTTTACAAAAAGCCCAACTAGGAAATTACCACTATTTTCCATTAGAGTTCAAATCACCCTGAGTTAAAAATAAAACTTAGCCGACCACTTAGAACGTCACTGTGGTCACCACAAAGTCTGCCGAGTGTGTCTGTGGAATTCCTTAGGTGGCCACGCTGACCAGGAATTTGGTTTCAACTCTTAAAGCCCTCTGACTGATACTAAAATTATTTCATGGAAAATTAGACTTTCTAGAGTAAATCTGAAGCATGTGCAAATAATCTTGGTAGCGCATGCTTTCCCTTTTCTGGTATAACAGGAAGAAAAATACTTCTATGAAATTGTGTTTATCTGAAAGAAAAAGACAGAACTAAAACACTTTTTTCATTCATAGAGGAACCTTAACTAAAGCATTAGGTATACTGATTCCATTCTTAATCCTACTCTTGAAATTGACACTCAATAAAGGAAAACACTACCAGGAAGAATTCACAATGTATTAGGAACTTTCCTTTATTTTGCTTGATATCTTAACATTCCGCTCTTAGCCTAAGAATTAGATCAGATAAATTTTGCCATTAAATTTATTTTAAAAGGATAATCAAATTTTAAATCACATTTAAAATATGAATCAGTCTTCATAGCCTGTAGAATTTTTATATTATTCAACCAGAGGGTGGTTGGATCAGGCTATCTCCCTACCAGTTTTCTCTCTGCCTTGAGACTTAATGATTTTTATGGATTATTCTTCAGCTATTTACTGCTGAAGAATAAAGTGCTTGTATCTCTTCACCATCCAAATTTAAGTAATGACCAGTCAGGCCTCGGGTATAACCTACATCCATGGGACAGAGCATTGCTAAACACATGAAACATAAATTCTAACCACTTGTATAAAAGACAGCAACTAACTGAACTAACAGCTTTCTCTCATTATCACCCACAGTAATATTTTCCCACAGTATTCACCCACAGTGGAAACCTTGTACGCTGTTAAACAATCACTAACTAAAGTTCTCTGAAGAAAAGAAATTCCAATGCAATAGACGGACTGTGTAGAGAATCTTTTACTATTGCCTGGAACTGCTGCAGCCGTGTTGAACCATGAGGGAAACAGCCCCAGGATGAACCCAACTTGGAGAATGGCAGCGTGACGAGAAATAAGAGACATGCACTTTAGAAACTGAGGAGTCACTAAGTTAACCACCTCTTGAGCATTCTTATATCCAGAGTTCTTCTTTACAAGATAATACATTATTTTATAGAACAAAAACATACAAATTCCATGACTCTGCAAAAAATTGGCTATTTCCTTCTCTAAAGGTATACATACATCCTTCCAGATTCTGCAGTGACACTGTCCCACAGGCTTTTCTGCAGTGATGACAGTGTTCCATACCTGTGCTGTCCAATTCACCAGCCACCTCTGCATGTGGCTATTAAGCACTTGAAATGTGGTTCATGTGAACTGAATTTCAAATTGTATTTAATTTTAACTAACTTTAATTTAACTAGCCACACGCGGCTATGATATTGCACAGCTCTAGAGTAAAAGCTGCCAAGTAGTAGATCTCAGATTTGTCCTCATCAAGCTGGTGACTGCCACCACGGCCCCCTCACCCACACATCTCCAATGGAGCATCTTTTCCGTGAGATTTGACTGTACCTCCTTCGCCCATGAGAATACAACTTGCTGTAATTGCTCTCTTTTCACTCAAATAATTTTACTATCATAACATGTCCCATATTTACCACTTCAGACTATCCTCCTCTCCTACTAATCTCAAAAATTCAAAAAAATAAAAAATAATTTTACTCAGTTTAGTACTCCTGCCCTCAAGTTCTTACCTGGATATCAGTTCCATCACTCAGATTATAGCCAAGAGTAGGTAGTGAACATCACCTACTTTAACTCTCAACGATACAATGTGTGAAGCAAATAACTCAGCTCAAGGTGGTGATGCTTCAGAACTCAAAGATTCATCTTGATTTTTCTGGTTCTCATACTGCCAGGATAGCTGCCTCCTGCACACCACACTGGGGGTTGAGTCCACAACCCAGACATGTGCCCTGACTGGGAATTGAACTGTGACCTCCCAGTTCATAGGCCGATGCTCAACCACTGAGCCAAGCCGGCCGGGCTATATTTAAATAATTGTATATTCCCTTTCAAAATAAATGAACACTTTAAACAAGATGACAGGAAATAACACTACTATTAACATTGAGAAAAAGCCTCATGAAACACCACTTTTTTAGAGTGGCTTACCAGATGGCAACTAGTTGATTTTTAAGTGTCAACTGCCCAGATGTAAAAAACAAACAAACAAACAAACAAACAAAACAAGTACCTCCAGAGTGTATGTAAGTCCTTGGCAATATTTTCTAAAGGGCAGTTAGAAAATAAAATTGTCCTACCATCATGTCTGAGAAGTATTATTACAATGCTGATAAACAACTAATTCAGGTTTTAGTATATATAACATATAAGGAATAAAATACCACAGAAACAGTAAAGTTTGCACAGACATTGTTCACAGCTGGCTGAAAAGACTAAATACTTATGTGATTTTTCAAATTATAATTAATATTTTTACTCTTAAAAACTTGGCAAGACAAGTGTTTGTTTTAACATTAATAGGAAATGAAGCCCCTGGGAAGTGACAATTAAGAGCTAAATGTGTGTTTTCATTTCACATCAGTAATTTAGCCATACGTTTGGGGGTGTCCTTTCTCATGTGTGCCACTTTCGAAAAATCAATAAAAAGCATGTGAAATATCTAAATGAACACAGGGGAAATAGTGTCAGAAATCAATACTTCTCTACCAGCATGTTTAACCTGCTGAAATGAAGTGTTAAGCACAGAAATAAGATACCATATTACATTTATATACTAATGAAACCAGAAAAAGCAAAACATGTGACACTATAATTAAACAGCTGGAAGACATCCAAGCCTGTGTAAGTTGATAACCTTGGTACAATCTCTGGCAGTGAAAAGGCAGGTCTGCAGTGAGTTGATATGGCCAGTGCAGTTGTTAATTGAATAGCAGGCAATCTATAAACACTACTAATTGCATATGTGAAAACCTGTGCACAACTAGAAAAGCTGCCTAGAGAAGCACTCCAGAAAAACTACGTGGATAAAGCACTTGGCAAATCTTCTGTCTCTCTCAATCCCTGTGAGTCGGAGCTTAGTTTCGCCACTGCATCCTTCTGATTAACCTGCACACAGCAGACTTAATGGTACATTTTTCAAAGGATCATTTTTCTTCCTAACCAGATATGCACCGCACAACTATCAATTACCCACTCGTTTCAGAAAAGAACAAACAAGCCATCTAGAAAATTCAGCTTGTGAATGGAAAGCTTTCTACATCGTAAAAGAAGACATGGTCTTATTCCCAACAGGCAAAATGCTTTGCGGAATTGTTCCGGCGCATTTTGCAGAAGTGTGGCAGCTGCTGCGAACAGCATGGAGTGTTAAGATTTGACACTTTTTTTTTTTCCTTAAGGATATAGCCATTTGGGGAGGCTCAGAAACTGTTGTCAGAATTTTACTATTCATCCATTTAATAAATCCTTTTAAAATGATTATTGCTCTAGGATCTAAATCAAACTTTTTAAATTTTTGAATCTGTAAAGAAGATGGCTTAGCCCAAGGTTTTAGTTAGGAAACACGGGATCTCCTCCAGTTTAATATACAAATTCAAATAAGGCCAGTTGGGAGGAAAGGTTGTTATCATTCCGAGAGGGTCGAGCAGCTCCCATAAACTGAATTGAGACTTAATCCACTCCATAGTAAATATAATACCACATCACGAAACCTGAAACTACCAATCAGAGTATTGTACCGTTTTCAGAAGCACAAGTATTGAGGCCAGACTGACTTGCACTCAACTCACACCATGTCCCCAACACAAAAGAGTTATTGGCAAGAAACTTCAGACTGCTGGGGCTCAGTGTCTTCATCTATGAAGTGGGAATTAAAATATACCTCATAAGGCTGCTCTGAGGAATCAAAGAGATAATATAGGCAATATGGTTAGCAGAGTGTGCAGCACAAAAAGTGCTCAATAATGGTAGACTTTATAAAAAACAAAGCATGTGTTAACCATTATAAACAAATGGAAAGATTAAAATAGGTGTAGCAACAGCATGTCATCAAATAACTCAATGGTTCCTGATGCTGAGTTTTCTCCCACATTTCCTCAGGATAGAAGAGAAATTCCTTGGAAAAAATACAAATTTGATGTCTCACTTTAAGATATAGACATCCTTCAGCTAACATTCTCCCAAGACTAAGGGTAATTCCTCAAAGCTCTCGCTCACTTAGAAATAAAAATGAAAAACAACTATAAAGAATCATTCATTGTAACAAAGGGTAAGTTTATAAGTAAAAAGCTGTGACAGATGGGGTGCACGGGAAAATGAATGAAAGAGCTGGGAGCTCTGCTTTTATCCTAGGTGTTTGCTATCTGGAGAACTCCTCCTCTCAAAAGTCCCCAGACCACCAGAGAAAGGCTGGATTCAGCGTTGAGATGTTCATTTCCCTCTACCACTTTGACCAGAAATCAGAATTGACAAAAACTATTTGTTAGTTTCACCAATTCCCTGATTACCAAAAGGCATGTGAACTGAAACAAGCTTTACAGATCAACCAGTTCCCAGCAGGTATTGCAAACGCCTTCCATTTGTTAATAGGCAGAATGAAAGAGCGGGGAGCAGGGTCCAGTCTCTGCTACAGCCCAGAGCTATGTCACTGTGGAAATCCCCACCTACGGATACGCATTCCGGCCTCTTGGAACCAGATCTGTTTCCCGCACATCCAGCCTCCCAGCACATGTAAGCAGTTAGATTTCTCGTCATTACTGCATTTGAACTTTAAGAATTTGGAAACTGTCAACATAGAGCTCTCTGCTCCTGAATTAATCTTATTTCTTGCTCCAACAATCAAACTTCCTGCTTGTAAAGCCGAGATATAAAGCTCCTTTTTACGTAAATTTGAAATGAAGCGTAGTTCAGTAACAATAATCAATGTATTAAAATATAATCATACTCAGAGGAAGCTCCTCCCTTGCAAAAGTTATCAAGGTAAAATTGCAAAGCACCTTGATTATTTAAATATGGATATTAAACAAATCATAATTATATCCATAATAACTGTGTGTGAGCCTAAGTATTAGCAAAATAGATTTTGATTACATATATTCAATATATTTATACTATTACTACAGATATCCAAGGAGACTCTACTGAAAAAAACCCATTACTTGAAATTAGAAGAAACTAAAATTATAAAATATGGATCAATCAATTAAACTAGGAGAGTGACCTGAACCATTTTTTAAAGTGGTTTGTTTATAAATATGTGATCACAAAAAGAACAAAATTCTCTAGGAAAAAAGGATCCATAGATGCCAGTGAGTCACATCAAGACAAAAATTGTCTTTGCATGTCCTCCACGGAAGCCAGCATTATAGAAGATTCCTGATATAAATGAAGACTATTTTTCAAAAATCTTAAACCCTCTACCTTCATACAGAATGATTTCCAGGCTGCTAATGCATCAAAAACCTTGAAAACACCTATTACTAATTCATTTTAATTCAAAACAATCATGAGTGGCATACCAGAGAGACAGTAAGCTTTGTACCTGAATAAAAAACCCTTACCCTCAAGGAGCTCCAAGTGAAAATACATCTCGAGTGCTACCTATAATATAATGTGATATACTAGGTCAGCATTTTATGGGAATCGAGGTAAAAAGCCAAGATGAAAAGTCAGGAGGAAGGCATCCCGAGCGAGCCTTCAGTCTAAACCAGGAGGAGATATAAAAGTGCATGACCTGATGATATATATGGTAATACAAGGATTAGACCACAGAATGCACAGAGGTAGTACAGTTGAATATAAACCTGCAAAGACTAATTGTGAAAAGCCTTGGACCCCATGGGAGATAGTTTAGAACTTTTCCAATGGGGAGACAGTCAAGGAATATTTTAGTGCAGGGAAGTGACGATCGGAATTGTGTTTTGGAAAGACAGTTCTGGTGGAAAGATCAGACTGGTTGGGGACAGAGACCTGACAAATAGAAGCCAGCTAGGGGGCCAATGTAACTGTTCAAGTGAGAAATGACGGGGGCGAACCAGGGCAATAAAGTGAAAGGGGGTGTAAGGAGTGACCACTGATAGAAACCGGAATGGATATGGAAGAGAAGGATCACCAAAGACAAGCAGGCCATTTCCAGCTTGAGTGACTAGATGGATGGTGAGGCTGTTAACTGACAGAGGAAATTTCAGAGGATAACATTTGGAAACTTCTGAAATTAGCCAGGATTTTTAAAACATCACTATATATGTTCATTGGAGAAAATGTTATGACATCCAAGTTAAATAAAAGTATGCCCAGGTTAGCATTGGAATTAAGTAAACTTTGACATTTTCAATTCAAGCAAACATACCCTTCTTAGCTAAATCCACAGTCAAAACTCTACTTTCTACATGGTAACAGCTCACGAAGTTTCTTAGAATATACCTCTATGCTCTCATTTCTCTAATTATGAATATCCTGTATTTGTAAATCAGACCTTCCCAAGCTCTAGAATTTAAATAGCAGTACAAATATTTTGTACTGTTCTCAAAGAACATGTATGTTTAGAGCTCATGTGCAGCACTCCAATTGTGCCACTAAAAATTACCAGAAAAGGACTGTCTAAATGCATGTGGATGCAGAAAATAGAAGGAAAAGAAAGGCAACCTCTTCCCACAGTGTTATAATTTGGTCCTCATAAATTTCCTGGAAGAAGGAGGAATTGGAGCAGGCAGGTGTAAAGATGAGTCAGACTGCAGACATGGCAGTCACCTGGAGAGCTGGAATGGTTTGGGAGATGTTTATAAAAGAGAGAAGACAAGCTTAAGGGAATGGATACATTACCTTCAACATCATGACTCAGGTAATTACGCACTTCGTTCAAAATGAAGTTGATGTCTTCTTCCGAAGGAATAGGATGGTGTGTAATATCGGTTGGAGTGTCGGTAGTGCCAGCTATAGTCATCTTTTGCCACGGTAAGAAGAAAATAACTCGCCCATCACTGGTCGCTGGGTCAAGAAGTCCCATGCTCTCTGGGCTGAGATAAAAGGAACATTTTTTAATTTTTGAAATTAGTAAAAATTTAATCTTAATCTACAACCTATTTTATTCATCACATCTCATATAAACAAACAAGAACAACATGAGCTATTACTTTTACTGCCACTAAATTAACCTAAAAATTCCTTTAAAAACAAAATTGGCCCAGGTTGTGTGTCAATTCTGTGGAGCATCGTCCTATACACTAAAAGGTTGCAGGTTAAATTCCCATCCAGGGCACACACCTAGGTTGTGGGTTCAATCCCCAGTCAGTACATATATGGAGAGCAACCAATCTCTCTCTCTCTCTCTCTCTCTCTCTCTCTCTCTCTCTCTCTCTCTCTCCCCCCCACCCCTCCCTCTTTCTCTGTAAAAATCAATTAAAAACATATTCTCTGGTCAGGATAAAAAATAAATTTAAAAATTAAAAAAAAAAAAACACTTTGGTAACAAAAAGTAATGGAGCAAGTGTGATAATGCTAACATTCCACAGTAGAACCAACCCTTCCCATCTCAGAAATGCAAGGTTAATTATGAAAATGGACTTCAAGTTACAATTGTTTGGGATTTTATATTCCTTGGACAATTCACATGAGATAATGTCAGCGAGATAAATGTCTATAATTTCTTTTATGATGGTCAATTAAAGATAGCTCTTCAACCTTTTTTAAAGTCTATGAAAAGTATTTTCCTGGGACATTTGACATTTGGCACATCTTTTAGTAGAAGGTCTCAGAAGCACATGAGAAAAGTGAAGGGCCCACTTTCTAGAAACTAAAATGTAATCAAAAAGTTCTTTACTTCTTTTTACCTAGATCGGTGGTTCTCAACTTTTCTAATGCCTCGACCCTTTAATACAGTTCCTCATGTTGTGGTGACCCCCAATTTCATTGTTACAAATTGAACATAATTAAAGCATAGTGATTAATCACAAAAACAATGTGTAATTACATATGTGTTTTCCAATGGTCTTAGGCGACAGGTTGAGAACCACTGACCTAGATGAACTTGTACCACTTGACCAAATATGAGATTTCTTACTTTATTTCAATTTTACAGAAATCTCAAGGAGTACAGCCATAAGAAAGGGGCTCAGTTTTCTACTACTAAAATAATAATGTACTAGGATAAGGCCAAAAAGGAGAACGTGATGAAAATCTTTACACAGAGAGAAGGCACTAGTGCATCATGCTATGAAATCGAAGTTCAAGGATGCCTCTTCTGACAGATTACATAAAATCTTCCAAAATATTAATCAAGAATTTTCACTAACATGTGCTTATATTCTAAAACCAAATTAGAAAACACACTTGAAAGGGTAGGCAACTATAAAAAAAAATTAACAAAACCCCATCCAATAGTGTTATTAAATCACTAGAAACTATTATTTGAATGTATTCATTAACCATTCAAAGACATTTGGAGAAGTTGTTAAAGGAGTGGAAGGAATCTGAAAGTATCTTATTCAAATAGGACACTACAAATCTTCAGAAGGCTGTTTCTATTTGACTGAATTCTCAAAGCAAGCCAGGGTTAACAGTATTTACCGGGAGCTACTTTCAGCTTCTATTAATGCAACTCCTGCAATAGGAAACACAATTCTATTTGGTTTAAATAAATTTTTAAGAAATCTCTCTTATACCCACAAACTTAAAACGGCATATAGTCAACCTTCTATGTTTATCATTCCCTTTAAAATTTTTAATCCCAATTGATTCACATATATAAAGATTAGACAATAACAACTCCTAAAATAAAAAATATTGTTTTGCCCTGGTCAGTGTTGTTCCGTTGGTTAGCACATCGTCCTGTACACTGAAAGGTGGTGGGTTCTATTCCCAATCAGGGCATACACCCAGGTTTTGGGTTTGATCCCCAGTCAGGGCGCATGTGGGAAGCAACCGATCAATGTTTCTCACATGTCATATGGATGTCTCTCTCTCTCTCTCTCTTTCTCTCTCTCTTCCTCTTTCTGTCTCTCTCCCTTTCTCTTGTTCTCTATAAAATCATTTATTAAAAAAATGTCTTATGAAAAGGAAATCCACAGTAAGCTTAGCTAATGCACTTTCTTTAAACCACAAGGAATATTAATCTTTCTTTGCAAAACCCATCAGCCTCATGATATGCCTGCTATGTCTATACAGCCTTTGGAGAAAGAAATCACTGTCTACAACCTACTTGAAAGACACAGGAGAGAGGGCCACAGTCCCCACTTAGCACATGCAAAAAGCACCACAGAAGTATGCCAGTCATTTAAAACTTCAACTAAGATTTCATCTTTACTCAGGGTTACTTAAAGAAAATATTTTTACTTTCATTTTTATACATTGAAAACTATAAGTCCGGAGTATTTTCAGTCTCTGTATGACTATTTTTTTCTTCATATTTATTATAAGATTCTCTTAAAATCTTAAAAGAAATTAGTTAAGTGTGTGTTTTGTAAACACCTAATTTGATCCTGGGTTAATATGCCCTTACATTAAATCAGTCACTTTGGGATTGGAAATTTAACTCATTCAGAGTTCAAGTTTTCAATTTTATAAGTAGTACTATATTGAAACAAAAAGATAAATTCCATATTCCAACAAATTATATCTTGGCATATCTTATACATGGTCATCTTTATGGACTAGATATCATGTAATACGCCTATATAACTCAATAAACCTCATCAACTTCAGCATAAAATTATAATATGCAGCAACCTAGACATGAAATGCTGTTAGAAAAGCATAACTACTGAATCCTTTAAAACCTTCCAATGCAATAAAAGCCGTTTAAAGGGTGAAGGTGATGGTTACCAACACACGTAACTGGAACCTGTAGAGAATCAACTGCTTAAGTGAAGACATATGTGTCAAACATAAAATTAACAAGCACAGAGGGAAGACAAAGCTATTAATGTCTGGTATAAAAATTTAAGAATCCATTTGGAAATAGCTTTCATCAGTTCTAAATTACCTGATTCATGCTCTCCCTTAGGGAAAAGTTTGTTTTCTTATAAAGAATTAATTCTGCACCGTTACACTAAAGTTTGAAAATGGATATCAACTATGGATATCAACTATAACAGAGTGAGGCATAGGTCTTTTTCAATATGTATGATTCACTTGACATCAGGAGCAAAAAAGCTTCCTGCTAATTTGTGTGTGTGTGTGTGTGTGTGTGTGTGTGTAGGATTAAATGTAATGAACAATTTTCTCATGCAGACTACTGCCTTCCTGAAGTACTAGTACCTGTATTTCAACTGACGTAGCAATCAGTGGTAGAGCTAACAGCATGCAGACACTTATAGGGGAAAAAACTGACCTCTTGTCAGTGGTAAAAAACCTTTAGGCTATAAGGAGGAGATGCTTTTCATGCATTTCAGCCATTTGGTGTATTGTTGCTGCTTTCATAAGAGCATAGCCACAACTCTGACGAAAATTCCAGATTTCTTAAGTGAACTAAAAAGTACCTTTAAAAAGAAATGATTTCTGTGTGTTGGGTTTTCTGGCATTAAAATAATTTTTAAAAAGCTGTTACCATGGCCCAAGAGAATTCCACGCATGGAATGTTAGGGTCATGACAAGCTTAATAAATGCCATAAAGATACTCTGAAAACAACCCAACAAGATAGACTTATGCATAGTCCTTGCTCTCCATTTAGTAGCCTGCATGCAAGGAGTCAGTGGCTAATGAGCTCACTGCATTTTCAAACTGAGCAGGTTCTAGTTGAAATGTTAGGTCTTCAGTTATGATCAGGCTGTTTATAGGGCAGCCCCCGTCCGTGGTCGGTAAACCAGGGCTCGCGAGCCACATGCGGCTCTTTGGCCCCTTGAATGTGGCTCTTCCACAAAATACCACGTGCGGGTGCACACATACAGTGTGATTGAAACTTCGTGGCCCATGCGCAGAAGTCGGTATTGTGTGGAAGAGCCGGTATTTTGTGGAAGAGCCACACTCAAGGGGCCAAAGAGCCGCATGTGGCTCGCAAGCCACAGTTTGCCGACCACTGGATCCCTGAGGACCTAGTTAAAGCCTTGAGTTATATAATTGCTGAGTGTGATTGGTTGATGAACCCAGGGAGATGTTTCCATCTGAGATCTCTTCACCCCACCCAAGAGAATGACTTGATATGGAGAGCAAAACTTTCTTCTGGATTGCCAGTATTACAGCTGCTCAAGGTCCGTGCCTTAAGAGGGAATAAACTCTTAATCCAAGTTGCATTCCCAAGCAAGAGGCTCATCTGCAATAGAGCTGGAAGGGAACTGGGCTGTCGACCATGCCTCCAAGGTTTCCAGCAGGTTGTGTAGTAGTTGCACGTCAAAGTGCTAACTAAACATGGGGATATTTATTTCTCCCAAAGTAGAATGAAAATGATTTTTTTTATCCTCACCTGAGGATATTTTTTCCATTGATTTTAGAAAGAATAGAAGAGAGGGAGGGGGTTGGAGGGAAAGAGAGAAAGAGAGATGTGAGGCATTATCAATTGGTTGTTTCCTGCACAACCAGGGTTGGGATCAAACCTACAACCCAGGTATGTGCCCTTAACTGGGAATTAAGCCTGCGACCTCTCAGTATGTGAATGGACACTCTAACCAGCCAGGGCAATAGATGTTTTTATTTCATCTCTATCCCTAACCATTTCTCTGTTTCTGACTATCTGTGTTATTATGATGAATTAGAAATTATATCTGATTTTTACTTGCTATAATATTTTTCAAAATAATTTCTGAAGTTTTAAACATAAAAATACCTGAGTGGTCCTTATTTTCAAATTCTTCATAAGTAAATTTGGGTGTTTTATAAAATTAACTTTTTAATTAAAAAGTCCTTTATGAGCCCTAGCTGGTTTGGGTCAATGCATAGAGCGTCGGCCTGTGAACTGAAAGGGCCCAGGTTCGATTCCAGTCAAGGGCACATGCCCGGTTGTGGGCTCGATCCCCAGTGGGGGGCTTGCAAGAGGCAGCCGATCAATGATTCTCTCTCATCATGGATGTTTCTATCTCTCTCTCTCCCTCTTCCTTCCTCTCTGAAATCAATCAATATATAAAGTCCTTTATGAAAATTTTTGCAAAATTAAATTTTAATGTTTTAATGAAAATTCTGAAACACTAAGGCTTAACCTCTGAAGATGACTACACTAAAGATAGTACACAAATGGATCCCAAATCATTAACTCGTAGAAAGGAGTATTGCCATTAAAGCTAAGAAATTGTATTTTGTCTTCTGGATGAGTTCCTTTACTTATTTCTCCTCTTTTTTTTTTTTTTTTTTTTTTTTTTTAGTTGATGTACAATATTACATTAGTTTCTGGTGTACACATAGAGATTAGACATATTTCTCCTCATCGGTTATTAAGAAAGGTGAGCTAAAAGACTAAATGTAGACAATGCCTGTGCCCTTCATTCTCTGGTGACAATCACAGAGTTGGAATCCAGTACCTGTAGTAACCAGGCATCACAATGTGGACCCCAGCACTCGGCTGGCAGATAGTTGCGGCGTCCTTATCATCCATTTGGCGCACGGCGTCTGTGAAAGGTCCCGTGGCATTGATAACACATTTGGCTCTCACATCAAATTCCTGTCCTGTGGAAGAAAGCAGCATCAATCACACACCCCATTTGTTTCTCTGCTCACGGGTGCTTTGGATTATTAATTCATCTATTAACTCCACCTATGGCCAAGTATATCGTATACCACACGAAGTGACATGAGCAGCCAGAGTTACTGAAAAGCCACACAAAAGGCTCGCACCTGAGTAAATGTTCCAAAACCAAGTCCAAACTGAGGGACTGGGGGGAGAGCTTGCCGCTTTTTCATTTCAGCTCTCAGTTATTTTGCAAAATGCCCCGCATCCAAGTGCCAAATATGAAGAAAATGAGATGAGTAAATAAGCTGCTTTCTCTTTAAAACTCAAATGTGTAAGCAGTGTTGCCGCGAGACAATGTATTTCACATTGCTGGTTTTGTTTAAGGAAAGGATGTAATTTTGAAAGGGTGCCTACATGGCCTTAGACTCAGGACAAGAATGAAAGTCTAACCAAAGTGAAGTGTTTGACTCTAACGTGTAAATGCACTGTTTATGTCATGTAAAATGATACTTTGAAACTTGCACGTTTATTTTGTTTCAACATGTTTCTGTAAAGAAAACTAAATGCACTCATAGCTGTGGGGGTTTTGTGGGCATTTATTATTTTCGCATTTTATTATCATCACTATCAGCATCATTATTTGGGGTAAATTGCCAGGTCCTACAAGGGAAAATTTTCACGTGAAACCAGTCACTGTTGACAATAAGGATATAATTAAGATGACTCTGAAATCTGCTTAAGTCAAATCAAAGTGACAGAAAAATTATAATTCCGTCATTATACAGGCAAGGCAAGATGCTAAGAAGAGCTCCCTGCCAGAGCCTTGGCATACCTGTGAGTACGTCCTTGCACCGCGCGCCGCTCACGCGCTCTTTCCCTGTTTGGGGGTCTGTCTTCTTCAGCAAGCTCAGGACCTCCATGTAATTGGCTGTGGCAGCCCCATACCTGGCAGCAGTGAGAGCAATGGCAAGGTTCATCCGTGCGTCGTTGTGTTGTCCTGCAGCAGGGAAAGAGGAGGGACAGGAGTCACCTCGAGCCACAGGCTGGTGGTTCAGAAGTGTGTCACAACAGATATGTCACATCTGTCCCTGTCACCCAGGATATAAATGATGGCTGGTCAGCTCTAGAGGGCAGGATTTAAAAATACAGTCATTCTCGGTCGGGCATTTACCTGCCACTTCAGCAAGAGCACTTTTGTGCCGAGGAAAGGGCGAAAAATACCCTTTCCTGCAGAGCTCAGACCGATTATCTGAAAGTTAAGCAATAAGTAATTATTCTCTCAGTTTGGGGAACATATGTATATGTCAGACTTTTCCTAATACAGACAACCCTTATGCATGAAAGAGAAGCAATTCAAAACTTTGGAATATTTGACACCCCAACTGGTGTTGATTAACAATTTTTATGAGTATGTGCGCTATCTAATATTCAAAATCAAGAGCTTATTCTTCCATACAGAATCTCTGAGTATTCTATAAAAGGATTTTTTTTCTGGGTCTGAATTTTGATCAGAGCTCCTTAACATGTAACTTTTTTTTTTTAATCGCACACATAAAAGGTAAGAAATTAAGCAGGGCAAAATTTAATTACAGAACAATTCCTACCTGTATTGTTAAAGATTTATTGCTGAAAAAATCCTAGTTAAAGAAAACTAAGGGGGAGGAGAAGGGGGGAAAGATGATTAATCACTTTAAAATACTGGCATCACTAGAGACTTTTTCTATTTATTATTGCCAGTGGAGTTAACGCTGACCAGGAAGAATTACTCTACATTGCAGGGGCCAGGTTCTCTGTGCCCTGAATAATTAATTACCCAGGGCTAGATGTATTGAAGCAGGGTTCAAATTCCCACACACTGGGATCAGTTCTATCAAGATAATACTGATAAAGGGATGAATTTGTAATGAATATTGTTGTTGATTTATGTTGCCAGCATACCAAACATTTAGTATAAATGGTTTATGTAAAGTTTCTTCCTTGTGATTCAGTCTGTGCAGGGCCAGAAGCACAACACAGGTAATCTGTTCCAGCTAAAAGGGCAAAGTTATAAAGAGAGAATCGATGACTGAGATGCCGCCGCCCCTCCCCACAAACATCTTATTCTAAAACCGTTGGACTAATACAATCCGCCAAGAACCTTTCCTTCAAAATGAAATCCTCTTATCAAGTGAAGAGCACATATTAAACCTCAAAATGCAGAATGAAAAGTTATTTTATAAAAAAAATTAGTAGAAGGAAAGTAGGAGAAAGAAAACAACAGCAGCCTTGGGACCTGAGCTAGAAGTAGGAAGAAGGGTAGCATGTCTATCAATTTCAACTTAGCGTGACCCCAAAGTTGCTATTAGAACAGTCAGTAGGTGTATTTAATGTTTAAGAAACCAACTTTTATTAATGTAGGGCTCCTTACTTAAAATTGGAATATATTCCACAAAGTTAAATGCATACAGAGTCCAAAGTAACAAAATAAAAAATCCACTATAGCCCAGCCGGCATAGCTCAGTGGTTGAGGATTGGGCGACCTAGGAACCAGGAGGTCACGGTTAGTTTCCAGGTCAGGGCACAAGCACGGGTTGCGGACTCGATCCCCAGTGTGGGGCATGCAAGAGGCAGCCGATCAATCTCTCTTCCTTTCTCTCTGAAATCAATAAAATAAAATAAAAACTTTAAAAAAATTCTACTATAGATCTTCTCTTTAAAGAAATTATACATCTAAACTAAAGAGAGTGAGTACCCATCCCATCCAATCTTTCTAGTAGATGTATTCACATAACAATGAAACACATCACGGGCAATTCAAAAAGCCCAGGGCCTGTTAGTGCAGTGGGAAACCCTCACCCACCCAGATGCACCTTGATGTACACACATGGCAGGTCTCTGGAAAGCCATGTGTGACTTGGCTATTTTGAATCCTACATGAAGTCACTATTCAAAGGAACCAGACAGAAATCCCATTTATTAAATGACAAATGCCTTTGTAAAATGGTATCTCTATTACACAATCATCTGGTAATAAAACTCTCTAAGTTCTGAAAATACAAAATCTTTCTTTTAATGCCTTTTAAAATATAAAATCTCACTGGATCCGTACTCGTATAGTTCATCATGCTCTGCGGCTTCTATACTAAGAAAAGCCTCCCTAATTAGCTTTCAAATCCCAATACTTTTTTTAAAATCTTTATTATTGAACGCATTACATATGTCCCCTTGTTTCCCCCATTGTGAGATTTTCTTTTCTAGTGGGCCTATCTGATCAGACCGCATGAGGTTTAAGTTCACACTAAGTCCCAATACTTTTGAAGGTAAACAAGATCAAGCTCAGTTAAAGTGTGAGGGGGAAACCAGTTCCCTTGCTCCTTCTTTTCCACACCTGCCCTGATACCCAGCAGCACCTGCTTTGACTCGAATCAGGCACGTCACTTATTTATGAAGGGCTTCATAGGATGGCCCTCATCTGCCACATTTCCACTCCCATTATTCTCACTGCCTAGGACTATGAAGTCATTTGCAAATCCCTAAACATCTGTGTTATTTCACAACTTCTTGCCTTCGCCCACATTCATTCTTCTGGCTGCAGTACCATGGTGGAAGCTCTGGGCAATTCCTATTCATCTCTCATGATCTGGTTCAAGCATCTCCCCATGAAGTCTCCTCTTCTCTGCATCCCTCCAAGGCAACATTGTTTATTCCTTCTTCTGAGTCAACCTTATAGCGTGTACATACCTTTTTTATAATCTTTATGATACTACATTCATCCACATATCCATCAGCTTAAAAAACAATAAGCTTTGGCTATGAGTCAGACACTGTGACAAATGCAGGGAACACCCAGTGGTGAGAGAGATACAGGTGTCTCTAGTCTCATAGAACTTACATCACATTGCAGTTACTGTATGATTTGCCATGTTCCCTCATTCCAGTTGTGGGAAGTCAGGAAGCTTTACTTGTTCATCTTTCTTTTTTCTTGTTAGTACCAAACACAGAACAGGTATCCAAGAGGTGTTAAGTGTAGACAAAATCCATAAATAAATAAGATTTATTTATAGCCTTAGATATATAGTCTTAATTTTTTCATAATTATATACAAATTTTATAAAATTGTCTCGTCTATATAGATTTACAGTTTTATCTCTAACGATGGAATGCTTTGTCTGGTGTTAAAGAATTTCAGACCTCAATGAGTTGGTTGCAAGAAGTTTTAAGGGGAGCAGGGAAACCCAGAAATGTGTAAAATCTGAACTTAAACCCAAAGTGGGATGAAAGGAGAAATGGTTATGTATGATTCCCTCAAGACTTATCCCACAAGTTTCTCCTTACTCTGCAGGGGAAAAGCAAATCCAGTTACTATAAGCTTCTAGAAATTGACGAATATGTTGAGTTTCCTCTGGGCCCAGGAGCTCACACCTCCACCCAGAAGTTCCCTTCTTTGCAGACATTCAGCTTAATTCATTTCCCTCCTTGGATTCAGGGTAGATCTCCTCCTTACCCACATTCAAGTCAGCCTGTACCCTGAGATACCCAGATGCTTGCAGTGTGTGCTTCCTGGGATACGTGGTATATCTTCACTCTTCTTAACTAAATTCCTCCTAGCCCCCATTCCTGACATTTTGCAAGGTATCTGCATGCCTCCTGTAATTTCGTTTCTGGAGAAAAAAGTTTTTGACAAACAGTGCATGTCATTGGAATGCGCTACAACAATCTCACCTCCCCCACCCAATTGATCTGCTTATTAAGTTTGGATTTTCCAAGCTGTTTCCTCAGAGCCCGGCAACATACTATTCACTAATCAGCGAATAGCTTTACGTTGGCACTTACACAAGCGCCCAGACGGGGACTGTGAAAATCTGTTTCCTACTCTTCTCCTTTTGCACTTGAAATCTTACATATGTGCACATTCTGAACTTGCAGTGCTTCTGAGAGGAAGCACAGAAGAGGTGGGACTATAACTGTTTTCCCTTGTTTAGAAAAACAAAATGTTCAATCAACCCACTGAACAGAATGTAGGTCAGTGGTGGTAGAGAAGGATTTTTGCCTTCACCCTCAATGGCCTCGCACACAGGTTAGTGGGAGATATTTGGGGTGGAAAATATTTTAGGATGTAATCATAGGATAGACCTCAAGTATAAATATTTTGGAGACATAGCAATATTGCTCTACTCAGAGGGTTTCAAAGTTTGGCAGCTAAGTTATCATGCAAAACAGTTGGAAAAAGAGAAGTAGTCATTGAAAGTGTAAACGGTATGAAGAATGAGTAAATATGAAAATCCCTAGGTAACAAATTACCTGGCATTTTCCTGGTCCTTCGGATCTAAAATTCTACAGTGCTGTGAAATTCTACATACAATCTTATTTTAATACAGCATACTTTAAAATGGGCATGCACAGCGCACAGACCTATCTACACGGACCCAGGAATTGGTACAGAAAGTCTAATTGTTAGAAAAAAAGTCCTTGATTAAAATAACACCTGTCCAAAAATTCATAGGCAATTAAAATTGCCACAAGAAATGTTGAGAACATTCCCTTCCATCTCCCTGTGCCCTGACGCTGCTTCTGGAAGGGGGAAAAAAGGATGCATGAAAGAAAGAATACTTCCTCAAAGATTTCATCCCATTTCCAACAAAACGCACAGGGCACACTTCATTGTCTCAGACTGACAGTGTCACAGTGACCTCTCAGGCAGCTTCTCCTTAGCAGTCAGACAAAGACAATTCAAAGGCTAACAACCCACCAAACTCAAGCTGATTCCATATAATCATTATATTTAAAATTTCCTCGTCTTATGGGAAGAGTGCAGATAGAGGCAGAATAAAAAGGTGTGTGTGTGTGTAAGGAGATGACTAAATTCTGGTTTAAGTACATATGATGAATAAACGTGAAGAGGAAAACAAAATGAGAACCCATTTCAGAGTAAATTGTGACACAGTGCATTTCCGTAAGTAAATTACGGCTAGTGGCAGGGGTGAGGGAAACAGTTCAGCACCTCACAAGACATATTGGTGAGTGGCTCTGGGCTTGGAATGACTGGGTCACGCGTTTTGGTACTTCTCTGGGCTTCGGTGTCCTATAAAAGGAGAGGAGTTGGGTGGCCCCTCTGAAAATATACAGAAATGGCTGATCTTCAATAGCTAGCTACTCTTTTCAATACTTCAATTTTTTTTCGTTTCTGGTTTCTCTGACTTTGCCCCCAATATGTCTAAAAAGAGAATGGGCATTAATAAAGACCAAAAACAGGTGCTTTATAAAGTAAATCAGAAAAATAAAATCAGAAATCATGTTCTTACATCAGATATGGAGTTATAATGCAATCGTGATTCGATTGGTCTTTATGGGCTATGTAGTACTAGTATATTGCAAAAGTGCCCCAATTATTCACCCCTCCTTGCAGCCATGCCCTTTGCCACGTGTCTTCACAGCGTCTTCTCCCACTCTGATCTGGACTCAGCCATGTGAAATGGTTTGGGTCAATGGAATGTCAGTGGATGTGAGGAAAAAAAGAAAAGGGAAGCTCTTCAAATGCTATGAAAAGGACATCCCCAGGCTGACCTGCTGGTACCAGGAGGACAATGAGAGGCATGTGGCAAGTTGCTGCAGTCATTCGTTCCAGCCACGGCCATCCTACACCAGCTAGCAGGCCTGAGTGCAAGTTGAGCCGAGAGCAGAAAAATCTCTGAGCCAACCCAAGACAAGATCAGAAGAACCTGACTGCTCCAGTGCATTAGCAGTAAATCCTAATTGTTTTCGTGCTACTAAGGACTAAGGGTTATTTGTTGTGTGGAATTGTGGCAATAGGTAACTTATACAAGCAATGTAACCATTTTTCTTATATAGTCCCAACTGAACAATGGCTTATAGCCTCAAAATTGCATTATAGATGGCTACTTAGAACACAATTCAGCCCTAGCCAGTTTTGCTTGGTAGATAGAGCGTTGGCCCTCAAACCGAAGAGTTGTGGGTTCAATTCCCATACCTCAGTTGTAGGCTCAATCCCCAGCCCCAGTCTTGCAATGTTTCTCTCTCTCTCTGTCTCTCCCCTCCCTTCCACTCTCTCCCTCATGAAAAAAAAAAAAAAAAAAGGCCTGGGGGCGGGGGGGGGGGCGGAACATAGCCTCAGGTGAGGATTAACATCAACCCAAAAAAAGGACACAATTCATTTTCCTGTAAAAATGCCATAAATAAAACGTGGTGAGTTGATTAGTTTGTGCCACAAGAGCTATTTAGTGCATATGGTGTTTGAATAAGGGAATTGGTCATTATTCCAAAGCCTCAATGCCCACCACTCCCTCTCACTGACCCTCAATCTCCAGGCTGACCCCAGGTCCCATCCTCAAACACAACTCTGCTCTTTCACACCTCTGGCTTGTTGCTCATGTTGTCCCTACTCCACGGAACATCTTGCCCTACCTCTGCACTATCCAACTTTTCATCTTTCCTTCACCAAACTTTCCCTGACTCCAATCAGTCACAAGAGCCTTCTCTCCTCTGTGCTTCCATGGCATTTTATAAGCACATTTATTACAGCACAAACTATTTTCTCAACATTTGCATTGAACACTCATTAATTGGGCAAACATGTACTCAATGCTTTTAATGTACCAGGGATTATCCTAGGAACCGGGTTTACAACAGGCACACAGATAGTCACTCCAGACTATTGGATGTTCCTAAAAGAACAGAGAGCACCTTATTAATTTTGTTTTCACAGCACCTACCGTAGCATTTGCTACCTAGTAGATATTCAAATATTTGTTGAACAAATGAATGAATGAGTTAATGGACATGAATATGGAACATAATCACTGGTCAAATAAAGGAAATGTGCTCACGGCTGAGATATTCTAGGAACAGTCCCCAACCCCTCAGTTCTACCCCCACTAAAGACTGTGTTCTCCACGAAACCAAGGGGCTATTGTCTGTCTACCTAGCTACCCAGACAATGGAAGCAGCATGTCTCCTATCACAAAATCTCTGGTGAAAACAGAAGCAAAAAGAGAAGGCCAGTGATAGAGTTAAGGCAAGCGTGCGGTGTATGATTAGGACAGCAAGTGGCAGATCCCTTTAACAAATATTGAATAAATATTGACCTAGTACATATTGTGAGCCAGGCACGATGCTAGGCACTAGGAGGGAGAATAGGACTACCCTGGTCTCTGCTCTATGAAACCACATGGGGAAGACATAAAAATCAACCAAAATAAAGCAGTAAGATTATTAAAAATTGCAATAATGGCAATAAAGGAGAAATAGGTGGCAGGGGGAGCAACTCCCTGGGCCGGGGCTATATTTTAGGCAGGGCTGTTAGGGAAAGTGGTCAAGATGAGCAAGAAGTAGAGAAAGTGCAAAGAAGATAAGTCCTAACAGCAAGACAACTTTCTATCAACTGTAATCACTGCTAATTTTCAATTATATCCAAAGCTTACATGAAGCATAAACTACCAGAAATGTGACTATGGTATTAACACAACTCCATTTGATTAAAAAGTGCTGGGAAAGTGATTTTTTTTTTACTCATACTTTACTCACCTATATTTTAAATATACTTATCAGGAATTAAATTTTAAAATCTTCCTGGGTTAATGTACACTATTCCAGGAAATGTCTTCTAGTATAGACTGGTAAAACTCAAAACAAAAGCATAATACTCAAAGTTTATGAATTGGAGTAATTTGCTGTCACTTATCCACACTACAGTTCTCAGGAAGGGGCACGTGTTAGCACTAAGCATGTAATCATTTTTATTATTAAATACAAAGGTACAATTAAATACAGGTACAGGATGTGACCTGCATCATAATTCTGCCCCGCCTTTCTCTTTGCAATATCCTTTTCATTATCCTGGGCCTTTTGTTCCTTCATGCTTCTTTTGTTTCTTCCTAAGTTCTCGGATAAGCTATTTACAATCTAAATAATTAGCAATCAGCGTGGATCTGTGGTCTTTGGCCCCATGCAAACGAAACATTGTGAAGTGCCTTAAGATGACATATTTAAGCACATAAAGCTTCTCTTCCCTCACGACTTTCCTTTCTTGAAAAAGTTTTAAATGAATCTAATAAAGAGTAAGTTTTCTACTTTTCAGATACTTAGAAATCAGCTAGAGCTGAACAAATATAACCTGCAAACAACAGACTGTCTGGGTTTTCATCAGCTATATCTGTGCAAAAGTGTTCTATGTCAGTTTACAATGAAGACCCCTCGCGTCCGATGACTATCCATTCTCTCTCTAGACCAGTGGTTCTCAACCTTCTGGCCCTTTAAATACAGTTCCTCATGTTGTGACCCAACCATAAAGTTATTTTCGTTGCTACTTCATAACTGTAATGTTGCTACTGTTATGAATCGTAATGTAAATATCTGATATGCAGGATGGTCTTAGGCGACCCCTGTGAAAGTTCGACCGCCAAAGGGGTCGCGACCCACAGGTTGAGAACCGCTGCTCTAGACACTTCATTCTCTCTCTAGCGCAAACCAAAAGTAGGCTTTTATACTTTTAAGAAAAAGGGGAAAGGAGCAATGTGACCAAAGCAATTAACTGAAATGAGATGAAAAGTCAGAACGCATGACCCACTAGGGAGACTCTTGCAGACCATTCAACCATGTGGCCTGAAGCCACAGGTCACCCGCCTTGGTAGTTTGTGAAATGCACAAAAGTCCCTGAGAAGCCACCTTAGAATGTCTGGCTTTGAGGGCAAAGGCCTCGCTTTACTGAAAGCTGCAGTCTGGAACACGCAGCATCTGAACCCAAGGTGTTCTGCAAATGCTTGAGATTTGTCTCTTTTACAAATATTTATTAAACGGGCTGGCTCAGCTGCTCTCGGACTCTGCGCTACAAGAGCAAGCTTATAGTCTAACTTGGAAAAGTCACGAGTTCCAAAAAGTCTCTCCACTTCCTAGCACACGTCCTTTCTCTTGCCTCTGCAGTTTTCCTAAAATATCACCAAACACAGTGCTCCGGCCATATCTCTGTCTCCCTCATGTTATAGGAAGATTTGCAAGCTTCTTTCAAAGGACTGTGTGCATAAGTTCAAGTCCCATCCTCAGCCCTGGGAAACCTCACACTAGTTGCTTTCTCTAAGGTTCTTTCCATTCATCTCTGAAGGGGGAGTAGTAATGGGATTGACATAGGGTTAACATGAGGAATAAGTGAGACAGGCAATGTATGTTACAACATAACAGTTCTCAACAAATATTAACTATCATTATGAAAATATTTAAAAATTTACTAGAAATTCAAGACCACTTTACACTGTAATGAAAAGATATAGTTGCCTAAAATATTTTTTAAATGTAACGAACTTTTCCCAAAAAATGTCACAACGATCTCTAATCTGTGCACTTCAGGAACACTGCTTGCTCTTTTTGTTTCTTTTTCTCTCTCTTCACTTTTCACCGCTGACAAGCAAGGTATTCCTTTGCGTGCATCACAAAGGATAGGAAGACTGGAGAACGCTTTTCCATCCAGAGGAAAACAGCGTTGACAGGATAACAGTGTTTCAAAATGTTAGCATCACCAAATCTTAATTGAGGGGACTTCATTTCTCTTTCAGTTTTTACAAAGGAAATCAACACTTGCTATAAATTAGGAAAAGTCAAAAGACTCACATTCTAACCCTTCAAACAATCACTAACTGGATGTGTTTTTGTAATAGATAATTGTCTGGGTTTGGTTTGTTTGGTATTGCTTTCCAGCATCTGACACCCCCCCTCCCCCACTTCTCTCTCTCATGCAAGCCTTGAAGACGGCAGTCTACCCCACCCGCAGGAGAAGGAAGGCGCACGGGGAAAACAGGCCTCTAACCTGGCACCAGCAATTGGATGCTCTCAATACAGACATCAACCTAGAGATAGTGACCCAGAGCATGGGATGCAGGGAATCCAATCTGAAGGTGGAGGCAGAACAGCAGCAGCAACAGAAATGTCAGCAGTGGTGGCAGAACAAGCCTCGATGTACGGTCATCAGCACTAAAGTCTTCAATGATGTTCCGTTTCTGGAACAGGATTTTGCCTGTGGCTTTAGTTGCTGCAAAAACACTTTTGGTCCCTTATTTTTCAATTGTCTTCAGCGTTCCCGTATTTCTGCCTGTTGTTCAACATCCTCTTAAAAAAACACTTTTCTCCTTACATCAGCCAGATTTATTTTTTTGCCTAAGACGGAAAATCCGGACCGGACCTCTGTGCCTCAGTGTCCTCCTTGCTTAAGCCACCGAGGGGAACTTTATCATCACTCAGGATCCTTCGGGCTCTCCCAATTTTATAAGTTGCAGTCACAAAATTTCAAATAAACCAACTGAAAACTTAAGAATCTACTTCAAAGTAAACGAAGCCTTTCTGAAAGTAATACACCTTGCATAGAAGGACTGGCAAAAGTGAGTTCTTTCACTTACAAAGGACCCCTTCCAGCCCTCCTCTCCTCATTCGTGTGTGAGTGCATGCACACAACTTTTTACAAACCTGCTGGAATGGCTCAACCTGCCCCGGGGTGATTCCGAGTGTGAGCTACATAATAAATACATGGAAGCGTGTGCTAAGGACCGGCCGGGGAATTCTAAGTGGGAGCAGCCTTTTGAGAACCTTTATCTGTTGCAGGGCCAGTCCTGTATCTTATCAAATTTCTCTCCCTAATCACGGAAAGATTCCACGCCTTATCAAACTGTTATCGAATCAGCCTGACCCGAGTCCAATGTCCTGATTGTCTGACAGGAATGTGTACTATCACACTGACATGAACATCCGGCTGACTCCCCGCAGCCCAGGGAGAGCACGGGGCCTGGAGACTCAGCATACCTGAGATGGGGACGCAGCTGCCACAGGCTGACACGCGCTTTACCCTTCAGAGTCTGCTCTTCATCCGCACAGGAGGGTTTACACCAGCTCCTCGGCCCATCTTCTAGACTCAGCCACTGAACTAATCCAAGTACAGCATATGGGGAAGCACTTGTAAACTGGAACCATTGTAAGAATGAAGCTATTATTGCCCGACTGGCATGGCTCAATGGTTGAGCATCAACCTATGAACCAGATCACACTCGATTCCCAGGCAGGGCACACCCACGATTCCCGGGTGGTGCATGCAGGAGGCAAACAATCAGTGATTCTCTCTCATCATTGATGTTTCTATCTCTGTCCTTCCTCTCTGAAATCAACAAAATAAAAAAAAATTTTTTTAAAGAATGAAGCTATTATGGTTCATGAAAATTTCCTTCTATTAATTTACCTTCCCTCTCCTTTTGAGACAGACTTTAATCTGTTATCCAAGTCACTAACATTTCTCAGTATCAGAATAATCTCTTAGCCATCAATGTTTACTACGAAACTTTTTGGGGGGCTTGAAGCTTTAAAAGAGGCAGAAAAGTAAGAATTTAATACTTTTTCAATGCAAAACAAACCTTCAGGCTCACTTCACAAATATATTTTAACTGGTTTGAAACTACAATAACATCCAATTGCTTCTGCTCAAACTTGATATTTACTAAGCAGAATCCTGAACATAATTTGGTGGTTCAAATATGTTTGCCTAACGGAATTTTTAAACAGCAATCGTGAGTCAACTGATCCACATGATGTTTTGTTTTTCATAAAAATTAATAAATCATTTGCAGATGACATGATACTCTACATAGAGAACCCTAAAGATTCCACCAAAAACTACTAGAACTGATAAATGAACAGCAAAGTAGCAGGATACAAAATGAATATCCAGAAATTGTTGCATTTTTTAAAACTATACATTTATTGATTTCAGAGAGAAGAAGGGAGAGATAGAGATAGAAACATCAATGATGAGAGAGAATCATTGATTGGCTGCCTCCTGCATGCCCCTTACTTGGGACTGAGCCCACAACCCGGGGCCTGTGCCCTGACTGAGAATCAAATGGTGACCTCCTGGTTCATAGGTCAACACTCAACCACTGAGCCACAACCAGCCAGGCTGCTTAAGATTTTTATATATGTTCATAGTTCTCCTAAGAGTATAAGTTTACCTCTGGGCAGAGATTGTGATGGCACATTTTAAGTTATTATCTGAATAATTTTTAGTTCTAAGAGTTTTGGAGCCTAAAACATGGCATACCTATAAACATAATACAATGGACTTTTATTGAGTTATTGCTATGTGAAAAAAAGACCCAGACCATAACAGTCTATTTGCCTTAAAAAGAGAGCAAAATTATAATATGTTACGCCATTAAAATATAACTTTAAATACAGCATATTAATCTTCAGCTTCACACACGTCTCCAACTTCCGAGGAGCCCTGCACAAATACGCTTTTGTAAAACAACCTCACAGCACTTTGATGTGACCGTATGTTCATTAAAAGGAAGTATTACCACTTACATACATAAGGTACATAATGAATTCAGTATGTGTCTAGAGTTGGCTAATGCCATTAAAGCACATGCCAAAAGCACAGACTATAAATCAAAATGCGATTTGTCAAAGTAAGGTCTTAATATGATACAGGTTAGAAATAAATAAATAAACCAATAACGTTCTGAGATGGGATTAGTGAGGAGCGAGCTAAGCCCAAACTGAGACCAGGTTGCAACTGACATCCCTTTGTTCTATCTATAGCTTTGGCTACTCCTCTCTCTCCTGCACCTGGATAAGTACAAAATTAGCATGCACCAGGCATCCTTCACTCCCCCAAGGATTTATATCTCTAATGCCATTTTAAAGACTGATATTCTTTCCAAAATGTTGACATAAACCAGTTGGGCAATTACAGATTTTTTAAAAGCCCACATTACTAAAGTTTATAAAAATCTAGATTATTCTTTTTAAAAAAAAGTGTGGAAAACACTTAACATTAAGTTATTAATTCACTTCAAAATTGAGGAAGATTTAACAGCGGACTAGAAAGAGCAGACAGAAAAATAAAAAGGCTAAGCTAACTATCAAAAAATAAGAAAATCTAGTCAGTGGACACTGGAGTTGTCCAGGAAACGTGAGCAATGAGAGGCTACTGCTCCGTGTCATACCTTCCTTTTTCCGGTGCCGTTACCTCTCTTTCAGGCTGGGCTCTTTCAAATTAGCATTAAAGCTCATCCAAAACACTTCCTACTAGTCACCCAAATATGTTCCCTAGGTTCTGAGTTCCCTGTATTAAATGCTGTTTTCATTCACTGGATGCCCACTGCCTACAGAGTTCAAAATAAACTCTTTATAGTGCGGCATGGCTGACCCTCAATAATCCGGGTCCTGTTTGCTATTCCCACCTCTCCACCCCCTCTGCTCAAGATCTATCTATAACTGCTTCTATGTTCCCTGTGCCTGCTTGCCTCTGGCCACAATGTTCCCTTCCACACTCTCTCCAATGACTCCACCTGGCCGTCCTATTCATTCCTACAATTCAGCAAAGTATTACATACTTAGGAAGCTTTTCTAGGTGTGTGCCTCTCACAGAACTCCCACCGTTACTGAAAGTCATTGGTCTGCTTCATGACTCAAATAACTTTTTGAGGAAAGGTAACATTATATTAGTCTGTGCATCTCCAAGACAGATCACATGAACTGTATGCACGGTGCTAATATATGGTACTGAAGAGATAAATAAATAAATAAAATCGCTAGTTATATTTTTTTGAAAACTACGAATATTATCCCATCTAGAAAGATATGAAACTACAAATTAATTCATCTTGCTATGCAAAGTGTTGCTTCCTTTATAATCATTCCAAACTTCCCAAGACTAATACATAAAGGTCAATCTTGAAGAAGAATTGAGTACAGAGCTATAGAAAATAAACCCTTAGAAAGTACTAACATTCGTATTTAGAGTCTGCACAATCGAGGCAATATATAACCTATGCCTAGCCCCCTAGTAGGCACACTTCAACGCAGAAGTAATGCATGTCAACGTTTAGTCAACTTCCTCCAGAGAATCATACAACAGGAAGTTCAGCAGTGTTTACATCCCGGGACTTTTCACAAGCTTTGGGAGGGTAGATTTAACAAAACCAACACCAGGGTTAGATCCACACCTGAGTTCCTGCTGACAGAATCAGCCTCATTAATGGACTAAAAGACTGGAAGGTGAAACACAGGCCGGGAGAGAAGCCCTATAGTTTGGGGAGCAGCAACTTCAGCAAAAATATGAAACTAAAATGCAATTCCTGCTTTCAAACCATTCTCCAACCTTCCTTCAGATCTCACACCTCCTGAGCTGATGGGGAAAAATAAGACTGCTCAGCCTTTCCCTACTTCCTTTTCAGAGATTAAGCAAATCTATGCAGGTAGAGACCATCAGGATCTAGCCAAGGGCTCCTCAATGCTACAATGGCTGCTGCTTCTTCAACCCTGGGAAACATCCCTTCCAGTAGAGGCAGAGGATCCATTTAAAGATCAGAGGTGGCAATCCCCGCCCCCCCACCCCACCCCTAGGCTGACTGTAGGTGTCCCACACTGAAGGAGCTGCTCTAGCACACAGACTCCAAACTGACACAAGATGCTACAGCTCCTTCTCATCGTGAGCATGGAAAACTTTATGGCAACTTGCTTTAACGTGGGTCTGTCCAATACTAGAAAAGGCATGATTTGTATATCAAATACAGGTGGTAGAGTGGAAATCAGAGATTGTTTTCCCCAAGCTGTCTATTACTCACTAGCCTTCTAATTCCTCTTGTTTTGTTGGTTATGCTCAACTAGTAACTGCTGTTGCAGCCAGCAGAATCCTATATAATAAAGATGTAATATGCAAATGGTTGTTATGCCAAGAAGTGAAATGACCAACCGCATAAGGACTGGATCACAGATCAGCAGGAGGGTGGGGCGGAGCGCTACAGGAGGGGGCAGGGCAGCAGGGCAGCAAGCTATAGGGGGGGGGGGGGAGGAGGGGGGGGGGGAGACAGGGGGAGCTACAGGAGGGCGGGGCATCGGGTGGAGAGCTACTGGCGCACAGATTCATGCTTAGGGCTTCTAGTAAAAAGAGAGTTGATAAGGGCAGGGCCCCTGGTGTCTCTAGAATTTCAAGTTCAGTATCTGTGGAAAATGGCTAAAATGCCAAAATTCGAAGAGAATTAAGAAAGGAAAATAGTCTGCAGTTTGTAGCTCAAATAACACATGAATTGAGGGAAGGGTACTTACTCCAAATCTGATCTAGAGGAGCAGAGGCAGGGAAGGGGGAAGTTCGGTCATAGACAACCACCCAGCACACAGAAGGCCCTCAACAACACTTAGAGGCAGTCAAGGGCTTGCAGAATAGAGATACTTACTAGTAATAACCAAGAGGGGAGAAGCTAAGTTTCAGACAAATGTTGTCTAATTCAAATGTATGGGGTGAGTTACTTCTATTCAGATTTGAGGTGGGGTGGGGAAAAGAGATGGTCAGATGTAACAAATTTAAAAAATTAATCTTTAGTGGATGAGGTATTTAATTGTTTCTAGGTATTTATATACTTCAAATATTTAAAATTGTATGTTTGTTTCCTTATGTTTATGTTAATCATGTTTATGCTTACCTTCTTTTAAATAGTGTTTTTTGCTACCTAAATAAAAAAATATATATACTTGAATGGAGAAATACGTTTTTCTCTCTATTCATACTTAGGATCATGAAGACACCAGTTTTACCCAAAAATGTGAAAAAGAAATGTACAAGTAGAAGACAGAGGAAAAATGTAAAAATATATATTAATCTTACTTTACATATTAATCTTACTTTACACAATACTTTTTTCTTGTTACTAGCATATACTGTTGTGTGTGTGTTTTTAATGCTGCTAGAGACAACTGCTAAAAAAGAAAATCTGAATTTATTTCATTCCATTAAGGGGGTGATAGTGAATTTATCCAATTTGTAAATCCTTGTAATGATCATGTCTTTGTACCCCTTCTTCTACCAAAACAGCTTGAGGTAGCTACTGAGGCAAAGGCGCTGCACAGAGAAAATTGTCGAAAGAGAAAGAGCAGCCATGGGAGCCTCGTCTCAGCCCGCTTTCAGCCAGGCTTTGTCCTCTGTGAGGGGAAGTGATACTGCATGAATCGCACGTCCATTCACTGCTGCATCCATCAGGTTAAAGTTAGAAGGATCTAAAACTCCTGGGAATATGGAGCTTCTGGTTTACTGAGAGCCTTTGATGCTACCTATCCCTAGTTAATTCGGAGTAATATATTAATCATTACTGACATAAAGTACAAGTTATTTGATTTTGTTCTTAATCTGATGGTTGTTCATCTAATTCTTGTGTGTGTGTGTTTTTATCATGTTCTGCTCAAAAGACGTGTTCTTCTTAATAGGTAGCAAATTACAGGTTGGTAACAGTGTTTCCAGAATGCAAGAATACCTATTTGGTTTTGGATAGTAAAGGAGCAGCAGCTATATAAGTTGTGTGGGAAGTCAGTTAGGATGTGTTTTTAATAGGCAGAACTGA
This sequence comes from Myotis lucifugus, assembly GCF_000147115.1. Classification (NCBI taxonomy): domain Eukaryota; kingdom Metazoa; phylum Chordata; class Mammalia; order Chiroptera; family Vespertilionidae; genus Myotis; species Myotis lucifugus. The sequence goes on from NW_005871137.1 coordinate 1,125,588, forward strand.
GTTGTTTTTTAAAGTAGGTGTTGTGTGGTTCACGTTTTCTGTGGGCAGATACCACTGGTCTAAGCAGTGTTTTATTAATATGAAGTGTGATATGAGTAAGTATTAATAGTCATAATGAAACCAGTTTGAAATTCACAGTCTAAAATAGTGGCCTATTTGGTTCCAGAGAACAGAAGCTACCAAGGTGTTAGGTCTATTTATAAGAACTATGAACCATTAACTTTTTTTCACTGTTTTTCCATATAACACTACCAAGGTTTGGTTGTAGAGCAGATATTGAAACTACAGTGTGGTGCTTTTTTATCAGAGATGTTTGTATTACTACTATTTCCTATGAGGTGAGACACCAGCCTGGAATTCCATACCACTAAGAAAGCTGCTGTGTGGTGTATACAAAACTCCAAATGGATTCGACGACTGTTGTTGTTGTTTTTCTCTGTTTCTTCCTTTTCAAAAAATTTTATCTGAGCACAGACTCTCAATCCCTCAAAAGAACGTTAGAAAACACACTAGAGTGGATAAGATCAGTGGGCACCTGGAGAGTCTGCCAACAGATACATGAGGCATTATATTTTCACTTAATAAAGTAAGCAGCAAGAGAATCGGTTCCTAAAGAAAGCCTTCTAGCTTTTTATTTCCTATTTCCCACATTCCAGTGGCAAATATTTCCCACTCCCTTCTTTTCCAAATGTGACCCATGGGATCAAATTTTCGAAGGAAAGCTACTTTGAGACAAACACGTTGAATAGTTACCTTAAGCGTCAGTGTGCAGCACATTTAAATATGGCTTATAGTTCTTGGGCATGTGTTTTCCTAACGTCTCTAAAACAAAAGCTTAAAATCCCTCAACGTCTTAAACCTTGACTGTTAGCTATAATTAATTAGTTTCATGTCTAAAATGTTTAAATGTACCATTAATATACAAATAAAATTTTACTAAGTGTATAACTGTATGCATTAATGTAAAACAGACCCATCTTTTTCTAAAATCATTATAATTAACATGAGCATTTAGTTTGACTAAGCAGATTGCCGTTCAACACAAGCAGATGATATGAACTAGGTTTCAGCAAATTTAAACAAATCAGAGCATGTTTTATATAATGATAAAATTATGGATTTGCAACTCACAGCCTAATTTTAAAGTCTATATAATAAAAGTAGTGGCCCTAGCCAGTTTGGCTCAGTGGATAGAGCGTCAGCCTGCGGACTGAAAGGTCCTGGGTTCAATTCCAGTCAAGGGCACATGCCTGGGTTGCAGGCTCAAACCCCAGTAGCGTGCGTGCAGGAGGCAGCTGATCAATGATTCTCCATCATCATTAATATTTCTATCCCTCTCTCTCCCTCTCCCTATTTCTCTAAAATCAATAACAATATGTTTTCAAATAAACAAACAAATAAAAATAAATAAATGTAGTGGATGTGCCATTGTTTTGTAGTGTCCAAAGAAAGAAAGATTGTATTTTCATTTATAAGAAGAAAAATAACTTGAAAATATGGTTTATTGATGGCTAAGGCTATACTAATGGATATATATTGATCCAAGCAGCTAACAGCAATAAAATTTAATCCTGTAGAATTTGGGTCTTGTATGCTTTTTAAATTCGCCTTTTTAAAACTTTGTGGTTCCTTATACTACTATGGAATAAAATACCCACCATTAGCTGGGGGGAAAAACCAAGGCACTAATATTATCTAAGGAATGGTAAAGGGAGCAAACATAATTATACATATAATATACAGATATGCATACACATACATACATACAATGAAAAGATATACCAAAATTCTTAAAAAACAAAAACCTTATATTTAAGAAGAAGGGAATACGGTAGAGGGCATAGGGAGAGAAGCCAGCCTTATTTGAATAGTGTTTATATTTATTTTTACCTTGAAACTCTGTACTTTACATAATTATTATGCAAGAGCACAGCTTAAAAAAAAATAAATTCCTGCCTGACCAGCATGGCTCAGTGGTTGAGCATCAAGCTACGAACCAGAAGGTCTCAGTTCAATTCCCAGTCAGGGCACATGCCCGGGTTGTGGGCTCGATCCCAGGTGGGGAATGCAGGAGGCAGCCAATCAATGATTCTGTCTCACCATTGATGTTTCTCTCTCTCTCTCTCTCTCTCTCTCTCTCTCTCTCTCTCTCTCTCCCTCTCCCTTCCTCTCTGAAATTAAAAAAAAGTAAAAAATAAATAAATTCTTAATGATCTAAAGCAAAATTAAACTGATTTATTATACTGAGTTAGTGACATAAAAACACTAATAGGAACTATGTCAAGTAGCTTTAAAATACAGTAATCTGTCTACATATCCTCATTGGCAGGCATATACTCTAAGAACAACACCAAAAATCTTAAACTGCTTTCAGTGATTTTTTTAGAGATATGACTGATGAGGTTAAATAAAAGGCATCTATCTACTCATGAATTTAAAGTGGAATTATGTCTAAGAATTCATCATGTTTTCTTTTACTTTTTTTTTTTTAAATCCTCATCCGAGGATATGTACTAGAAAGAGAAAGAGCAAAAGAAGAAAGAAGCATCACTGTGAGAGAGAAACATCAATCAGGTGCCCTAACTGGGATTGAATCCAAAACATAGGTATGTGCTCTGACCAGGAATCAAACCAGTACCTTTTTTTAGTGTAGGGAGCAATGCTCCAACCAACTGAGCTGCCCACCCAGGGCATGATTTTCTTCTTTAAACAAAACATTTTTCTTATTTTTTTCTACTCTAAGGCCTAGAAATAATGACCAATGAGTAGCAATGAACATCCATAGCATCTCCCACAGGAAGGAATCACGGCTTGTTGAAGAAACGGTTGCTTCTAAGTCTAGGGCAGGAAAGTTTCAAGAAGAGCCTGAATATAAGCTGTGATACCAGATCACACAGAAGTCATCATCCACTGACAGCGTATTAAAAGGGCCAACCTGCGGAGGTGCCCAGAGGCCAGAGATAGGACAGTTTGAACATCAATATGTAAGGAATTGACACACATCAAATATGTTTGATATCATGAGTGTAGTTGGAAGTCAAAAAAAAATTCTCATAACATTTGGAGAATACTGGAACGCCAACTCTTTATTTTTAAAAACTAGCAATTAATGGGAAAACTCAAGCCTTTATCCAGACATGTTATACAAAATGTAACAAGGTAGGCAAAGAATTGATGCAGGAACATTATAACAAATCCAACATATAACTAAAGAAGGAAAGAGAGTTAAGAAAATACCATGTTGTAGCCTCTTAACCTCTAATGAAATACTATTAATTTATCTAGGCAATGATTATAATGACTGATTTTTTTAAAAAAGGAAGATAGAAAGTCACACCAATACCTATAAAGTGTTTTTGATAAAACAATTTGAGATCCAGCCTCCTTGTAGTTAGCCACCAAAGATGTCCCCCATCTCTCCCCAATAAACTATGCCTCCTATTTTCTTGCTTTTATATTGTCCTACCCCTTAAACCTAGACTGCCCCTTTCATTCATTTTAATTAACAGAATGTGGTAGAAGTGATACTGTAACTTCCAAGGTCAGCAGAAGACTTGCAGTTAAGCCTTGGTCTCTTGGTACACTCATCGGGGTAAGCCAGCTACGACATAAAGTCTGACTACGTACAAGTCCAACCTGGCCATGTAGAAAAGCCCCAGTGAGGCAGATGCGGAGCTAGCCCCAAGCTGTTCCAGCCTTCTCAGCCCAGGAGCTAGACATTTAAGAACAACTCCGGCCTCAGCTGCCAGCTTACTGCAACCATAGAGGGATCCGAGTGAGAAACCCAGCCGAGCCCATCCATCCTCAGAACTCAGAGAGCTCACTGGCCTTTGAAGCCACTAAGTTTGGGTGGCTTACGCAGCAACAGATTAATGGAACTGGCTTAACTACCAATGACCAAGAAATAGAGGGAACTGGTAAATAAAACCATAAGGAAACAAAGGAAGTCATGAAAACCTATTAGGTAAAAAGAATGAATTGACATATATGAACCTTAAATAAGATTCTGTTTGTTTTATAGGTTGATTTTTAGTTTATTTTAGTCAGGAGCTGATTAAGGTAAGGCTACAGGGGACATATGTACATGGCCTCATATTAAGAAATTATTGTCAAACATCTTAGGTGTGGTTGTATTTTAAAGAACAAATGTCCTTTAAAGATACAAAGTAAAATATTCATGGATGAAATATCTGGGGGCAGTAGGAAGTAGATAGGAGTATAGATGAAGGTAAGCCATGAGATTTTGTGTTGAAATGGGAAGTTCATTTTATTAATCTCATTACATTTGCAGTTTTTTGTTAAAGTACATGACAGACTTCAAGAAGCCATGATGTTATAATCCATACTTTGTAAAAACTCTTTCTTTCTGGCCAAGAAAAAAATCACTTTTACATCCCCACATGTCCAAAATACTGATCCAAATATTCAGCTATGATACCCTTCTTTAAAACAGGGATCATAATATCCCATTCCAGCACACATACTGAGCAGGGTCAACTAACATAATTTATGGAGGAAAACTACACTCTGCTCTACAAATGTGAAACATTGTTGGTAGTGGGGACCACGTGTTTGGCATAAGATTTGGCATCCATGCAGTGAACTCTCTCAGAATTCAAAAGCTCAGAACTCTGTCCTTACTGCATTTGGCCCTAATGCCAGGCACAATGTCTGAAAAATAGTAGGAGCTCCATAAATACATATTTTGGATGAGTGAGTAAACTGGGGAGAAGGGGTGATACAAGAGCAATTGCCTTTGATCCTACATCTTTTCAAAAAGGGTCAACTAGCAACAGTGAGAAGTAGATAACTTACATAAATACACCAGAACTACATGCTCAAACAACTTCTATGCATAAAAACCCTACTATTGGTGAATTTAGCACTGTTTTTTAAGCCTTTATATACAGAGCATAATATGGATGACTACTATCTCAGTATCCTATACCTGATCAAATCTACCTTTTAGTGCTTTTCATTTTCTTTAATAAAACTAATTATAAGAGAATGAAAGCCTGGTATTTAATACATACTAGTCAAATGAGCAATAAACAATTGTAAACTTTCCTAGGGGCTATTTTGCTCTGTCTCATCCTCAGGAAGCTAAAGCATATGTTAGATGTTAGCCTGGGTGGACACAAATGTGTCCTATTTATTCAAGGTTTCCTTTGAAGCCACAATTTATAAGTTTTGTTTCTTAGGGGTACATGTCAAACTTCATTTAGCATTAGTTGGTACCCAGATAGATTGAATAGCAAAAAGGCAACATTCGGGGGCAAAAAGAAAAAAATATGCCTGCTATATGAGCAATAATGTCAGTTTCATTTATGTAACTCACAGAAAACAAGAGAAGAAATACAATGGAAAACTGATAGTAGGAACTCAAGATAAAAATTATACATTTAATGTATGTGCAGATGGGCAAGGAGAACTATTAAAACAAATGTGTTTTAAATAAGTGTCTAAGAGGTTGAAAAATTTTAAAATAAGTTCTTTTAGAATGTTTGTTTTCTAACTCTTAAATTTCAAAAATTACATATTTACGTGGAACATGTTTATCTGCACAACATGTTCCTTTTTCCTAAGAATGTTTTACAAACTTATCTGGGGAAAGCTGCAAAATTTTAAAATTTATAAAGGGGACATTAGTGGTACTGATGCTTCCCTTTGAAACATGTTCATGAAAAGAAGAATTTGATATACTGTAGATTACCCATAAAATTGACCCCACTAAAACAATTAATATTTGAATAATGTTCTATAATGTTATTTACACTTATTAACTCATCTAAACCTCAAAACACCCTATGAGTTAGGTATTATAAAAACCTAAAGTCATAAATGTATAATGTGGGGCTGAAAACTCAATAAAGTTTATAAACCTAAGGTGTCTATTTCCATATTATTGTTTCAACTTCACTACAATACTGTGGAAAGCAATTCTTAAGTATGACTGTGATACTTACAATTGTGAGACAAGTTATTGTGGCATTGTCAACATTCATTTTCTAAGACTCATCTGTTTTGTTCACTTCAGCTTCATTCATTCACTTTCAATGCTGTGTTTTACTCCACTATAGGTTATTTATTCATTTGTCTCTTGGTAGATGTTTTCATTATTCCTCTTTTGAAATTATACCCAGTGCTACAATGAACTTTTCTGTACTTATCTCCTGGTGGACACTTAGTAGACTTTTCTGGGGCATAAACTTAGTAGGAGAATTACTGAATCACAAGGTATAATATGCATGCTCAACTTTACTACGAGGGTCTAATTGTTTTCCAAAGTGTTCATATCAACTTATATAACTGATCACATTATACTTTTACAAAGTTTAAAAATAAAACTAAACAACAGACTATTTTTAAATATTTACATAATATAAAAAAGAAGACTGTGTGTATGTGTGTGTGTATGTGTTATAGTTTTTTGTATGTATCAATATCTATGAAATTGTAAACCTCAGTATGTACAATAATAAGGATCTGAAAAGGAGCCTGGAAAACTGTTGGCAAACAGAACTTTACATTTTAAAATAAATTTATTATATCTTTACTTTAAGATAGAAATAAAAACAATAAATAGGTCTTAATCTATCATGTCAAATTTGGATAATTTTGAGGTTCTCAAGATAGTAAACCCTCTTAGTCAATAGATTTTGGGTTTGTTTTTTCCTAGACCCCTCCATCAAAGTTCCTAGAAATTGAACCTTGAGAAATAAAGGAAGGGATTTGGTAATGTTTACTCTTCTAGAGGAATTTTTCCTTTCACTGAATACATCTATCTTGATAATAGTAAAATAAGTTAGTTACCAAAACATAACATGATGACAAATTTACCAACCCAGTGGTTCAAAAAAGAAAAATTAAGTCGAGCATTACAAAATTATAGCAAATGTCAACATATAACCTCAACATGGATGTTTACTTATAAATACATATCTGTATTATTGTGTGTGTGTGTGTGTATATATATATGTATATATATATATACATATATATTACTGTATTTATATATTATAGACATTTGAACCATATATAACAGGTTTTATATTTATTATATATATATATATATATATATATATATAATTTCAGAGAGGAAGGGAGAGGGAAAGAGAGATAGAAACATAAATGATGAGAATCATTGATCGGCTACCCCCTGCACACCCCCTACTGGGGATTGGGCCACAACCCTGGCATGTGCCCTGACCAGGAATCAAACCATGACCTCCTGAACTACTCAGTCACGCAGGCCAGGCTATAAACGGACATTTATATGGAATTTGACAGAAATAGATCTAAGTAGGGATTGTAATATTGATAGAAGTAGATCTAAGTAGGAATTCTAATATCTTCTTCCTACAAGCAGTGGATGGTCTTGTGCACCCATGAGGCTCACTCATACCACGTTAGAGGTCACAATACACTTATAAGAACTGCAATTAGAAGCAGGTAGCTAAACTTGCATAATAGCACTGCTATTTTGTTTGTAAATCCACATCATTCAGTTACTTTTTCAACCTATTTCTATTCCTCTGAAGAAATTAATGTGTCTGTCATATGCAAAGTAGATAACATCCAATTAGTTCAACAATGCTGTTTGCATATAATGTAAATGAGGATTAAAGGCACCATCTTTGGATTTGACTTAAGTTCCAGGATTTCAACAACAACAACAACAAAAAACACTAAGACCAAAAAGTATCACCTTTCTGTTATTGGGTAATTGATTTTTTTAAGTTTTCAAAGCAGATAAAATCAACACCTTAAAAGACTTGTCTTTAGCCCGGGCTTTCTTTATTGAGTGTACAATTGCAGGTGCATGCCTAGAGGAGCAATAGTTTGTTCCTAACAAAAGAGTCTGGATGCCACAATATGCCTCTTGCCAGAGGCATCGTTCCCCAAAGCACAGAGCTAACTGCATCTCCTGCTGTACCTGTAACAATTTAATTGTATGAGTCAGCCTAGTCAAGCATCTCCAGCCCATGACTGGGAGACATGAAATTCATTGTCATTATTGTCCCTGTCATTTTGGATCATTATATCCTGCTGCAGAATTTTCCTCACTCCAGTGCATTCCTACCTCCAGGAGCCAGGGATTATAGCTGAGGTTGGGGCGGGGGCAGGACCATGAACTACATTTACCTCAGGGGAGCCAGAGATTAAATTAGCTTTGCTCTCTCGCCAGCAGAATTCATCTATTAGTATGCTGTGAGTTTTACGTTGGAATAAAAATGAATATTCTAACAAAACCTGGGTTGTAATTCCCCCTTTGAAACATGGATATAACTAACTTTTATTTACATTAAGAAAGCTAATGTAATTTCTTGTAGGTTGCTGTTTTCATATGTGCACAAGGAATACTTGAGGGCATTATCAGGTAGGAAATAACAGACAACTCTCTGTGTCCATGACTGGACTCGCAAAAGAAAGAATTTAAAGCAGTAATTTTGTTCTCCAGTTGTATCTTAGAGAAGCTCAATGGAGGAATTCAATGGTTTTAAATATTTAATGATTTTTAGTTATATCTCACTTTTTGTGCACTGAATCGGATGACTGGAGTCCAAGAGGAATGGCATCAAAGATCTCCTCTGGGAACAGGAAGATAGAAGTTGACAGAGGAAGACAAAATAAGGTCCGGAGGAGACTTGCTTCCTCTCCACAGCTGGTTCACTTAATCTCACAGCCGGACAAGTCACCCAAGCCTGTCAGGCCTTCAACGCTTCTCACTGACTTGGGAGAGTTGGATCAGTCACACACTCTCTATCTGGTGAACCCCTGACCAGTGGTCATGGCCATGGTCGGGGTCAGCTGATGGCGCTCTGGTAGGAGATGGCAAGGAGCAGATAGGAAACACTCGGACATGTCTCGGTCAGAAAACCAGTAAGCTGACTGTATGTTTTCTCTAGCAGAATATAAAAAGAAAATATAAGCTCGTATGTCACTTCCTAGTCCAACTTTCATTTCATATGGATTTTACTGAGAAATCTGACATTTACTTTGTCTGCACTGAAAAAAAAAAAAAAAGGAAAAGGTAGCTATTCCTCTATATGTGTGAGTTTGTTTTCAGCAGCTAACAACAAAACATGGCAATGGATCATGCCTTTGCTGAGCACAGCCACTATAATTACTACATTTTAAAAAATATGGAATTACTTTTATGACCCTTTGGACTTGTGTGGAGGGAATATATTTTGCCTTAATCATATGCAATGGCCATCTCTATTTATTTAGGATGAAATGTCCTTATGAGTAATTAAGAAAAATTTTTTTACCTTTGTACATTTCATACTTTAGAGGGAACATCTTCAGCTAGCTCAACATCTCAGTATGGAAGGAACTTTACACTGTCTCAGCCATCGGTCCAAGTGAATGGCAATGTTTTCTAGTCCATCTCACTATATTTCCACATGCCTACATTTCACTTTTCATTGGTGCTGATGTAACTGTCTAATGCAGTGATGGCGAACCTATTACACGCGTGTCAGAGGTGACACGCAAACTCATTTTTTTTGGTTGATTTTTCTTTGTTAAATGGCATTTAAATATATAAAATAAATATCAAAAATATAAGTCTTTGTTTTACTATGGTTGCAAATATCAAAAAATTTCTATATATGACACGGCACCAGAGTTAAGTTAGGGTTTTTCAAAATGATGACACGCCGAGCTCAAAAGGTTCGCCATCACTGGTCTAATGTATCACTAATAAGAGGTTTTCATTCACAAAACTTCTGGTAGCATTTAAAAGTTCTTTCAATTACTTGTGCCACTTTTTTTTTTATCATAATCAAGATTTTCCCCAAGATGAGAGGTATAAATATTACTTCTGTTCACTTTAAAATGGAAATTTTGTTATGTGAATTTCACCTCAATAAAATATTTTTTAAATTAAAAAAAGGTTATTTCAAGAAGCTCAAATACATTTGAAACCATCTGGGTGACTGTTACTACAGTCTCATAATGGTTAGTTATGGAGAATATTTTTTTTTTCTTGTTAAGAAAGGTTTATGATATACATTACAATTTTAGACTTTGTTTGCAAAAGTAAATGTTCAGGAAGTTATTTTCCTCTGAAATACTTTGGTAACAGGATGCTGATGTTATTTTTTGATCAGGGGTAAGGCATTCCTTCCTTTCTCTGAGTATATATTTACGGCATTTAATTCCTTTACCTATATGCTCCCTTTTGTATCTATTTCCATGTTGCTATTTAATTTGCTCATCACCACGTTAGGTAAAACAGGAGTTGTCCTATCTGTGAGCACAGCTGGGAAACCACAGAACTACACTTTGGTTCACATTCTTGTTTGAACTTACCTCAAGAGTGACACAGTTGGGCCTGTATCATTTCTCAACAAGGATTAAAAGAAAATTATTTCAAAGGACTAGAATATAATTATTTTTACCCTTTCTATTCAAGACTTTAATATTTTAAAATAAATTTTCAAATGTCAACACGAAATTATTTTCATAATGATCTTTAAATTTTTCGGTAATCTTTGCTAAACTCAATTTTGCAACCTATAACAAGCTATAAAAGCCAATTCTGAATTAAAGAAATTCTTGATCCCCTTGATTCTAATAGGGCCATGTGTTTGTTTGTTTTTTGCGTGTGTGAAATAGATTTCCCTTTAAGAATCTATAATTCATTTGCCTGGCCAGTGTGGCTCAATGGTTGAACCCATGGTCCAGGAAGGAGGTCACGTTTCAATTCCCAGTCCCGGCACATGCCTAGGTTTCTGGCTCAATCCTTGCAGGGGAAGGGAGACTGCAGGAGGCAACCAACAATGATTCTCTGATGTTTCTATCTCTCTCTCCTTCTTTCTGAAATCAATAAAAATATTTTTAAAAAAGAATTTATAATTCATAAAAATATTAAAGCCAACATAAGACAAGATGCCACAAAATCAGATATGATATCCACTAAGAATCCTCTTAAGGAGATTCAGATATGCACACATTAAAAACAAAACCAAGCAAACAGTAAAAGTAGTTAGCATCCTCACATGAACAAGTCCAGAGGGACTATGCAGGAGGGATTAGCAGTAAGAGGCAAAGAATACAACACTTCCACGTCAGGATGAGTAGAATGCCTTCTTACTCCTCCTGGACCAAACCCTCTTCAATGTAATCACCCAGTAAACTACAATGGACTAGCATTAGGGTCCGATGCTGAGAAAGCAAATTCACAGTTAAGGTTGTCCTTAACATACAGATCCTATCAAGGGTACCAAAAGTGTAGATAAGTGCCCCCTGCCCTCCGTCATGTTCAGATACTGATGGGCACTGTGAATTTTCTAGCTTTTAATGTTTGTCTAGGACCCTAACATTTCCCTAATGTTGCTCCTAGGACATTTTCTTGAGTTTGTCCCCATTGCACATACACTTTTTGTATTTCCACATGAAAGCCTAACAGACAGCTAAGTAGATTCAGAAACCTAACACTTGGGGGAGGTAGGATGGTCTTGAGGATATACTATAATATGAAGTAATATAAATATCAAAGCCTCCTAAATATATATATTTCACACTAAGAGTTTAGATACCTAACATGAAATACAAACATCACATAATGGAGATTTAAAAAAACTCACTGAGCTATAGAACCTATTGTGTCAAAATTTCTAAGACTTTTTGAACATATACAATATCTATATCCAGTTATTTCCTTGTAAATAAACATCTTTGAACTATTTGCTAATTCCACACACCCTTTAAAACTATAAAAATTTTCACAAATGGCTTTTCCTGTTTTACTTTATGCTGTATTGTGGTCCATCTGGAAATATAAGTGGTGAGTTCCTTCAAATAAAAGTATACAAAATTATATTGCTCACACACAAAATGAACATTGAACACATCACAAATGGATACTAAATAATGTCACTTTTAGAAAACATCCAACAACAATAAAATAAGCAATAAAAGCAGAGGGGTTGGTTTAATAAATGCAATGTTCATCCACCTTCATCATAAATTATATGTTCAAGAATTGTGTCCTGTGCAAACTACAAACTTGTCCATTTCAGCCCAGGGGGCATTTTTCTCTGGGTTTCTAACCCCTTGAAAATAGAGGTTTCATCTAGAAAACCTAACAGATCCTCAGCTCCTTTCAACATTGTAATATATTCATTACATGTAATATAGTCACTGGCAAACATATAACCAATTAAATGACATGAAGGTGGGGTCCAAATTCATAATGAGGGAAAATGGACCAAACCAACCATAAGATACAAAGTAGAAACCCAAGCAGAAAAGAAATATGCAAAATTACACATATGAAAAGCAAAACACAATGCGGAGGTTTTTAGCTAGTATTGGAGAAAATGGTGTGTCTATTTGTGTGTTGTGTAAGATTCACATTAAAATTAAGAATGCAAAACTATCTCATTAACAATATACTGTAAGGGTCATGAGTGAGAGTAAAGTATCTTGTAAAACAAAACAAAAGAAACACATACCATCATAGTAGACAATTGCTCCTACCAGCCTGTCCTTCTGAAGCATTGGGAAATGCTCCAGGGCTCTCGATTTGCTGAGGATGTAGCTGCTTTTCAGGCAGTTACTTCCTGCCACCAGGTCGTACATTTTGATTCCTACCCAGTAGTAAGGTAACTGCCACCACCTACAGCATAAACAGGGGAAAAGGTTTCTTTAGAGACAGTGTATCACATTACAGAATGTCGCTTTAAGTTCTTAGATACGTTTCATTTAAGAAAAGCAAAATATGGCTAGAAGTGTACTGTGAAAGAAACAGAACCGCACCGCTGTTGTTGACACCAGCCCAGCTGAACTATGTAAGTGAATGAATCCGTGAGCCTTCCAATGAATCACCTGGAAGACAATGGTTCTTGACCTCGTTGCATTTTAGAATTCTCTGGAGAGCATCAAAAATAAATACAGATGCCTAGGCTTCACATGTCTTGAGATTGATTTAGCTAAACTAGGAAGGGGCCTGGGTGACGCTAATGGATCCCCAGGGTGGGGAATCACTGGCTTAAGGTGTCCTAAGCAATCTATGACAAAATATGGACAATTGTAAAATCTGTTTCTAGGCCCCCCACAACACTCATGGCTAACAAAGTTAGAGAATCCACTTCTTCATATTACCTGTACTCTAATTTAAGGCAACTTCATGAATAGCTTTAACAATATCAGGAAAATGGGTTTTATAATTTATAATCTGACACTTTTTTAAAAAATGTTTTGTTTATTGATTTCAGAGAGGAAGGGAAAGGAAAAGACAGAAACATCAATGATGAGAGAGAATCATTGATAGGCTGCCTCCTGCACGCCCCACAGTGGGGATGGAGCCTGCAACCCGGGCATGTGCCCTGACCAGGAGTTGAAACAAGACCTCCTGGTGCAGAGGTCGATGCTCAGGCACTGAGCCATGCCTGCCAGCAATATCTGACACTTGTAAACAAAGTTTGGGTTAATGCACATATTGAAAATGACCCAGAATGATTTAAGTTTGGAGTTGGTACATACTAGGCTCAGATTTTGCAGCAGGATACTTTGGAGCTCTGCATTTTAGTCTTCAAATGGGCCTCTTACGTTCCTCAAAGCAAATCTATATCCTGCCAGAAACTGCCGTAAGAAATTACTAATTATAAATACAGAACACAGCTCCCTTTGCCTTCAAGATGTAGCCTTTGGAGGTTGGTCAGTAGGGAGTGATTTAGGAAAAGCCACACTTTTAAATACAACAAAGGAAAGTATCTGAGCATGATTAAAGATTGCGACTAATTAAAACCACATTAAGAAATACAAACTGAGGGAATATTTCCATTAAAACTGTGTTGTTCTCTATTAACCTCAGATAAGCACATGTGTATAGATGCTACCAAAATGCTTACTTGTAAACTGGAAGCATTATAGGCAACGGAGCTGATAAATGGGGAGCAATTTCTAGTAGGTTGGCGCGCTCGTGAAGGGCTTCTTTTACCATCCTATACTGAAAAGCAAAACAGAGAAAATTAGTTTGGCAGTAACAGATCATAATATTTTCAAATGGCAAATAGACACCCCGCCAACTGATTGATACACAGAAACCTCTCTACCTCTGAGCGAGGGTAGCTCCCTCCTAATCAGATTTCTAATAATACATCATGCTGTCAACCCAGGAGATTTTTTAGAAACCTTAACTGTATTTGCATAGGAGAAAAACATGCTGTCAGAGCTCCCAGGTGTAAGATATTTTCCTGACTGGAGTTACAAGATTATTATAACAATTTATCTTGCATTCTCTATATTGTCCCTTTTCTCAGTCCCCTGTCATATTTCCCCGTGTAAGAGACAACAGATTGTTCAAATGCATGCTACACATCCCCTTCTGGCCTCCACTACCCCAAGCAGAGATGATGCTTAGGAGTTGCACAGTATTTTATAGGTTATTACAAAAAAGCTTATCTCTTAATTCCTTTGGTCCTTATTATACCCCTCTGAAGAACCAGCATTACAAGTATGATACTAATTTCACAAATGAGAATACCGAGGCTCCTAAAAATTGAGTAAGTAAACTGGAACACATGCCAAGCCATCTGATTCTAAACCCTATGCTCTTTTCCTTGCAGCCATCACGATGTCGCAGAGACACCTAAGAAAAGGGACAGATTCACAAGTGACAATGTCAAGTTAGTGCTGCTGTGTTTTTCCCGTACGGAAGACAGATACCGGGTTCAGCTTTTTTTTTTTTTTTTTTTCTTTTTTAGCCCTCTGGGAAATGTCATCTTCCACACTGCCTTGGCAGTTTTCAAGTGGTGGCAGACTGGACACAATAATGTGTGACATAAGAAAAGCATGACTCAGATCATCTTTCCTTCAGAATATGTCAGCGACAAGATTAACGTATGGTTGCAGTTTCAGTTCAGAGGATCAATTTAATTACCCCCACCCTCCCACCCCCACCCCCGTATTACAGCACAGTAATACAGAGTAATACTTCCCCTGTATTACTCTGGGGAAGTAGCAATTTGGTGGCTATTGGCAAACAAAAACAAAAAAAGAAAGAAGAAAAAAAAAATCACTGTTGTTAAAAGGCAACACCTCCAAAAGTGATTTTGTAAATCTGCTACTTTGACATGCCTGTGCAGAAAAAGCCCCCGATCGCCCATAAACATAATACCACAGGAAAGAACCGGCACACCTCTCCTGAAAGATATTCCAGCAGACTACACTAAATAGGTATTTCCAACAGGAAGAAATGTTAGGAGCCATTAAAAAAAAAAACTGATTTAATTGGGTAGAAAAAAGCATAGTCGCAATTTTTGTTTAACAACCAGCATACACAATTACCTGCTCAATATCCAACTTCATGATAGCCTTCTGAAGATATCTCACACCACCATGGATCAATTTAGTGCTTCTGCTGCTGGTCCCCGATGAGAAATCATCTCTTTCTACAAGGGCTGTTTTTAGTCCTGTGTAACCAGAAAACCAAATTAACTTCTTAAATTACACAATTTGTATGTAATTCATTAAAGGCGCTTCTCCAGGGTAGAGACAATCACAAGAAAAATTACTCTGAACATGGATAAATTTGTATTCCAAGTGCAGTACACTGTCTATATTATAATGAAGAGATTTTAGTCTCTTCCTGGGGGAAAAGTCAAAGCAGAACTAGAAGCATATTAAACGGTGAATGAATCACAACTAGGAAATATTACAGTACAATTTCATGGCAGTAACAAACTCTGGTGCTTTTAGAGGGTCCAAGGAGTGCCTGCACCCATCTTTACCCAGGAGGCTAACTCAGTCATTTTCACAAGTCCTTCTGGAACTCCCATTCCTCCCTCACTACAGGAGTCCAGACATGGTCCAGCCCCACATCTCCAATCTACTCTAATGCATCATCAATGAGTCTAGACTAGCCCTCATATGTGCTGGCTCCTATTTCTAGAATGGTGTCTTAGAGGTTATAAAATGGGAAAAGAGATCAAAGCTA
Organism: Myotis lucifugus; assembly: GCF_000147115.1. Classification (NCBI taxonomy): domain Eukaryota; kingdom Metazoa; phylum Chordata; class Mammalia; order Chiroptera; family Vespertilionidae; genus Myotis; species Myotis lucifugus. The sequence goes on from NW_005871137.1 coordinate 1,141,540, forward strand.
TCACAACAGAAGAAGAAGAAAATTAACCCCTGATTTTGAGGAGTTCCTGGTCTCATGTAAGACATCCAAGCATAATATTGTGGACTTACAAAGAAAAATACAAGCCGGAACAAATGAACCCAAGGAAGGACAATAGTCTTGGTAAAGGTGAGGCTGGGCAAAGAAAGGTCAGTTCCAGAAGCCGTCCCCCTCCCCCGCTTTCTGTGAGGGCTGCAACAAATCTCTTAGAGATTAAATTGGTTTGGTTTGGTTTGGTTTTCTTGCAGAGACACCCCTATATCTCCAGGACTGGGTAGGAACAGCAGCACTGTGAGGCCCATACGCTAGTTAGAGATGAAATTCAAAACTTCAAAAGACCCAAAGTATATATCAACACCCAGCCATGAGGAATTTTCATGGCCTGGCATACTCTTGGGGATGAGAGAATGTCATGGAATCCAATTACAATGAGAATATGTAACTGGAGCAGTTTGGGCTCACAAAGCTCATATAAGAGAACTTGTGCATGTATTCAATTCAGAGCCATTCATTACATTTAATACCAAAGGGTCGTTTTTATAACTTTTAACAGTTTAAATATCGTACCCAAATGTCATCATAAAATCAGGCCAATTCCCTTGACTCAAAAGGACAAAATATTTGGAAGCCGTGGAGAGGAAAGAAGAGAACTTTGATTCCAAGGGCAAAAAGTGCTAATGCTCTAACTAAGGAGCTAAATAACACAGAAATTACAGGTATCATAGACCCAGGTCCCTCTTTTAAGCATTTATGCCAGAGAAAGATCTGTAAAATTCTCAAGTATGAATACCCTATCAGAGTTTAGTAAATGTAGTACTGGGTGTATTATAAAAAAATAAAAAATAAACTATATCAAATTAGTACTTAAGAATATTGAGAGCTTAGTGCCAACTTAGAGCTAAGGGATGATGCCAGAAATGAATTAGGCATGGACTGAGGTGTCAAGTAAGAAGAGAGGCGCAGAAAGTGCCTCCGGATTTCATAGGTACCACATTTGAAAATACAGAGGACTCTTACCTTACTCTGGCTTAGCAGGTAAATTCAGGACATAAGCCTCAGAGTAGTGTAATCAAGATTACATTTGTATTCTCTTACAAATGCACTGTCTTGGTGAGCTATATCACCTTGCCTTAGTAAGTCCAACACAGAGTTTTTCCATCTCTAAAATAGACTGTTTCTCTTCAGTTGTGATCAGATTGGGGGTGGGGTGGGGGGTGGGGGGATGTGACTTTCAAATGACATTTAAGAGCCAGATTGTATAACATATACCTCTCTTTCAACCTCGGAACCACAGTCTTGGCACCGACACGCCCGTACCATGAGAGGCAGGGACATAAGACTGAGAACGGTCAAGCAGCCTCCAAGCCAGCCCCTGGCTCCCGCCGTGGGCCTGCCCAAAGGCATCCTGCTGGCTGTGGTAGAGGGCATCTTAGTGCCCCATAATGCCCACTTTCTGATGTCTAATCCCCCACCCTGGTGTGTGGGCTGGACCTCGTGCCTTGCTTCTAATGAGTGGGGCACAGCAAGCACGATGGCACGTGACTTCTGTGTTAAGTTACAAAAGACTGACTTTCCTTGTCCTTTTTATTCGCTCAGAAGAAGCAAGCTCCCATGTTGAGTCAAGGAACCGCAGGACGCCCCAGTCAGCAGGTCATGAGGAATGGAGGCCTCGGGCCAACAACCTGTGAGGCCCTGGTCCTGCCAACAAGCATGTGACTTGCTCGGAAGCACTGCATCCTGTGAGAGGCTCCGAGCCAGAGGCAGGCCAGGGCACACGCAGATGCCTGGCCCCCTGAAACTGGGATAATAAATGTGGTTTCAAGCCACTGCATTTTAGGGTAGTTTATTGATGGCGCAATTCCCTCTAAGAACAAGAACGACAGCCAAGGCAGGAGTTTTTAAATACCGAGGATGGGTGTTCAAGAAAGGCTGAGTCTACAGAGGGGTGTGTCGCAGAAGAGAGGGAGGGTATAGTGGTTCGGTGCCAAGATCAGCTTACGCAACAGAAGGGGCAGATCCTTAAAATGGCCCACCTTTTGTAGGAGCCCCTGTTCCCCCCTCTGGGGCTGGGTTGCAGGGTTCAAGGGGCTTTGGGAAGGCCCCGGTGTGCGGGGGGGGGGGGGGGGCGCTGAGAGGTAAAAGGCCTATCACAAATAAAGGCATAATAGTATCATAAATGTTCTAGTTCATCTCAGCAGTGATAGAGCTTATTGATTTCCATAAAGAAGTAACGTCTGAAAAGAAAAGAAAGAAACAAAAACTATTTCTCATAAAATCTTGAACTAGTTGAATGAATTACCTAAATGGAGGGAGGCCAGCCCTTCATTGCCAGCCATGTGGGGAGGCATTCTCTCTGCTCTGAAGGAAGGCCTTTGTGTGCTCCTCAAATACAGCCAGGAGTAGAGGCTTTCGTCTACTTTGGGGCAGGATCCTGTCCTGTGGGCCACTGTCTCACAAGTGAAGTAATACCCAGTCTCCTCAAAAGGAAATGCCTCTGAGAACATGGCTGAAAGGCATGGATCAGTTTGAGAAGCAAATGCTTCCTTCGAAAGTACAAGATCTGGCATCAGCCCAGCTGGTGTGGCTCAATGGTTGAGCATCGACCTATGGACCAGGAGGTCACAATTAGAATTCTGGTCAGGGCACATGCCCGGGTTGCCGGCTAAACCCCCAGTAGGGGGCGTGCAGGAGGCAGACAATCAATGATTCTCTCACATGAGCATGAACTTGAATCCTGTGCTCAGTCACCAGGTATCCGTTTGGAAGAATAAGGGTGTGCTTGCTGATTTTTTTTTTTTTTTATCATTACAAAAAGAGGAATAAAACTGAAAATCTTCCAGAGGTTCTCATATTGTTTTTGAGAAATGCTACTGTGCTGCCTATCAGGAGAACCACCAAAGTGTTTTAAGCTGAGAAATCAGATGAATGTTCTAGAAAGATTTCTCTAAGAGTGGGCCTGGAGGGCAGGGCTGGAGGAGGAGAAGAGCTGGAGGCAGGGGGGCATTTAGGGGGACCCGCCAGAGCAGGAGCAGGGCGGTGATGATTTCAGCCTTACAGGGCTAAAGATGATATTGGAGCGGGATAGAAAGAGAGAATTTTATGGACCTGTGTTAACAGAATACTTTTTTTTTTTTCCTTGCCCAAACTGACAGTGTGAGGCAGGGAACTACTCTAGGAATTAGCAAGCCATCTCAGGAAGATATTTCAGGATAGATAAGTGAGACCTAACACTTTAAAGCCTCAAAACTGCTTTTGCAAGTATTGGACATTTTAAAAAGTTATTCACATGTACGTATGTGAGAAACCCTAGTGAATACCAACAAAAGTTAAAATGGGCTTCTCTGTCAAACCACGCTGTTTTTCTTGTCCCATTATTTCCAGTGTCATATCATCAAGCTACCCACCAGGATTCCTGGTGAGAAATGGTACTGCTCCTTCCAGAGCAAAAAACATAAAAATCAAATTGTAGCTACATTGATATATTAATGTAATGTAAAAGCATTACCAAAAGTTTTTCGGAACCACAAAAAAACTAAATAGTCTAGAAAAAGAAATATTTTAAAAATTTAAACTGATGCTATATGCTAAATGTTCTGAATTTCTTATCTTTGTTGACAAGAATGATAGAAGGGGAGGGGGGGGACAATGTAAAGTCAAGACATTACTAGAAGTTATAACCGTTTCTCAAAATACATTCCTTAGCTGATTAACCATTATCTAACACTAGAGGCCCAGTGCACGAATTTGTGCACCGGTGGGCTCCCTCAGCATGGCCTGTGAGATCTGGCCGAAACTGGCTCTCCGACATCCCCCAAGGAGTCCCAGATTGAGAGAGGGTGCAGGCCAGGTTAAGGGACCCCACCAGTGCATAATTGGGGCCGGGGAGGGACGCAGGAGGTTGGCCAGCCAGGGAGGGACCACAGGAGGGCTCCAGGGCATGTCCAGCCCATCTTGCTCAGTCCCAATCAGCCAGATCCCAGCAGCAAGCTAACCTACTGGTTGGAGCATCTGCCCCCTGGTGGTCATAGCAAGTGGTTGAACGGCCTTAGCATTCATTAGCATATTGCGCTTTGATTGGTTTAACGGACGACTGGACAATCAGACACTTAGCATACTAAGCTTTTATTATATAGGATGTTCCTTTCTGTTCCACCTCTCAAAATGCAAATTTTTTCTCCCCTCAAAAATTATTGATCTGAAGAAAAACAAAATACTGATCTAAAATTAAGAGTTTAGTTTTCTGATACATTAAGCATAAAGCAAGGAAGTAAAAAGAGGGTGCTGTTTTATCTTAAAGAGAATGAACAGTATTTTTAAGTGACAATCAATGCTAACATTTTGTATTCTTAAGGAAAACAGATTTGAAGGACATCAGAAATAATGTCCCCAGGCTTCAAGCCTCTACTCCTGGCTGTATTTGAGGAGCTCACAAAGGCCTTCCTTCAGAGCAGAGAGAATGCCTCCCCACATGGCTGGCAATGAAGGGCTGGCCTCCCTCCATTTAGGTAATTCATTCAACTAGTTCAAGATTTTATAAGAAATAGTTTTTGTTTCTTTTCTTTTCAGATGTTACTTCTTTATGGAAATCAATAAGCTCTATCACTGCTGAGAGGAACCAGAACATTTACGATGCTATTATTGCTTTATTTGTTTTTATTACTGATTGCGTTTAGTAGATATTCTCAGGAATTTCATGACAGTGGTGAAGTATTAATAATGGAGTAAAATTACTCTGAAATTCTTAGGTGAAACAATAAAAGGATTAGCTCTAGTAGAAGAACAAAGCCACCTTGAACTCTACCTTTCAGCCCATCTTCTGTGTGGGGCAGGGGTGTGAATTAAATACAGCTCTTTATAGCTTTGCCTATAGACTTCAATGAGAAGGTCTAGTTACCAAGTACTTACAAGTAAACCAATTCATAGATCAAGACAGTTGGGTGGCCAACCGGTATAGCTCAGTGGTTGAGCATTGACCTGAACCAGGAGGTCATGGTTCAATTCCCGGTCATGGTTCAATTCCCGGTCAGGGCATCTGCCCAGATTGTGGGCACAATCCACAGTGTGGGGCATGCAGGAGGCAACCGATCAATGATTCTCTCTCATCATTGATGTTTCTATCTCTCTCTGCCTCTCCCTTCCTCTCTGAAATCAATAAAAATATATTAAAAATTAAAAATAAAACAGCTGGATGAAGTGATCAACCCAATAAGTCTAGTTATATAGATCACTTCATAAGTTATATAAATGTCTAATCAGGGTTATACACCTAAAACTAGTATAATATTGTATGTCAACTGTAATTGAAATTTTAAAAAGTTTTTTTAATTTAAAATAAGAGAGTTGGATGAATATAGATGGATAATTACCATCTAAGGGGAGGAATGATACGACATTTAACTTTCACAGCATAAAATAGAACAGAAGTATATTTTAATGCCTTTTACTGATTATCTTATTATGCATAAAAACATGCTCAATATAATAAATGCAAAAAAGTAAGGAGAACAAAATAAAACTCTCCTGTAATCACACCACTCAGAGACAACCACAGTTGACATTTGAGTGTTTAAATGTTCACATTTTTTATGCATGTATATGATCACATACATACATTTTTCCAAATTAGGATCATATGATGTATTCCTTTTTTTTGTTTGTTTTTCATTTAACAATATTTAGTGTAAACAACTCTCCATGTCAATAAATATTTTCCTATTATTTCATTTTAATGTGTGGATAATATTACACTATACATTTACAATGATTTACTTATTCAATTTTGGGTTATTTCCTACCTCATGTCACAGATAGAACTGCAAGATTATATTTTCATTTAAACTCCACATCTTTAATTAATTCACTAGAATAAATTTTAGATATGGCATACTTTAGCTATTTTTCAATAGAAAGGAAAGAGTAATCCCTATGAAATAACCATCACAGGCATCAAGGTAATAACACACAAATCTAAAAATTGATACATTCTGTACATTGGTACTATAGAACGGGTATTAAGCCACATATCCCATGAAAGAAAAATGATATTATTTAAGGAAAGGGGAGTTTATCTATCTTCAGAAAAGCTTTGGGCACTTACCCTTGTATTTCAAAAAGTCATTGCCATTAATAAGAAAAAGGACTAACCCAAAGGCTAAACATTTTAAATGAAGGATCAGTTTCTCTAAAAAATAACACTCCTGTAAAGCTGCAAAGTAATCCTGGCTTTTTAATCCTCCTGATCAGAATCCTGTGCTTTGGACTAGTACTTTCTAATAGTGAATGTTAGCATTTTATAGAATTGTATAATATTGGATTATTTAGTACCTATTTCTATTTTTATATTAGAAAACAGATAAACCATTAATGGAGATACTTTGTGAAGTTAGAACATATCATTAGCATACTCTGTTTTCCTTAAAAACACAGCAGGCTCAAAAATGTATTAAGCCATAGCATTAATTGTAATAATATAATTTCATGAAAATAAGGGAGTTGCTATTGCTGCTTTTACTTTTTACTTTCCTATATAATAAAAGGCTAATATACAAATTGTCCCCTCAGGAGTTTGACCAACCAGGAGTTCGACCGCTCACTATGATGTGTGCTAACCACCAGGGGATGGACGAAGGAAGGCCCTGGCCGGCAGCTAAGAGCTGAGGGAAGGAAGGCCCCGATGGCTGGCCAGGTCTACGGACCCTATCTGTACATGAATTTTGTGCACGGGGCCTCTAGTTTTATTATAAAAACAGCCAATGTTCAATGAGAGGAAGAATATCCAAATAATACGGAAGCGCGCAAAGAGAGAATAATACATCGCTGGCTTCCTAGTTATAAAACCCAGAGGTAACCAAAGTTAACTATAAAAGTGTCCCCTATATCTTACTAGAAACTTTCCAAGCTTATGAAAGTATACAACTTGTATACTGCTTAGCTTTAAACACAAATACAATTAACAAACTCACTCTTCATAACATGTTTTTTGGTGTGTGTTTTTCACAACTTGTTTTTCAACTTACAATATAGTTTAGCCATTTTCCCTGTAAGTACTTATAAATGCTTTTCAATAACTGAATGTACCTAATTTATTAATCCAGGCACCCATTTTTTGCTATTATAAATATTGGTATAAATAGAAATTTGATCAATATTGCATTGTTAAGTCCAGCTTTGAACTCTTCTAAACACAAAGAAAATTATATGTATAAACACTCCATGGACCAGAAACGTAGCGGTAGCAGAGACCCAGAGCCAAGTAGTCAAGCCCCCACAGCCTCTGTCTTGCTGGCTCTGGGGTTAGAAACAGGCAAAGGAAACCAAGATTTCTGTTCTTAAAGGGTAAGAGGAATAGAAGTCTCCCAGGAAGGAAAGGTAAAGATGCCAGATTAGCACTTGAATGCAAGGATTGAAGAAAGGCTCCTAACCACTGTCTGGGCTGTGCACTATCAGCTGGGCTGTGCCCAGGAGGCAGGAAGACAGACAGCCGGAGAGCAGCACCTGTACCACCAGCTGGTCTGCAGGGTGCCCCAGAGCAACAGAGGAGCAGGAGCCTCACTTTGGTTCTGGGAAAGTCTCTGATGGGCCTGGATGGTGGTAGCAACTCTATCTAAGAGGTGAAGGTCTGGAAACAGAAAGTGATACTCATTGTTTTAATACAAAAGAGGGAAAGGATGAGGAAAAAGTAAAGTAAAAAACAAGATACAAAATAAATGCATGTGGAATCAAATAAAGGGAAATGGATCAAATTCACCTTTAAAAGGTAGATTCTCTCTATTTGGAATAAAAATCCAGGTATATGCAGTGTACCATAACATACTAAAGCAATAGATGTAGAAAAGTTGAAAATAATTATGGCACAAACCTTGTTTGATGTTACAAATATTTCCCGTTATCACATGTTTGTTATAATTCTGCTATAGATAAAGTTTTATATTTATGAAATTAAATTTAGCAGGATTTTCCAAAAGAAAAATGTCTTTATTGGTGTCTTGCTTAAAAGCATCTTTCCTACTCCATTTTTTTTAAAAAAATTGCATATACTTTCTTATAATAGTTTTATAGTATTTTGTTAAATCCTTGATCCACATGGATTATGATAAACATAATCTTGGATTATGATAAAAGAAATCTTGGATTCCTTTGCCTGTTTCTAACCCCAGAGCCCAGCAAGACAGGCTGTGGGGGCTTGACTACTCGGCTCTGGGTCTCTGCTACCGCTACATTTCTGGTGTGTGTGTGCGTGTGTGTGTGTGTGTGTGTGTGTGTGTGTGTGTGTGTGTGTTTGGGGAAGTAGATACTCCAGCATCACTTATTAATAACTAGTAATGACAGACCTGAAATGTTGTCTTTACCATATTCTAAATTATATGTATTTAGATTGATTTTAGAATCTTACTTTTGTTCACTGATCCCTCTATTCCTTTAAAAGAACTTTAATATCTGACCGATCTCTATCTTCTTTATCATTATTCTTTTTCAAAATTAATCTAGTAAGTCTCATAGGCTTATTTTTCCAGATACACTTTAGCACAAGTTTCTCTACTCCTGCCAAAGAAAATCACTATATTAATTAAAATTACATTAAATCTCCACATTAACTTTAGTAGAAACTTGCAATCTAGTCTAATTAGCAGTGTCCAGAAAACTTTCACCTGCTGCAATTCTACTGTCCTGAAATAGGAATTTCTCTTCCCCCGTGGTGGGAGAAGGTAGAAGTGGGGAAAGGGGTAGAAACCTGTATGCACTATTTTCCAAGGCGCTCCCTTTCCTGCTTTTGTCTGCAATGCACACACCTCCTGCTTTTCATAAACCTTTACTTATGCAAAAGAGTGTTATTACATTCCTTCATTTGTGTCTGAGAAACCTGAGTTCTCTGTACAGTTAGGAGACCAGCAGGCGTGGCTCATAGATTTGAGCATGGACCTATGAACCAGGAGGTCACGGTTCGATTCCAGGTCAGGGCACATGCCCAGGATTGCGGGCTCGATACCCAGCCTGGGGCATGCAGGAGGCAGCCGATCAATGATTCTCTCTTATCATTGATGATTCTCTCTCTTTCCCTGACCCTTCCTCTCCAAAATCAATTACAAAAAAAATTTTTTTAAAAAGACACCTGTGGAAAGTCATGGTGCTAGTAAAGGATGAAACCAAAATTTTATCCCAATTCATTCTAAGTTTACAACCTGAGCCCTTAATCACTGTGCTGTTCTGCCTTAAACTTGAAGAAACTGTAGTGAGAATTCCAAAATTGCTAGCTAGACCCACTCATAAACTGAAAGTATACATACATTTTTAAACAAGCGACCGATAATTAATGTTTTCCTCCAGCGAAAAGCAGTCTTCTCTGGAATTTGAATAGGTTACATTTATAAATCAGGTTTTAAACCAAAACCGTACTAGGTGATTTCTGATACATAAGTAAAGTCACATAAAAGAACATGAACAACTGAATAAAAACAACTTGAAGAATGCTGGGAGTGTGAATATATTTGTCAGCTTCCCCTCATTCCAGCTCTCTTTGGGGACAAAGTGCCCACAACTGGGCTTCAAGGCTGTGCTTCTGCCCAGGAACTGGACACAGAGGTGTCAAACAGTGAAACAATTTCTAATTAGAGACCTGTAGGAGAACGTGAGGACTGTGCAAATTACGTTTATAACATAATATTCCAAATGAAAATTGATTCCCAAAAAAATGCAGATGGTAAGAATGCAAATAAATGTTCATTATGAAGACTTCATAACTTTTTCTCTTCCTTGTACTTTTTGTTTATCCATTACCTAAATTGCACTGGGGCATAGTATTTTATCAAAAAGCTTGTGCAAACATTTTTATACAAACCCTTAGATATCTAGTGTTCCCCCAAAACTTTGATGTCCTGAAAAATCTAATTATTACTGGTAACTTTAAAAGATCACAGTAATTTATTTTTGTCAAATGTGACTAAAGATTAATGGATACAATCAGGAATAATTTGGTAAAAACATATCAAATGCAGAGAAAGCAAAATTTGTTGTTAAGTGAAGCATCAAATATAATAAAAGAGCAAATTCCATGAATGAACAGCAACAATGCACAATTCATTAACCAAATGCCCATGACTATTTCACACTTCAGAGGGCCACTGATATGATCAGGAATGGTAGTAAAAGGATAAATATAGATTAAGTTCAACATCTCTATACATTTTAATTATAAAGGCTACCCCCAGAGAGCTACCAGCATAAAAAAAAAGAAATACAAACTAAGGTTCATCCATCCCCTTTATAAATCACAATTCCACATATATCAAAAACACATTCAGTCAATTATTGAAAAAAAACAGCAGTCAATATACCAAGAGATATTAAAAGTATAGCACTTTCTTGGCTGTTACTAATTGTAAAAATTAAAAGTCTGGTCAACATTCAGACTCTGGAAACCCTTATCTCTCCAGAATTATCACTATCCACAATCACCTATTCCAGTGGTTCTCAACCTTCTGGCCCTTTAAATACAGTTCCTCATGTTGTGACCCAACCATAAAATTATTTTCGTTGCTACTTCATAACTGTAATGTTGCTACTGTTCTGAATCATAATGTAAATATCTGATATGCAGGATGGTCTTAGGCGACCCCTGTGAAAGGGTCGTTCAACCACCAAAGGGGTCGCGACCCACAGGTTGAGAACCGCTGACCTATTCATTAACTTGTTAATGTCCTGATCACTACTGACTGTCCTTCACTGCTCAAAGGAAAAAAAGTATTTGTTCAGCAAATATTAATAGATTATAAGCTTCTTGAGGGCAAGGCCACATCTTCTTATTCTGTATTCTCATAGCTGATTTAGTACTTGGCTCACATCAAAAATAATGTGTATTGTATATATGTAAAGACAGCGAGAGGGCACAGGCCGGGCTGAGGAGATCCCCCGCCCCCGAGTGCACTGTTTTCAAGTCATTTTCATGACTACACATTTAATCCTCTCAACATCATCTACAGAAGGTATTTTTCCTTACTTGAAAGGAACCTGAGAGAAATTAACTAATTTGCCCCAAGTGTGTGTGTGAGAGAGAGAGAGAGAGAGAGAGAGTGACTCCACATTAATAACCAGAGGAAAGAAATTATTCTATTAAATATATCTTAAGTAACAGCATTGGTGTTCCATACCAAAATGCCTTTCTTTCCATGTCATGTTTCCATATTTTTTTTTAAATTGATTTCAGAGAGAAAGGGAGAGGGAGAGATAAAAACATCAATGATGAGAGAGAATCACTGATTGGCTGTCTTCTGCACGCCCCCTACTGGGGATCAAGCCTGCAACTTGGGCACATGCCCTTGGCCGGAATCAAACCTGGGACCCTTCAGTCCGAAGGCCGAAGCTCTATCCACTGAGTCAAACCGGCTAAGGCAGCCGTGGGCAAACTACGGCCCGCGGGCCGGATCCGGCCCGTTTGAAATGAATAAAACTAAAAAAAAAAAAAAAAGACCGTACCCTTTTATGTAATGATGTTACTTTGAATTTATATTAGTTCACACAAACACTCCATCCATGCTTTTGTTCAGGCCCTCCGGTCCAGTTTAAGAACCCATTGTGGCCCTCGAGTCAAAAAGTTTGCCCACCCCTGGGCTAAGGTCATGTCTCCATTTTTAATGAATTTTTCTAATGTCTTTCCTAATGTTAACTAATAGAGTGACTGAGAGAGAATAGATTAGCAACAGTTTATTCACATACACTGGAGTTTCCCAAACTGCAGTCCTTATTTCACTAGAAGAAATTATTTTAAAAGATACAGGAACAAAAAGTTATTTTAATAGAATAATTCACTTTAATAAATCTTTTCTACTCTTAACTGACATAAATGTGATTTCAGATCATATACAAATATTTCTTACTAGAGGCCCAGTGGACGAAATTCATGCACTCAGAGGCGGGGGATCCCCTCAGCCCAGCCTGTGCCCTCGCGCAGTCCAGGAGCCCTCGGGGGATGTGGGGAACGGGCCTAAGCCAGCAGTTGGACATCCTTAGCACTGCCGTGGAGGCTCCCACCACCATCGCTTGCCAGCCATGATCCCAGCTTGTGGCTGAGCGGTGCTCCCCCTGTGGGAGCACACTGACCACCAGGGGACAGCTCCTGTGTTGAGCGTCTGCCCCCTTACGGTCAGTGCGCATCATAGCGACAGGTCGTTCTGCCATTCGATCGATTTGCATATTAGCCTTTTATTATATAGGAGGATTTCATAGAGATGTATTTACTTTACTATGTATTAAAAAATTTATAAGAACATCAGCTCATAAAATCACAGGAATACAAACTTTCCTTTTTAAATTCATTTCCATGTAAAACAGTACTATTTAATCTTAAAACTGTGCAACTGCCTACATCAAAAAAATATATGAAGGTGCTTCACAAAGGATGGAAAATTAGTAAATGCAACCGAAACGTGACTGCCAGCATAGAGGCCGACTGTGTGTGTGTGTACTGGGCAAGAAAGGTGGAAACTTTCTTTATCTGTGTCACGTCCGTCCACACCAGCCTTACCTCTGGTGACAGCATCTAGTGCACAGCCACACCCTGTCGCTCCTCCTCCAATGACAAGGACATCAAATTCAGGCGTGTTTCTCAAAGTCAGTATCTGAGCTTCTCGGGAAGGAGGATCCTTGTTCACTGGTTCCGAAATGTTCTCGGCTGCTTTAACATAGGCCAGGGTCATCTGATGCAAAAGGAGACCGTTTTCAGTTGTTCGTCTGGAATGCTCACTTAATAAATTTTACAACATGCTAAAAGAGAGTTGCAAGGAGATAAGGAATACCAGAGCTAGACCTCAGTCCACAGGCCACATGGAGTTATACCACCAACTATCTTGGGAAGAAAAAAGTCCTTAAAATCTAGGTGTGTTTTTTCCCCATGAGTCACAACTACTGAGCCATGGAACACTTGGTTTCAGATTCCACCTCTCAACTGCTTGATTTGGTTTCATATACAAACAAGTTTAATTATTCCCCACACCGTACAGCAATTCCCAAACACCTTGTCTAAGACAATATATAGGGAACATAAGGATATGTTTTTATCCAGTAGCAGCAATTCGTTCAAATAACATTAACAAGTTTTGAGAGGAGGAGGTTTTAAAAAGCACTTTATGACTTTCTGCAATTTCTTAAAAGTATGTGCTCTTCATTCCTTAATTCCCCTGATGAAAATATATTCTAGAGTTTGAGGGTCTATAAGTTTAAAAAGAATCTGTTTAACACAAGTTTAAATCATCAGCTAAGGCCAACGGGAATGATATTTTTCAAAGATTGTAGTCAGAGCTTTGCCCATTAAGTGTTTTACTATAAAATTACAAATTTTATACATTTAATATACACTGTTTTGATTTTTGAAAGTTCTAACAATAATATAATTAAATCCAGCCGTAGTCCCCCTAAAGAATAATGACCTTCTCTCATTAGAATGTAACTTATCATCCTAAATCCAAAATGATGCTGGCCTTTAAAAAAAACAAACAAAAAAAAATAGCTCTCAGAAGTCAGAGTCAAAGGCCTAGAAAAATAGGTAAGTATCTGTTTTTCCCCCAAAATGCTAACATGAGGTTCATTCACTATAATGAACAGTGCTGGCTAGCGTGGCTCTGAGAGATCATTACCCACAGATATATCATTTCTGTATTCTTTTCTTTAAATCACAGCATCTGGACAAGCCATAATGCCGTGTTTTCCCAGAACCACAGGCCACAGCTTGCTCAAGAAAAAGGTGATCTATGGCTGACGAAGAGATTGTTCTAAGTGATTTTTGTTCATTTAAATAGAGTAAACCAAACTCCTCCTTGTGGTCATATTTAATTATAATCAGGCCAATTGGATTGCTATAAAAATAAATCTAGACGCCATAGAGTATGCTGAAAGAAATCTAGAGTTGGGTCAGCAGGTCCTACTTTAGATCTTAGCACTCTTGTTTACTAGTAATGTGACTTTTGACCCATGAACTCTCTGGACCTTGGTTTCTTCCCCTGTAGAATGGGATAATGTCCTATGATGTCTCTCTTCCTCTCTGAGTTACCCTCCACCTGAATGTACAGTAACATGAAAGTAATTGGTCAACTATAAAGTACCACCACCAAAGAATTGTTGTTTGATTCCTTAGTAGTATATAAAAGGGAACTTTCAAAACATATTTTACTAAGAATCATAAAAACAAAAGCTTATAATCAGGTACCATAATTTTCAAGCTATTAATTCTGATGCCAAGCCACAAAATCATATTCTCCTTTACTAGTATATAACTTATCCTAATTACCTGCTAAAAACCATTTCCCTGTGTTCACATTTACATACATTTAAGGCAACAAACTAAATAAATGTAACTGCTAGGTGCTGTGGAGACTAAAATAACTTTTAGTCATGGTCTATACCTTCCATCATTTAATGAGGAAAAATAATTTACACACACACACACACACACACACACACACACAGCACTGAGCTATGGCCATTCCGATGAGGGAGTCTTTCATTTGAGGATTTCAAATGGGCCATGAGACTGACAAGTGACTAAACTGTCAGTGCGTTTTCACACAGCAAAAGAATTTTCCTGATATTTTCCGTTTGGTAAGTTTCCTAGAAATACTTTAAAAAAAACTTAAAAAATAAATTCAAGTTCTAATGCAATATATCTTGATATACTTGATTAGAATTTGGTAATGCTAAAAGCCCCATATTTTTCTCTGTTCACAGGTGATAACTATGAATATTAAACTCAACTGAACTTCTGCAAGATTACTAGATCTGATTGATGGGTATCTCTCATGCCTTGTGGGTATGTCATTGCATTGACTACACTGATTTTTCTGTCGTCATCCCCTGCTCATCCTTCTCACCAGCATGTTCTAATTTGTCTCATCTTAACAATCAAAAACATCTTTTAACACACGTTTCTAATAATCAATCTAAAAGTTCTTAAAAGCCCTGTATGCCCTTGCTTTTTCTACTGTCTCGCATCCTACCCACTCCTCAATTCATTCTAATATCGATTTTCACATACATACGAGCACCACCACCATTACCAGTGGCTAATGTCCACTATAGCTCTACTAGTAAATTTTATGAGCACATTCTATCCCTGATTTACTTGTCATCTCAGCACACACATAACTGTTCACTCACCTTGGCATCTGGGAGACAATCTTATGAGTTGAAATTCTCTCTCTCTCTCTCTCTCTCTCTCTCTCTCTCTCTCTCTCTCTCTCCTTTTAACAACTCCCTCCTACTTTCCTTTGGACATCCCTCTACCTAACATTGAACACTGAGGTTCCTCTTGGATCCGCCCCCGTCACTATTCTCAGATCACTAAAAACTCTCTTTAGAGAATCTCCTCAACCTCCATACTGTCAGATATCTTTTATACCACACTGACTTCCAATTTTGTTCCCTTATTTCAGAGCCAGATATCAAACTACCTACTTGGTACCTCCATTTAGACATCGCGCATATATTTCAAAACTGAACTGATGACTATCTCCCCATACATTTTTTCCCTGTCAATGTTCCTCATCTCATGAAGGTACCATTATACATGTAGTTGGGTGTACCACTCTCTCAAGTCCCATATCTGATGAATCACTGAGTTCTACCAACTCCACCTCCAAAAAAAAATTCTCACATCTAATCACTTAATCTTCACTGCCATCTTTCCAGTCAAGGTGTCTTCCCTTTCCCCTATAAGTAGAGGGGCCTATACTAATATGATATCCTCCTTCAGATCTTCATACATTTGCTGTGTCTCCTTCCAAGTCATTATCTACACTGCAGCTAAGGTAATAATTTTTAAACCCAACTAACATTATTTCCAAGTGTAAAACCTTTCAAGAGTTTCCAACTTAATTTAAGTTAAAGGTAAATATCTTTACTCTAGTTTCCAAGATTCTTCACAGTGTTTTAGAGTAGACAATACCAGTGCTGGTGAGGATACAACACAGTTGGAACCCTCTTACATTGCTGGAAGAAACACAACGTGATACAGCTATTTTGGAAAACAGTTTGGGAGTTTTGGATACTATAAAGGGAAACATACACATACCATACAACCTAGCAATTCTCCTAGATAATTACTCAAGAGAAATGAAAACCTACATTAATACAAAAACCTGTAGGAACATGTTTACAGTGGCTTTATTTATAATTGCCAAAAATCAGGAAAATCTCAAACATACTCACCTGACTAAACAAACTGTCATATATCTATGCAATGGAGTAATAACCAACAATCTAAAGAACAAACTACTGATAGATACATGATATGAATAAATCTCATATTCATTATGCTAAGTCATATCACCAAATTATGGTTTTCCACCCAAATCTGGCTGCCACCTGTATTTTTTGTTTTGGGTTTGTTTGTTTGTTTTTTCTATGTGTTTTTACTGATTTTAGAGAGAGAAGAAGGGAGAGGGGAAGAGAGAGAAACATCAATCCGTTGCCTCCCATACACACTCTGATCAAAAGCCTAATCCACAACCTGGGTATGTGACCTGACTGGGAATCAACCCTGCAACCTTTTGGCTCATGGAACGATGCTCAAGAAACTGAGACATTGGCCAGGGCAACTACCACCTGTTTTAATAAATAAACTTTTATTCAAACACGACCACACACCATCATTCATGTATCAGCCATTACTGCAATAGCAGAATGAGTATCAACAGAGACTATATGGCCAGCAAGCATAAAACATTTATCACCTAGCTCTTTACTGAAAAGTTTGCCAATCCCTGTGCCAAGCGAAAGAAGCTAGACTCAGAAGAGTATATATGATATGATTCCACTTATATGCTGTTCTGTAAAGCACAAATGTATAGGGTCAGAAAACAGATCACCAGTGATTGCCAGGGTTTGGGTGTTAGGGGCAGGGAAGATTGACTACAAAGAGGATAAGAGAGAACTTTTAAGGATGATAGAAATGTTCTATATCTTGATTGTGATGGTGGTTATATGGTTTATGTACTTGTCAAAACTCCCAGAAGAGTATATTATAAAGGGTGAATTTTACTGCATAAAAATTGCACCTCAAATTACACATTAATAAACTTTACTAAAAAAAAAAATAGTACTATAGTCATTCTGTATCAGGTGCTATTATAAAGATTTTTTTTTTCCTACTCATTTAATCCTCACAATAACCCTATGAGCTTAGCATTACTATGGTCTCCATTTTACAGAAGTAACAGAGAAGTTAAGCACTCTATACGGCAGAGCTGGGAATTGAACCCACAGTCTGGCAATGGATACTAAGTTTTATATTGCTATACCATACCGACTCTACATATAATCTGAAGGAAAAAATAAGAAAACAGACTAAATAGTTATAATAGGATGAGTTATCACCGGTTGCCAAATGCGGAAAGTTTTTTGGGTTTTTTTGGTATGGTTTTGTTGTGAAGGTTTTGCTGAACAGTCCTCCCAAAACAATTTTTTTTTAACTATACGGTCCTATTGAGGATAATTTATTTAATTTCTGCCACTACATTTAAAATAAGATTTTATTTTTGTTTACTTTTTTCATAAAAGCTGGAAAGTGTTGCAACTGAGAAGCTAAGCACCACGTTTATTTTAGAGTCAGTAAACAGCCTAAGGCCCTACTTCTAATTATGACAAGAGAAAGACTCATTTTGGCTTCATATGGCTTTGAGTCACAAAAACACATCTGCACTCTACCTTCCCGAGAATATGTTGATGGAGGGGAAATAAAGAAGAGAAGCAGCAGGAAGGAAACAGCAGTGGCAAGTCACAGCGTGCTCTGAGAATAGAGGCCTTTGTGCTCCAAATCTCCCCAGCCCTCTTCTCACCCTCCTTCTTTCCAAGGCAGTTTGAGTAAATGGGAGTCTGGGAGGCAGGCTCCATTGCAGGACTGATGCAGAGACTCTGGGAGAAGCCTTGGACAGGCCACCCGTTCTAAACCACCTGAGACACCAATCTCTCTCCTGTGTCCTGAGAAGACATCTCACCCACTGTCACTCAATCAATATGCACTGCAGGCCCTCAAGGAATCTACACACTGGAGGACAAAACAAAAAGATAAAAAGGAAATTATGATATCACTGAACGGCTGGATTTAAGACAGAGAAGAGGCTACCAGAGCAACAAGTGGCACCCCTAGTCCAGACCTGAGAAAGTTTCCTGGAAATTACAGCTGAATCGGGTCAAGATAGACTAATACATTAGCTGGGTGACAATAACAGGGAAGGAAGTCGTATTCAATAGCATGTGCCAGAAGTCATACTAGCGAATTAGTCAGCACAATACTTTCTCAAAAGCATGAGCTACACTTCCAATATTTAAAAGCTAAATTAGAAAATGTCCATCTGAGATCAATCTGCTGAAAGGGAACAGCAGTTCTCCCTTAGGCAGGACCTGTGCTCTTGTTAGCCCAGCATTCCCATTCACTGGCTTCATGGGACCAGTCTGGCCCTTACGGGACCAGCAGTTTGCCAACCCCGACCTAAGACAGGCCCAGTCCTACCAGATTCAGAATCGATTTCCTAATTCAGCCATTGATGCCAGAAGAAAGGAGACACACACAAAGCAAACTGCCTTTTGCTTAGCACAGTTCCAACTACAGCTCCCCAACAAAAAAATTCTTATCTTAGAAGAATTAGAAGATCTAATATAGAATATTATTTTCATGTTGTTATTTCTGACTGTATTTAATTATTATGGACTATGAGGAAGTAGCAGTTTTATTAATGTGTAAGCAGATTTTTATATACATTTGAAAAAGATAAAATTCTTCCAGCGTTCTGATAGAAAGCATACAGCTTTTGTCAGGAGACAGACTGGCACGCTGAACACCGACATGGAAGTGAAAGCCAAGCTCATAGTCTTTGAGAGCTTACATCCCAGAGAACAGAATGGGAGTCAGAATGAGATCTGTTTCACTGTGCCTGTGCACCATTAGCCTTGCAAATTAAAAAAAAAAAAAAAGCCTAGACACTTGCAACTTCGGGTGAGACCGAAAACAAGATCTAATAATTAGTGTCTATTTCTGAAAGAAGTGCATATTTAAAGACCACAGGCAATTAACAACCAGGTTGTCCTGTAATCATGTAGAGTAATAATTGGAGTATAAAGGAGGGTTTCATGCAAATCACTTCATGCTGCAACTATCATTTTCTCCCATATTATGTGATTCAATCACACATTGATAATGGAACCGTTAAATTTGAGGGAAATTGCTTCGTGTTTTGTTGTCACTGAAACAGGCTGACTATATCTGTAGATTCCTGGAAAGTAAAATGCAACAAGCACCTCCTAACAGTGAACCTTAAGATGTTTTCATGGCCTTCACCTCCTGAGTCACTTTGTGATCCTAAACTGATGGTTTTCCTGTAACTACATGACAGTAAGCAACATTTCTCAGTGTAAACATACTTGGTGATGGAGTCATGATTACTCTGTAAGAACGGTTGCAAATGGGTAGACTGTTATCTCCATTGGGGACCAGACAAGAGAAAACAAGACAAGTCCATCCTTCCAGGGTGGCTGAGAATGGAGTTCTAGTTCACCTTGAAGGTGCTATACAACCGTTAAGTGGCTGGGTTCCTTTGAGAAGTCACAGAGAAACTTTAATAGCAATTGTACTATATCATTATAAAAGCTCATATAGCTGGAAACCCTTTGGCTTGTCCACCTTCAAAGAAGCTCACATCATAATAGACTACATAAGCTGAGGTTTAAGAAATATGTTTCATTGGTTTTCAAATAAACATTTTTAAAACATAGAATATGTGTTTGGAGGTGTCTAAATTTGGCATTGTTCTTCAATTCCCATAAGGTGCTGAGGATTAGAAGATCTGGAAAGGAAGCCTGAGATCCGAGAGGCAGAGAGGGAAGCGATGAGAGTTGTCACTGCCTCGCTGTTGTTGGACCACACACTCTAACATGCTAGCTCCTTTATGTGTCATGGCTACCACAGAAGGGAGGCATCCTTTGACCAGAGAGGACACTGGGTTTTTTGATTCCTTAGGAAAGTCACTGAGTCACTGGAATCACATTTTGATCGCAGGTTTGACTCTAAATCACATGTCCTCACCTCTGCTAGGTTATCTTTGCCTATATGTTTGGGTTACCTGGACCCCAAGACCCACCAGCTTCTCTGACACCAGCAATGCAGGAAAGTATTGATGGCAGTGTAATCAGAAGACCCATGGACTTGTAGCCAGCCATCCTGGGCAATGAAGATGACAACCAGGTTCCAAGAAACAGCACTTTTCCTTAAAACCTTCCCCAATGTATATACCTGGAAGTGGATACAGAACTAAAAGAAGGCTTACTCTTCCCCCATCCCTCCCAGGTGAATAAGATGTTGACCCAGCCCAGCAGGCATGGCTCAGCGGTTGAATGTCGACCTATGAACCAGGAGGTCACCGTTCAATTCCCAGTCAGGCACATGCCTGGGATATGGACTCAACCCCCAGTGTGGGGCATGCAGGAGGCAGCCAATCAATGATTCTCTCTCATCACTGATGTTTCTATCTCTCTCTCTCTCTGAAATCAATAAAAAAATATTTTTTTTAACGATGCTGACCCAATGAATCAAATGACCAAGCAATCCAGATGACCATTGGCTACTTTTTAACCTTATGTTCAAAACCATTTTGGGGCAAATTTGTGATGCACACTTTCCATGTCCCTGTGAATTATTTCATCGAATATACACATATTTATAACTTCTCCAGTTTTTACTCACAAGCTTATCATTAGATCTCAAAACTTCATTGTTGAAAAATCACAAATTTCAAAATAAGCAAGTAAAATTAATTTTGCCTAAATTATCTTAAAGCATCTATTTTCTTATTAACTTGCAAAACTCTACCTAGAGGAAACTTGCCTAACATAAACACAACTTAACTATTTTTTTAATATATTTTATTGATTTTTTACAGAGAGGAAAGGAGAGGGATAGAGAGTTAGAAACATCGATGAGAGAGAAACGTTGATCAGTTGCCCCCTGCACACTCCCCACTGGGGATGTGCCCACAACCAAGGTACATGCCCTTGACCAGAATCAAACCAGGGACCCTTGAGTCCGCAGGCCGATGCTCTATCCACTGAGCCAAACCGGTTAGGGCAACACAACTTAACTATTAAGCAGGAAGATGGGGAGGGAAAAGCTAAAGGACTCTCCCCAAAAGCATTTATGGAAAGTTTCCCCAGTCCCACAATATCCCCAAAAAGTTTCTTAAAGAGACCTTAAAATGAATAAATAGTTGAAAATGAAATGCAAAGTCAAATCAAAATGAATGTCAGTGTTGCTCAGTTTGCGACAGCCTAGAAGCTCACCAGCTGTCAACGCTAATCATAGCTCAGCCGTTGACTCACTGTGTGACCTATAGCAGTACAGTTAACCTCGCTGATTTTGTATGCCAGCAGTAAAATAGCATCACAAACTCCTCGAAAGCCTGGCGTGAGTTAGAACTCAAAGATATTGCCATGGCCCCACTTTGGGAGCTAAGTGTTAAATAAAAACCAAAATTATAAGGAAGATGATAGGATGCTCTTCAAAGAACATTTCCAACTCTGTCTGCATAATTTTAGTGCTTTGATGAAACATGCCTCTGAAGAAACAGTGAACCATATAGAGTAGTTAAGAATAGTTTCAACTGGCCTTATCGAAAATACAGTGCATTCAGAATCTTCACCAAGCTTTAGATATCAGACACAGCCTCAATATATTTAGTTGTGTTTCTAGGAGAAAAAAAGTCCTTCCAGGAATCTATGCACAGGGTTCTCTAAGCAAGTGAAGTAAATGAATGATAGAATCTTTGGCATAAACTTACAATAAAATTCTGATCAAAAGAAATATAGCTCATTGGTCAATAACATCAAAAACTAGTCAGGACACAGATGTAATGGCGGGATGGGTGTGTAACCAAACCTTTTCTCTTCTTCCAGAGAACACTACTGGATCACATTTTCCACCTTCCCTTACGACTGGCTAAAAATGATCCAGTAGGTCAAAAAGCCCTATAATGGCTCTAGCCGGTTTGGCTCAGTGGAAAGAGCGTTGGCCTGCGGACCGAAGGGTTTGATTCCAGTCAAGGGCTCAATCCCCTTAGGGGGCATGCAGGAGGCAGCCGATTAATGATTCTCTCTCATCATTGATGTTTCTATCTGTCTCTCCCTCTTCCTTCCTCTCTGAAATCAATAAAAGTATATTTAAAAAAAAAAAAAGCCATATAATGTGTAACAGCCACTAAAATAAAGGGACAGAGGTTCCTGAATAATTTCAAGAAACAAGCCCCCAACCTATCCACCCTGGACTGTAATGTGGCGAGAAATAAACCTTCACTGTAATGAGATTTGGGCATTGTTTATTACACCAAATAGCTTACTCCACTAAATACACCAAACATGAGATATGTGTAGCATTCAAACCCAAGATGCACAACTTGCCTACTTTGTATGTAGTCTGTACACGGTCAGAATCTTCCTGGGACAGATGGGGCCCCATCGTTTACAGGAAAATAAATCCTTAGAGAAGTTCCAAATGGACAGATAGGTCATTACATGCAAGCCCCTCCGAACCATGGTGCAGAGATGTTTCTTCCTTCATATTTCACAGAAGTGATGCTGACAGCACTGTAAGCAGGCAAGGAGCACCGAGACCCTATCATTCAATCTCCAGTCCTTTCTTCTCCTAAACATACATTCCTCACGTGGTATCTAACAATGTAGTTTCCACCTAAATACTGTATTAAAATCAACAAAAATGAAGACCGTTTAAGAACAGCTGCTATTACAGTACTTTGTAAGTTTTGTGTGTTGTTTTGGTTTTTTTTTTGTGTTTTTTTTTTTCAGAGAAAGGCTGTTTATGAAACTATGAAAAATGCCTCTGGAGATGGAAGATTATTTACTCAGAGAGAACAAACAAGTCTGCTAGCCTGAATTGACTCACGAAGTTAAAAGCAATCTGGTAAGCAAATGTGTCACATAATTTCAACTACATCAGTGCTCAAGAAAAGTTATACTCATCTCAAGCCCACAGATATGCTTTAGCTTAGGAACCAGAAAATATTTACAACTGAGGTTAAATTCTTAAAGTTATTAAATGTGTTGCCCTAGCCAGTCTGGCTCAGTGGATAGAGCGTTGGCCTGCAGACCAAAGGGCCCCGGGTTTGATTCCAGTTAATGGCACGAAACTTGGTTGCAGCCCCAGGCCCTGTGGGAGGCAACCAATCGATGTGTTTCTCTCACATCAATGATTCTATCAGTCTTTCCTTCTCTCTTCCACTCTCCCTAAAAATCAATTGAAAAATATCCTTGGGTGAGGATTTTTTAAAAAGATATTAAATGTGTTAAATATATATATATATATAGTTATATTCAATCAAGATACTACTGAAAAGTAATGAAGTGAATTTTTATGATTTTTATTTTCTTAATTGACATGTTCCAGAGACATGTTTAAGATTTTAAGTATATTTTTAAAGGCTTTATTTTTTTTTTAGAGCAGTTTTAGGTTTACAATAAAATTGAGAGGAAAAATCAAAGGATTTCCCATATAACTCTTACCCCCACATATGCATAGCAGAATGGCACATTTTTTACCAAGGATGAATCTACACTGACACATCATAATCACCCAAAGTCCATAGTTTCCTTAAGGGTTCACTCTTGGTGGTGTACATTCTGTGGGTTTGGACAAATATGTAATAACACATATTCATCATTATGATATCACACAGAGCAGTTTCCCTGCCCTAAAACTCCTCTGTGCTCTGCTTGGTCATCTGTCGCCACACACCCCTGGCAACCACTGGTTTTGTGGGTTTTTTCCCAGTCTCCAGAGTTTTGCCTTTTCCAGACATCATATAGTTATAACCATATAGTATGTAGCTTCTTCATAGTGACGTTTTTCAGTTAGTAATATGCATTTCAAGTTCCTCCATGTCTTTTCATGGCTTGATAACATTTCTTTCTAGCACTGAATAATATTCCACTGGCTGGATGTACCACAGTTTATTTTTCCATTCACCTAGTGAAGGACCTCTTGGTTGCTTCCAAGTTTTGGCAATTGTAAATAAAGCTGCTGTAAACATCCATGTGCAGGTTTTTGTGTGGACATACATTTTCAGCTCCTTTGAGTAAATATCAATGAATGTGATATTGCTGAATCATGTGGTAAGAATGTATTTATAGTTTTGTAAGAAACCACCAAACGTTTTACATCCTCACCAGCAATAAACGAGACTTCCTATTGCTCCACATCCTCACCAGCATTTGGTGTCATGCTCAGGATTTTGGTTTCTCTTCTATCATTAGTCATCTGGACTTCAAGTTTCTCTGACGTCTACCAGTTTCTCTGTCCAGCAGTTAATATAAGCAATATAATATCAACCAAGTGCTCAGCTATTTAAAGAAATCTGGTGTCATAGCTTTTTTATTATGCCTAACAAGGCTAGGTCTGTTCCAAATATCCATATCCTCTATCACAGAAAGGGAAATAAGTACAATAGATACAAAAGACCTGCTATGTGTCAGGTACTGTGATCATTGGCTTCTATATACTGACTGACTTACTGCTTGGCAGGGGAAAGAGCCTGGGAGTGAATGGCATTATCCTCACCTTATGAAGAAACTAGAGTTCTAAAAACTTTCATAGCCTGTGCATAATAACAAGTTCACCAAAACCCAGCCGCACTTGTATAAAAGACACATTCAGGAAGCTCAACATCTTTTCATCTAACTATCCACTAAAATAAACTGCAAAGTATGTCTTTCTTTGATTAGATATGATCATCCTATTTGTTGTTGTTTGTCAACCTTTTGAAATTTGAGGCATTGGCACTACCAGTCAAAAGGCCCTGGTTTATTAGACTCCCTTACAAATAATGTATTGAGGGGGAAAGACTAAAATTAAAACAATGCCCTCAAAATTCCCATAGATTTTAATAATTCATGTATCACTTTGCCTCTCATTAGCATAAATTTTTTTTCCTCATAGGTTCTGATGATATTAACAACAAAGGTAGCATAGCTTGCCTATATTTCAACCCACCTAACACATTGTCACTATGACTTTTTCCAGGTTCCCTTAAGTAATACACAAAGCAAAAGGAACTACAGTATTTAGGAAGCCACTAAAAGTATGTGAATTGCTGTCTCTTACAAAGTGAGACTGTTTTGCAAAGCAGAAAGATCCTGTCATGAACAACTATTACTATATCATTGATTTTAGGAAAGAATAAGTTGAATTGCATTGTACTTCAAGCTAAAATGATATATGAAAATTCTGATTTACCAAAAAAAGTCAAGAGTTGTTTTTTTTTAATTTTTCATTGATTTTTAAAGAGAAAGAAAGGGAGAGGAAAAGAGAGAGAGAAACATTGATGAAACAAAGAAATCAAATCTGCCATAACTCATATAAGCCTACAAAGTTTTAAAAAAGAGAGAGGGCGGAAACTTTATGAAATTTATTACTTACAACTTTCGGAAAAGAGTTTAAGTCAATAATTGGGATTGTCCACCTTGTTACTGGCTTATCTTCAGATCAGAAAGCAAGAAGAAGAAAAAACAAGAGGGTGTTTGTATAACTGTTTTCTAGCCATTCTCCAACCACCTCAGATGAAAGACATACCGATTGCTACTAACCTCAAAGTCTTAAAAAGGTGTCCCTGAATGCAAGAATCCAGTGACAAGAATGACTTTCTTGCCAACTACAAGCACACTTCATATTCATGTCCCCTGGGAATCTAATCGTATCTAATGGTTTTTGAAAGCTTACTATGTTCCAGAAACTCTCCCAGGCTTTACTGCTCTTCCACAATCCTATGAGGGACGTACAGCAGTCCCCAAATAACACAATTTTGTTATGACATTGATGAGATGCCATAGGAAATTAATTCTTTTGTTAAAAAATTAAATTTATTGCCCTGACCGGCTTGGCTCAGTGGATAGAGCATCGGCCTGCGGACTCAAAGGGTCCCAGGTTCGATTCCTGTCAAAGGCATGTACCTTGGTTGCGGGCACATCCCCAGTAGGGGTGTGCAGGAGGCAGCTGATCCATGTTTCTCTCTCATCAATGTTTCTAACTCTCTATCCCTATTCCTTCCTCTCTGTAAAAAATCAATAAAATACATATTTTTTTAAATTAAATTTATTGGTGTGACATTGATTAATAACATGTTTCAAGTGTATGATTCTATAATACGTTATTGTATATTGCATTGTGTGCTCGCCTCCCAAAGCCTAGCTCCTTTCATCACTATATATTTGACCCCCTTCCCTCTTCCACCTCCCCCCACCCCTCATTCCCTCTGGTAACCTTCATGCTGTTGTCTATATATCTATGAGTTTGTTTGTTTTGTTCATTTGTTGCTTTCTGTTTTATATCCCATATATGATTCTTGTTCTTTTCCATATGACTTATTTCACTTAGCCTGAAACTCCCAAGGTCCATTCATAGGAATTTAACTCTTATTTATATCAATTAGCCTATGGTAACATTGGTTTTCTTATACATCGTTTCACTAAAAGTCACAGAACCTAGCAAAGACTTACTGTACCATTCCTCTCCTCATTTTACAGTGGGGAGAGGGGGAGGGGGATGAGGCTGAGAGAATTTAATAATTTTTTCCCATAGTCACTTAGTTTTTAAGAAGCAGTGTTAGATACAGGCAGCCTGCAAAAAACTGCATTAAAGATCATGCTCTTGTCCTCTGTTATGTTGCTCAGGAATAACACATCAATCACTGGAATCTCTCAATTTCTTGATCTTAATACCTTTCCTTACACGGATAAAAGACCTTAATTTCCATACTTTTAAGCCCACTCCCTGGCCTATGTCTGGTGCAAAAAAGAAAAAACTTTCACATCCGGGCTTTGAGAAAGCTCTTAGTGGTTCTCAGGTTCCACCTCGGCATTGGTTCACAAAGCCCACCACACCTCCAGAGTGGGTAACGGAAGGAACAAGCCCAGGACGTGTTACGTGAGAGGGCCCACCCTCAGACCTAAATAGGTCTTGGTTACATCAGCCATACCACTGGGGTTGAAAAGAAACCCACACTATCACACCAATGTTTCCAGTTAGGACCTAGAAGGTATGAAATAAATGTTCAGCTTTTTTAAAAAGTTTTTCGAAAAGTGCCTTGGTCTATTATGAAAAGTCAAAAGCCTAGGGGGCACCTCATTGAATCTTTGCACTCCCACCCTATCTTTGCCTCCATTCTCTTCCCAGCTAACTCCATTCTTCCCACCCCCCTGCGAACCCTCAGGCAGCCCTGACTTTTACACTCTCCACTCTGCCCTTCTGCCACTAAGGTAGTTCAGTGGCTTAAAAATACCCAAGGCCCTCACTCCTAATATAAACCCTCCTATTCATCAGCTCCATTCTCCTATCATCTTGGAATTAGAAGAAGAAAGAAAAAAAAAGTTCTCCCATGAAGTATGAAGTAACCCTTTTCTTTCACTAGATATTAAAGAATCACCAGCAGAACGTTCTGTACTGAGAGGAAGATTGGATGTCTTCTAAGTCCCTTCCCATTAACAGTTTATTATTAAACAGACGTATACTAAATAGGAAGTGACAAATGCCTTGCTCCTAAAAATCTGCACACCACTGCAGAAGCAGTTTGCTTGCTGCATCCCCGGTGGGACTTAAGATAGAGCTGGGATGTGTATACCCTACTACTCAGCCTCCTGTCCCTTGACAGATGGCTGGTCTGGGGAGAGGAAAAACCAAGAAGTTTTTGTGGAAACTTAGTCACCTACTTATGGGTGAGGAAATAAAAGAAGCGGGGAAATGAACAGAAAGCCTCTTCAAGACCACTCAACCACTGCATGCGTAACGGAGCGGGGCCAGGAATGGGGATGCGGTGTGGCCACAAACCTCCTCCCCTGCAGGTGGTCACAGTCAAAAGTCAGCCACCATTCATCTCCTTTCCTCTATCAGCTTCCTCACCGGAATTGAAGATTTAGTTTGCCTAGTTTCCAAAGAAAATATGATAATGATAATAATAGTTCTCTCCTTACGTTGTGATCTCCATCCCTTCTAAATCTGACCTCATTTATCTCAAAAGAAAAAAAAAACATCTCTAGGCCTCACCTGAGTCAACAGTATACACTATTCACCATTGAAAAAAATAATAGAAATGTAATCAATGTGCTTGTAAGAGGGAAAGCCATACTACAAAGTAAAGTGAGACCAAAAAATCATTGCTATCACCTCTAACCCCCAACCTGCCCCCAGGATTGCCAGCATCTGCACAAATGTTTCTCTTTCCTCACCTATTCAAGCAACTGGGTACAAGTTAAGTGAACCACCTATTACTCAATTTCATTGTGTTTTCTGTTCAATTAATCAAAGAAAATTAGTATATGTGATAGTTTCCCTTCTAAAAATGCTTTCCCTTGCAAATATAAGCTAATTTAACCGACTTGGCACCTGAACACTTATGAAAGTATGCCATCACCAAGTGTGCTTTAACCATCGGTCAGCTTTTAGAATCTCCCATTTGAATTTTGAATACAACCCCCGTCTGCATTTTAGGAAGGAAGCTTTGTACTGGGAATATCAAATGACCACAAGCTAGGGGGCAAGGGAGACAAAAATGTGGGTACAGAAATGCCAGCAAAATGTGCCTGAACTTAAAGTCAAGAGACAGCTTTCTCAGGCATCAGCATCTTGGGCTTTCAACACCAACTTATTCTTAAAGGAGGAGAATTTTTTGCCAGTTGGAATCATCTTAGAAAACTGAAAATATATATATATATATGATATCAAGGGGCAGGTTTTTATTGACTATTAAAGTCAGGAAAATGTTCCTGCCCAGAATGGTTCTGATTGGCAGATATTTTCTGAGAAAGGACAGCTGAGGCCTGTGGTCATTTTATGTCAATGGCTCAAATGAGTTGGTCTCCTTTTCCCCCTTGCTCCCTCCCCATCATTCTCTCTCCCTTTTTTTGCAATCCCTATGGCTACATCTCAACCTGCTACCCAAAATACGCTCATGGCAGTGGCTTAAAGGGACAGGAATCACCACAAAAGAATGCACACACTTGGATGCATATCATATGCAACTCATTGACTGAATATGCCTATGGTGATTTTTCTCAAAAACACTTGTCAGCTTAAAGTTATAAATGACTTGAACTGCTGATATCTGTTTCATTTTGGCTATTAGGTGGTCAGGATGTCTAATGTAGGAAGGAGAAAATGATCAAATGTCCCAGAAATCAACAGACCCTTGTTTGCCTTTTATTTTAATGATTAAAATTCACTTCTAACTGAAGACAGTACCAACTGTTTGTTCTATCCTTTGAAATTAAAAAGAAATCAAACATTAAAAAAAAACAACAACAACATATTACCCCGGTACAAAGTTAAGTTATAAGCTCTGAGGTAGAACATGCTTACTGTGCTTCAGTAATAAACCATGTACAAATTTAGCAACAACTCATCATATTAAATGTCGTTACCTTTGACACGGGCATTTTCCAGTATCATTACAGACAGCACTGGTTAAGGATGGCAGAAGTCATCAAATCCATTAAAGCCCGAGTCTCAAACAAAACTGCACTTCTGAAATAGCCTCCACAGCCTGCTCTGTACCTACAGTGCTCTCTCTCCTGGCTCCTAGCTCCTAGCTTGTGCTCATTTGATATTCCCAGCACAAAACTTCCCTCCTAAAATGCAGACAGGGATTATATTCTAAATACAAACAGGTTGATTCTCAGAGCTGACCAATGGTTAAAGCACATTTGGTGACTGAATAGTTCTGTAAGGGTTCAGGTACCAAGTCGGTTACATTAGCTCATATTTACAAAGGAAAGAATAGAAGGAAAACTATCACATGTAATTTTTTTTTTGTCTTTTCACATTCACTTTTAAGGAACCAAGACAACATTTTAAAAGAAAGTGGTGTGCATCAAAAATTATCAATGGGTAAAGTTAAGTTTCAGTAACAAGTTAGGCAATTGATAATACCTGTAACATGGACACCTGGGGGAACCTTAAGGTAATGTGCTCAAAGTTAAGAATGAAAAAGACTAATCTGTTGAACGTGGTCCATCTTTAGGAGGAAGCACTAAAAATAAGCCTTAAAAATAACGAGCTGTGGCTCAGTGGTTGAGTGTTGACCTCGGAAGCAGGAAATCATGATTCCATCCCAGGGCATGTGGCCAGGATGCAGGCTTGATCCCCAGTAGGGGGCGTGCGGGAGGCAGCCGATCAATGATTCTCTATCATCATTGATGTTTCCATCTCTCCCTCTCCCTTCCTCTCAGAAATCAATAAAAATATATATATTTTTAAAAACTATAAGCCAGCAAATTGATTTTTCTTAATATGTGCTTTTAAAGTGCTATTTCCCATTCAGGACATAGGACTCCAAGCCTGAGGCTGGCTCCTTCGCCTTCTAGCCGAAAGCAACCAAAACAACAAATGTAAGACAACCAGGGTTTAAAGGTTATCACAAAAGTGTAAAAACGAGTAGTTCATAGATAACCCAGCCACAAATAGCTTCCCACATTCCTGCATCCCCATCTTTGCTTAGAGAATGCACCAACCAAAAACAAAAGAAAGAGAATGCACCACCCAGTTGGTATCACAAAGTATCCTTAGGTCCTGGGGGACTTATACTGACTACTGAGATGGCTACCAGCATTTCAACCCAGAAAAAAAAGCAAAACCATTCACCAAAATTATTTCTTAGCATTAATATAAACTATAGGAAGGCATAGTTGTGGTGCCTTTTTTCTCCAAAGGGGAAAAAATAAAATAAAAATCAACTGGACACTTTAAATTATTTGGAAACTTCATACTGTGGACGAAAGGGGCCACATGCTGACCTGACAAGCTCAGGGGAGGCCTGCATGGCAGTCTTGCAAACTCAGACCTAAAGTAACCACAAAGGATGGTCTGAAATTAAACTTTAACTAAAAGCAGTTATGGTGGGCAGTTACGTCCTAGGCCAGTATCTTCACTGACAAGGTCCACCTTTACCTTAACTGAGCCTATCTGTCTTTTTGCATCTATGAAAACATACCCTTGAAATGTCTGGGTAACTTGTGACTTCCCTTTATCTGGAGCCCCTGGGGCACAACCAAATGTGCTGGGCCCCAGGACAGATACCACAAATTCCTTCATCATCATGTTAATTGTTCCTGCACCCACCTAAGTATGTGTCCATCATTTTACTTTTTATCCAATCCCAGGGGTTTCCCTGTTTTGCTTATCCCTCCTCCTTAATCTATCACCAATGAATTTCATGTAACCCACCTATGTTCCTCCTTTGATTGCAATATATAAATGCAGATGTAACCCCACCATTCTCCGGAGCATTATCTCAATTTGTTGAGGTTCTGCTTCCCGGCATATGTCGACAGCTTGGCTCAAATAAACTCACAAAAATTCTTTACAGGTTTCAATGGTTTTTTTACGTTAACAATACCAATCACATTTTCATGTCTTTCCCCCATAAAAATTTTACCAAATATAAAGTAGTTCTACATAAACTAAACCAGTAAGAAACAAACCCAACATTCAAATTTGGGCCTTTAATACAGGCTCTTTCTTTTCCATTTCCTTTCTCAGCTGCCTGCCTTCTAACAAGACAAACTTTTGGCAGGAACAGAGAAGGTATCCAGACATTTGGAAGAATGAAACAAGGAAAAGTCTAAATGAACAAACGCTGGCACTTGGAAATGAAGCAGTCTTTTAAAACCAAAGCACAAACAGAGTTATATAATACTTTCTGATAAAGAAATTTACTTTTTTAAAATCAGATACACGCAGTTCTCAAGGATCCTTAAGGCAGTTTCTAAATTAGTGTCTTTCAGATCAAACTGAGACAGTAATGTCTAAACAAAACCATCAGCATACACATACCCCACACACAATTCTTTCACAGATTTAAGTTTCATGGTGTAATCAATATGTGTGCCGTTACTTACTTGCTTCCTTCTGTAATGGGCAAACTGAGAGAGGCCTAGAATAGTTGCAAGAGCACCTCCTCCAGCAAGAATTGTCCCTTTTACTGCCTTCTTAAATGCCATTTCTTAGCCTACAAAAGAAAAAAAAAAAAGAAAACAAAAAAGTTAATTAGGATTTTCATTACATGAACAGTCCAAATAATAAACGGACTGTGTATTTATGAAACTATGTTAACCTAGAAAAGAAAATATAAAATAAGTCAGTTACTAACATACCATTTTGAGTATTTCCATTCAAAAACAATAAACAAACAAAAAAAAAACATAAACACGGGAATTGACTATACAAAAGCTCCCTTCCAACAGGAATTAAAGAAAGAAAAGCAAATTAAGGGACAACCGAAGATATTTAAACAGTATAAAGTCAAGAGAGCTGTGAAAAGAAATGTCATTGTGCATCTGACAAAACTGCACACTGTCCTCCCAGATTTGTTCCACCGCTAATCCCCTCCGCAAGGAGAACTAGGAGAAGTCTTCTGTCACTCAACATGACAATGAACTCCATGCCTGCTTTGGGTTCTTTGTCAAGTGTTTAATTCACATTGTGGCACAACTCCCTGAGTTTTCCCCTTCCTAATGAAGTTCTCAGTAGAGCCCAAAGCCCACACACTTACATTTCTATCCCTAAAAGAGTCTACACTTTACAGACAAAAAGGCCCAGGAAACCATGCCTTGATCCTTTCACAAAGGGACAGTTTGAACACTGCTGTAGCTCCTTCCACTAAGGAAACTTTAAAAAGTTACCTCTAGCCGAGTTTGCCTGACACCCCTATTCCAAGGGAAAACCCTCCAGACCAAGTACTCCTTTGTGCCCAATGTATTTCTAAAGTCTGACATCGTGTTAGCTTTTGACTGTCTTTCTTCTCACCTTTTGTAAAAATATTTCTGCTATTAGACTCATGGTATTTTTTTTAAGTTTTTTTAAAGACAAATATTCTTTACTTTTCAGAAAGCAAAAAAATAAAATAAATAAAAAGCATAAAACTAAAAATTCCACTGGGGGGAAAAAAAAACCCTCTTGCCAGTTTTTATTCTGTTAAACAAAAAAAGATAATACTGTGTGATCACCTAAGAAGAATTCGAGCCTACAGTCCATAGTACCTGCCTGAGACTTATTCACAAAAGGAGCTGGCACACCCACATCTTTCAGGGAAGTCACTACCCTATTTTCTTGAGTGGGCGGAGGTCTGACCTGTCTGGACGACACACCTTATACTCTACAGATATTTCTTGCCTCAAGAAAGTAGTTGATATAAAGTCAGTTTTAACTGAGGATAATAAAGAATACAAATCATCTCCATGTAAATTATGGCAGCTAAAATGTTTGGGTCCTAAAGCAAAGAACCACAGTGCAGTTGGTAACTATGATTCCACAGAAAATTTATTTTGGAATACTATAAGTTATCTACTAAAATAAAAGTTGGCATTTCTTAAAACTTTATTTTTACTCTGATCTCATTCCTTCTGACAAACTCCTAAAGTCTAAGAGTCGTCTTTATTATTAAGATTCTCACCAAAAAGACTATTTCACAGGCATACATACGTTCTCTGCTGCTGGAGGCATCTTCTTGAGTTGACTGTCCCTTCTCTCCATCAACCATCCCCTCTCTCCCAAGTTGTGCACAACAGTTGGTATATGCTGGCTAGGCGCCTCCCTTCATCATTCAGTCAACCATAAACAAAACCTAATGTCCCAGGTTTCTCTGATGTAGAAACCACAATTTAGCCAATGTGGAAAGCATCCATTTGTTACAGCTCACCAGCACCGTTCCTACTACTGCTGTAAATGCTCACATGGGTGCCGATCGCACAACAGAAACCCTAGCAGCCCAGACAAGATAACGTATGATATTCAGGCTAACTGGGTCCTCCTGACAGGCAGGGACAGACAATAGAGACCTAGTTTTATTTACCTAAACAATGTATGTATCTGCCCTCCCCATACCAACAGCAGCCTGGTGGTTCCTTGGATGTGTTTTATAGCTGATTGACTTTAGCTCAGTTTCATTGCTTCTGTCTTGTTGATAATGTCATTTATGACCTCAGAAAGGAGACCACACATCAACACAGCCAACTGAGGGATGTCATATAATACAGTCAATGGAAATACTTCAGCAAAGGTGACCACTCAGCCAGTTAATTTTGGAGACAATTTTTCCAGTTGTCTAGGTTCCTGTATTCCTTGTTCACCTCATTATGCGGCTTAAATTTCATTTGTCTGAAGCCAAACCTTGCTAAGGGGCATATTTTCATGGGATTTTTCAATGAGCCACTAATACTAACAAACAAAAACAAACTGCATTAATACATTATTTTGCAAAGTTAGTAATAATATTGGCTATAATCAATAATTTCTTTTTTCAGTAATTTCATAAGATAATCTATACTTAGGGAATCATTATTTCTATTGTGATCAAATTCATCCATAAGATCATCTAGCTAGTTTTAATGAGTAAATCACTCTTACAGGTAATTCAAAAACAAAAGTACACACGCGCGAACACACACACACAGCACAGAATCAGTCCATTTGACCTGGCTCTCCTAAGATGATGATGATGATGATGACGAGACATGATGATTAATATTTACCATTTATTATCTGCTAATCTAGTAAGTACTATGCTTTTAATTCTTTATATATATCAGCTCACATCAACCTTACAACAACCTAGTTTCATAAAAGAGGCAATAGGGGACTTGCCCAAGGCCACGCCCTAGTAAGTGACAAAACCACAACTTAGTCTATGTTCTTAAGCATGGGTGGTTCTGCCCTGCCTTTGTTCTCAAAGAGACACCCCAGGTTTTCTGTTACTCCCAAAGGAAAGTCCTATTGTCAAAACTCCCTCAAAGTGTACAGTCCCTTGACTAAGGCAGTGAAGAGCCCTCTGATAAAATATCTACGGGTAACATTCTGCCAGATAATGTAAGAACTTTATTTCAATGCTGAAAGAAATGTAAAACCAGATAAGTATAAACCACATGCTCTGGAATATTTATACCCATTTACTTTCCATTATAAGGAGAAAAGTTTGCACACTTATTATAAAAAGAAAAGATGTTTCCTTCTAAGTAAAAGCTGCAACCAGTAACTTAGCAAAGGGGAACAAGAATATCAATAAATTTTTACATTTTGCAACTAAAATTGTGAGAAAATCGAAGGTAGAAAAATCATCCAAAAAAATTAGCTTAGGCCCTCGCCGAGTGCTCAGTGGTTAGAATGCCCGTCGACCTGAGGACTAAAGGGTCTTGGATTCGATTCTGGTCAAGGGCACGTACCTCGGTTGCAGGTTCGATTACTGCCCTGGTTCGGGAGCATGCGGGAGGCAACCAATTGATATGTCTCTCACACCAATGTTTCTCTCTGTCTGTACCCCTCCCTTCCACCCTCTAAAAATCAATGGAAAAAAATATACCCTTGGGTGAGGATTAACAACAACAAAAAATTAGCTTAGTCAGCATAGCCTGATGTCCATATTTAATAGCCCATGAATTAAATCACAAATACACTGACTCAGGAGTGACTCCTGCATTTGCACAGACCAGTGCCAGCCCTCTAACTCTTGCAAGGAGAACACCAGCCCACCTAAACAAAACCCTAAATGAAAGATACTCATTTAAATATATATATGGGTGTATCAACTACCCTGAAGAGGATCACAATCAATTTGGAGGATTAAATATCAAAGTCTGTCTTGTAACTCTGTCTTATAACTAATTGTGCTATATATTGAGTGCTGTTAATACTCTGATAGACAAAAGACCCTCAATAGCCAAATCAATCTTGAGAAAGAACAAAGCTGAAGATAACACAATTCCTGATTTCAAACTATATTACATAGCTATAGTAATCAAAACAGTATGGCATTGGCATAAAACCACACAGAGATCAATGAAACAAAACAAAGAGCTCAAAAAATAAATGCACAAATATACTGTCAATTAATTTTTGACACAGGAGTCAAGAATATTCCATTAGGAAAAAGATACTCTCTTCAGTAAAATGTGGTAGGAAAACTGGACAACCACATGCAAAAGATTGAAACTGGATCTCTATCTTGCATCACACACAAAAATCAACTCAATATAGATTAAAGACTTAAAAACAGCCCTAACCGGTTTAGCTCAGTACATAGAACGTCAGCCTGCGGATGGAAGGGTCCCGGGTTCGATTCCAGTCAAGGGCACATAAATAGGTTGCAGGCTCCTCCCCAGCCCAGACCCTGGTGGGGGCTCATGCAGAAGGCAACCAATCGATGTGTTTCTCTCACATCAATATTTCTCTGTCTTTCCCTCTCCCTTCCACTGTAAAATCAATGGAAAATATCCTCGAGTGAGGATTAACAAAAAAATAAAAATTAAAAATAAATAAAAATGTGAGAGTTCCCTTTAAACAACAACAAAAAAGTTCCCTTTACACAACAACAAAAAAGACTTAAACATAAGACTTGAAACCATAAAATTCTTATAAGGAAACAAAGAGTGAGCTTATACTACAGAGGGACCAATAGCAGGCAATGAAATACTTCCCATGTGAGAGAATGAGAGCCTGGCTTAAGACTATTTCAAAAGTTCAAAATGCAGAGATTGATGCTTTGCAGAAATCTAATGACAGCACCAAATTAGAAACCAGGGCAGGACCTGACAACTGATTACAAAGGAAGCAGGAAGAGACTTAACACCACAAGGGGTTTTACCCTGGTAACGGGGGGCTGCCCTCAACATTACACTATTACGCTTTAGAAAGAGAAGTAGGTTTAAGGGAGAAGAGCTTAGTTTGGAATGAAAGAATTTGAGATCTTGATAGAACACCAACTTAGAGAAAACAATAAAAAAAATGGACAGGTGGGTCTCAAACTCACAAGAGTAGTCAGAGGTAAAGCTATGGTTTGAGGAATCTTCTGCTATAACTACACAATTCATGTACTTGGGCAAACAAAAACTGGGTTTGCCACTCCTCAAAGTCTGTTAACCCATGCTTTTATATAAACCTGCAATTTGCCTGGCTCAACCTAATTCTTAGCTGTCCTTTAGGAGTCCCATTAAAAATACAGTGACTCCACCCTGCCAAGGTGGCTCAGTGGTTCAGCATCGATCTATGAACCAGGAGGTCGTGGTTCGATCCCCAGTCAGGTCACATGCTGGAGTTGTGGGCTCCATCCCCAGTGTGGGGCATGCAGGAGGCAGCTGATCAATGATTCTCATCATTGATGTTTCTATCTCTCTCTCCCCCTCCCTTCCTCTCTGAAATCAATAAAAATATATTTAAAAAAAAAAAATAGTGACGCCAACAAGAATAACTACTCAGATCCTATTTCAAATACTCCTTGAATGCTCACCCTTTCTGCCTCCTATTCAGACAGAAGGCTACTCTCCTAGTTAAATCATATATTTGAATGATTAAACCACACATTTTAAACTTAAAAACAAGAAATAACCACCCACTAAAAAACGGCTGAGGGTCCCTTCAGCAACCACCCACCAGCAAATTTATTCCAGAACAAGAGCACAATTCCTGGCCCCTGAATTCTTGAAATAGCATTCACAAACTCCTCTCCCTATCTTACAGCCCTAGCTTCTCTCTTAATTTAGCATAAATGAAAATCCATCCATATGGATTTATCACTCTTCCTTGGATATCCACCCAGGGCCTTCACCTTTACAAAAATTCTCCTATCCTTGGGCCTCTGGTGTAGAAATAGCAATTTCCTTTCTAATCTTCATGCTCTCATTAACTTAAGGGAAACTGGGACTTCTCAGGGTTTTGAGTCTTTTGCCAGCATAGATGTAAGCAATTTCTTCTCATCTTTTACAAGAGTAGTCAGTGTGGGTTTGGGGAGAAGAGGGGGGCACGGGAAGGAGGTTTAGCTCAAAGACCATTTTCAGAAGAGTCATTTCAATCATAAGCCTTGCAGTCCTTGGGACCTGTGTTCTCTAGCAAGATATAAAGGACTCCATGCCACTCTGATCACATTCACTGAGAAATCCAGGTGAGTGAGGAATTTAAAATATAAAATGAGCCACTCAGTGGTTGAGTGTTGAGCTATGAACCAGGAGATCATGGTTCAAATCCTGTTTAAAGCACACACCTGGGTTGTGGGCTCGATCCCCAGTGGGGGGGCATACAGGAGGCAACCTATCAATGATCCTCTCACATCATTGATGTTTCTATCTCTCTCTCACTCTCCCTTCCTCTCTGAAATCAGTAAACAATATTTTTAAAAATAACTAAAATAAAACATAAAATGAAAACACCAGGATGTAATTTACAAGTATGAAGCCCTTTACATAGCATATGCAGTTTCAAAGTAGCAGGAAGCTCTTTATACTTCAATTGTGCAGGCACTTACTTTATAGCTGTGCAGGAAAAATGCCCCCTCATCTACTTTGAGTCATAACACTCTATCTAACCCACAGAAGGTACAACTCAAAGGGCCAGGCCTCAAGGTCCACCTGTATACAAAATCAGTGTCTTACAGGAGATGGTCATAGGAAGCTTACAAAATAAGGGTGCGGGACCTCAACAGAGGAACCAAGGAACTTGCAGCAAGTCCCCAGCAAAATGGAACAAAAGGGAGTGAGCTCTAAAGTACCTTCCCACCCAGCAGCCTCATCCTATCTAATAAAAGAGAAACATGCAAATTGACCGTACCCCCAAACGCTTCCCATTGGCTAATCAGCAGGATATGCAAATTAACTGCCAACCAAGATGGCAGCCGGCAGCCAGGCAGCTGAAGTGAACAGGAGGCTTGCTTGTTCCAGTGATGGAGGAAGCCAAGGTTCCCCGCCTGCCGCTGCCGGCCTCTGAGCTGCAGTATAAGAAAAAATGTTGCAAATATAGAAGCTAAACAAAGCCCAGAAACCTGCTTTCAGCCGGCCAGCCTCGGAGCTGGAGCTGAAACAGTGTTACAATTATAGAATCCAAACAAATGCAGATACTGCTTTCAGCAGCCGAGGTCTCAGAGCTGGAGCCGAGCCTCAGAGCTAAAGCCGGCTCTCAGCTCCAGTGACAGCCATAGAAGGTAAATAAATCCCAGAATAAAAAAAAAAAAAGAAAGAAAAAAAGGAGAGGTTGGGAGCTTCAGTCACCAGCCAGCCTGAAAACGGCCCTCAGCCCCTCACCCAGACTGGCCAGGCACCCCAGTGGGGACCCCCACCCTGAAGGGGGTGTGACCAGCTGCAAACAGCCATCATCCCCTCATCCAGGCTGGCCAGGCACCCAAGCAGGACCCCCACCCTGATACGGGACACCCTTCAGGGCAAACCAGTCAGCTCCCACCTGTGCACCAGGCCTCTATCCTATATAGTAACAGGGTAATATGCCTCCCAGCACCGGGATCAGCGGAGCCGCGAGGCCTCCTGGCACCGGGATCAGCAGAGCTGCGAGGCCTCCTGGCACCGGGATCAGTGGAGCCACGAGACCTCCCAGCCTGGGATCAGCGGAGCAGCGAGGCCTCACTGCCCCGGTGTCAAGCGGAGCCGCGAGGCCTCCCAGCACTGGGATCAGCGGAGCAGCGAGGCCTCCTAGCACCAGGATCAGCGGAGCTGCGAGGCCTCCTGGCACCTGGATCAGCGGAGCAGCGAGGCCTCACTGCCCCGGTGTGAAGCGGAGCTGCGAGGCCTCCCAGCACTGGGATCAGCGGAGCCGCGAGGCCTCCTGGCCCCTGGAGCAGCGTGACAGGGGGCAGCGCCCAAACCCCCTGATCGCCCTGCAGCTCTGTGTGTGACAGGGGGTGGGACCACAACCTCCCTATCCGCCCTGCTCTGTTCGTACAGGGGAAGGCGCCCCAACCCCCTGATCAGCCCTGCTCTGTGCCTGATAGGGGGGAGCTCCCCAACCCCCTGATCGGCCCTGCTCTGTGTGTGACAGGGTGCGGCGCCCCAACCCCCCCATGGGCCCTGCTCTGTGTGACAGGGTAGAGCCGCAACCTCCCCATTGGCCCTGCCCTGAGTGTGACGGGGGGAATGCCCCAACCCCCTGATCGGCCCTGCTCTGTGTGTGACAGGGGGGAGCTCCCCAACCCCCTGATGGGCCCCTGCTCTGTGCGTGACAGGGGGGAGCTCCCCAACCCCCCTGATGGGCCCTGCTCTGTGCATGACAGGGGGCAGAGCCCCAACCCCCTGATCTGCCTTGCTCTGTGCGTGACAGGGGGTGGCGCTGCAACCTCCCCATCGACCCTGCCTTGAGTGTGACAGGGGGCAGTGCCCCAACGCCCCAATCGGCCCTACCCTGAGCGTGACTGGGGGTGGCATCGCAACCTCCCGATCCACCCTGGTCTGTGCATGACAGGGGGTGGCGCCCCAACTCCCCAATTGGTCCTGCTCTGAGCCCAACCAGGGGCTGCACCTAGGGATTGGGCCTGCCCTCTGCCACCCGGGAGCGGGCCTAAGCCAGCAGGTCGTTATCTCCCGAGGGGTCCCAGACTGTGAGAGGGCACAAGTGGGGCTGAGGGACACCCCACCCCCCGCCAGTGCACAAATTTTTGTGCACCAGGCCTCTAGTTTTAACTATAAAAGCCAAGGTTTCTGGGTGTTTTGAACTAAACATGCTTCAACAAGGCAAACCCTTTATCATTCCAATTGGTGTGACAGCAAATGTTTTGAACACTTACTTCTCCACGAGAAAGAACATCCTGGTTCAGGCACACCAAGCACATGCTGATAAAGTGCTTAACACAGTATCAAAGCACACGATGTGCTACCTTCTCTTTCCCCAGGGCTGACACTACACTGTCAAAACCGCAAAGGAATTCTCCCCAGCGAAGCAGAGAGGCACTTCTACCCACATACTAGTACATCTCACATGGCAGCATGTGGTCCTGCAGAAACACACATGCTTTTTGAAAGCTGTCAGACATAAATGAACAACATAGCCAACATCAGAGGCCCCCCACCTCTTCTTTGGAAAAAGAGCGAAGTCCTAGTCCATAAACTGAAAACTTACTTGTCCTTTTTTGGGTTGTTTAAAACATTGTAAGAAAGAACTTAGGCCAAATCTCGATAGGAAATTGACCCAAGGGTTATCCTCAAAAGATTATCCCCATAGAAATAAGTGAATATACTAAGTCACGAGGAAACAGTAGCCACTTTTACCTTTTAATCATCTTCTACTCGCCTTTCCCTTATTATAAATAAATAAATTATTTAATTAATTTTTAAAGGCACAAACACAACAATGACAACCTCTTCTGAAGGTATTGAGAAAACTATTTTCCTGATAAAACAAGATAAATGAAAAAACCCAGTAAAAGTCAGCAGAAAAGTTAGAAATACAATGGATCCTCAGATTCTGGATGGCCAAAATTTTGGACTGTGGCTCATTAGGAAGCTACAGCTACATCATCACACATTCCTGGCTCAGCATCCAAACCCTAGCTTTGTCCTTGCCTTTCACACCCTATCTGAAAGACAGACTGCTTCAGGAAAGGCACGTTCTATTCCAATCAATTTCCCCAGGAAATCCCAAGCCAGAAGGGCCCAACCCAATGATTGGGGGTGGGGGGGGGGGGATATAATCAAAGAAAGAGGATTCCATAAAGACAAAAATAGTAACAAAAATCAGGAAACAAAGAGAAAATGAAAGAGGACAAACATTACATGTGTATTGGTTCTAGTCCTCCTAATCTCCCTGAGCACTGTTAGGTCAGTTATGTTCTTTCAGGGTCAAACACACAGCTACAGATGACTGAGAAGAGGTTAGCCCAGGACCATTCCTCAGCTCAAAGCAGGGCAGGAGCCTAGAAACTTGACAGAAGGAGGAGTTGGCACAGAGAAGGGTTGAGCTGGTTCCAGAGGTTCAGATCAGTTTAATAAAAGCCACCAAAAAAAAGAGAGAGAGAGAACAAGGTCAACAACCATTGAAAATAAGTCAGTTAATACAGAATGTTGAAAAAAAAAGAGATAGAAGAAGATATAAACAAGTGGAAGAATATTTTTTGTTCATGGATTTGCAGAATTAGCATCATTAAAATGTCCATACTACCCAAGGCAATCTGTAGATTCAATGTAATCCCTATTAAAATAACAATGGCATATTTTACAATTCTAGAACAAACACTCCAAAAATTTATATGGAATCAAAAAGGACTCCGAATAGCTGCAGCCATCTTGAGAAAGAAGAACGAAGTTGTAGGGATCACAATACCAGATATCAAGTTATACTACAAAGCCACCGTAATCAAAACAGCCTAGTACTGGCACAACAACAGGCATATAGATCAAAGGAACAGAACAGAGAACCCAGAAATTGACCCAACTCATTACACTCAATTAATATTTGACAAAGGAGGCAAGAGTATACAATGGAGTCAAGACAGCCTCTTCAATAAATGGTTTTGGGAAAATTGGACAGATACATGCAACAACAAAAAAAAATGAAACTAGACCACTAATTTACATCATACACAAGAATAAACTCAAAATGGATGAAAGACCTAAATGTAAGTTTGGAAACCATAAAAATCCTAGAAGAAACCATAGGCAGCAAAATCTCAGACATCTCTCATAGCAATATGTTTACGGATATAATGGGACTACGTCAAAATAAAAAGCTTCTGCACAGCTAAAGAAAACATCAACAAAATGAGTAGGGAGGCCACTGTATGGGAAAAAGAAGTGCTTTAGATAATTAAGTTTCTATTGGCCTAGATCTTAATTACAGATCTCTTTTATTGTTTTTGTTTTGTTTTGTTTTTGTTAATCCTCACCTGAGGATATTTTTTCCCGCTGATTTTTAGAGAAAGTGGAAGGGAAAGTAAGAGATAAAGAGAAAAAAACATCTATATAAGAAAGACACACCAATTGGTTGTCTCCTGCAGGAGCCCTGACCAAGGCGAGGATGGAGCCTGCAACCAAGGCAGGTGCCCTTGACCTGAATCAAACCCAGGACCCTTCAGTCCTCAGACCAACACTCTAATCACTAACCAAAAAAGAAACTATTTCTAAATGTAGTCATCCTTCTTTGAAGTCTCAAAAAATCTTAAAGAAGAAACTCAAGATCATTATTCTGAAATCTCTTATTTTTTTTTTTTGAGTAGCACAGATGAAGGTTTGAGAATCTGCCTTCCAACATATTGAAAAGTTGGATTTTTTAAATTTTCAAAATGCTGACGCCAATTGATTTAACTTTCCCTAATTATTTTTATCACTGAATGAAAGGGAAAAGTACCACTTCTTTCAGAAGTTCAGTTGCACTTGCATTATATTTTTATCACTAGAAATACATTTTAGGTAATACTTGTTGAACATAGTTCATGAAATCCTGAGCTCACTAATAAAAACTATGACTGATAATTTTTTTATAATTAGTTATAGCACAATAACTTGTTAATTTAATTTACTTACATTGAAGAAAAAAAGTTCTAAATTTGATCATAGCTCTATTATAGCTCTATTAATGCACACACCATGGCTGAGAGTTATAACAGGGACCAAGAAGTATGCTGGGATGGGAGAACATTGTTCTACTTCCTTCAGCTTGAGAATATCATCAGGAAATAAAGCTAACCACAATTTACATCCCGTAGCTTTTTTCCCTCTGTCGCCTGATGAATTTACATTTAAAATTCACTCCTGGCAGGTTTGGCTCAGTGGATTCAGCCTGCGGACTGAAGGGTCTCAGGTTCGATTCCGGTCAAGGGCACATGCCCGGGTTGCAGGCTCGATCCCCAGTAGGGGGCGTGCAGAAGGCAGCCGATCAATGATTCTCTCTCATCATTGATGTTTCTATCTCTCTCCCTCTCCCTTCCTGTCTGAAATCAAAAAATATATATTAAAAAAAAAAGCATCCGCCCATGGATTGAAGGATCCCAGGTTCAATTCCAGTCAAGGGCACATGCAAGCTCAATCCCAGGACCCACTCAGGGCTCAGGGCTCAGGGCTCATGCAGGAGGCAACCAATCGATGTGTCTCTCTCACATCGCTGTTTCTTTCTCTCCCCCACCCCCCTTCCCTTCCACTCTCTCTAAAAACCAATTGGAAAATATCCTCAGGTGAGGATTAGCAAAAATAAAATAAAATTCACTCTCCTACACATCTAACTAATAACCTGCTCCATGTATAGATGTAACTCTCAACAAAGGGCCAAATTACACACATAAAGCATCATGCAAAATAAATCTAAAATGTACTAGAGTTAAAATAATCATGTATTGTATTTTTAGCTTAGCAATTATACTCCCTGAAAAATGATGGGACCCTTGAGAAAATAAAAATCAGGCAACAGAAGAGACAGATTCTAACAACAATCTCATTCCAAAGTATGAAATACAAATCATACAACATCTTGGAAATGCTCCATCCTCTCATCCCCCAAAATGGGAAAGAAAAAATAGTAGTTCTTCCTTCACCTATGCAAAAATACTACGCAAAGCTGTAGCTCCACTTCCTTAGTCATCTTGGCTAAAACAAACTTGGTCATAAGATCTTATTTGCCCCCACTTGAATAGGCATCCTCTTCAAACCTCTCCTTTTAGATTTTTCTTTTCTTCTTGAAAAGGACTGGCACACACCCTAAGTAGGAAGCATTCAAGTCCTAGACTATTAACAAGCCTAGTCACTGTGCATGAGACAGCTGTGTACCAACATTACACAGCTAATAACCTTGCATTTGACATTCTAAAATTTAAACAGCATACTCGGGTGGCTCAGTTGGTAGGGGTGTTGTCCCATACACCAAAAGACTGCAGGTTCAATTCCCAGTCAGGGCACATCCTTGGTTACGGGTTCAATCCCAGGTTGAGGCGCATATAGGAGGCACCCAATTGATGTTTCTCACATCAATATTTTCCCTCACCCTCTCTTTCTCTCTCTCTATCTCTCTCTTCCCCTCTCTCTCTCACACTTGCTCTCTCTCTCCCCCTCTCTAAAAAACAATAAGAAAAAAATTTTAAATAGCATGAACATGAGAAGATAAAG
Source organism: Myotis lucifugus (assembly GCF_000147115.1). Classification (NCBI taxonomy): domain Eukaryota; kingdom Metazoa; phylum Chordata; class Mammalia; order Chiroptera; family Vespertilionidae; genus Myotis; species Myotis lucifugus. The sequence continues at coordinate 1,186,435 of NW_005871137.1, forward strand.
GATTCTACTCAATATTTTCTCTAGAGCCGCTATTGCTACAGAAGGTAAAAAGGAAAAGAAAAAAAAATGACTCTATGTTATTCTTATTCTCAAAACAAGATTTTTAAAAAGCACCAGCAAGGTGAGATTAAGGAAACTTGCCTTGTAATGCTGTTTCTACCACCAGCTTGCTTTGTGATTTCAGGCAAATCATTTGAAAGTGTGGTTCCTCGTGCCACCTATAAATAAAGTATCTCTGAAAATGTCCAGAGCTATTTTAACTTTAAATACATATTATTTCATTATTTTCTTCATTCAATAGGTACAGGGGGAAAAAACACACAATTAAGACAAAACAAAAAAAAACCTTACCCATTAAGGGTGATACTATCTTAATGTCCTATTTATTTAGCTGTATTGGGTAATAAGGCTTGAATTCATTCTTTCATTCATTAATTATTGACAGACCATCTAACATGTGCTAGGCACTGAACATACAACTAAGAAAAAAGATACAAAACTCCTGCCCTGCAGGAGTTTACATTTGAGTGAAGTTTACAGGTGTGTGTTTTTATGTCTAAACTACTTTGAATTAAAATAGCTCAAAAATACAAGTCATAGTCTTCTTCTTAAATAAAGGATATTGCCCATGAAGTCAATACTGATGACTTAGAGCCATCCAAATGAACATCAAACTATGCCATCAAAAGGCGGTGCCCTCAGGAAAGCACAGGGGCAACAGTATCAGCCCCTTTACTAAGTGGCCCCAACCAACAGCCTGTTCCATTTGAATTCTTCTCCTGTCTGCTTCACAAAGTTTTCCTGTTTCTTCCAAACTGTCAGGCTGCTGGTAATTTTCCCTTTTGATCTTGGAGCTCTCCAGCTCCCTTCTAAATTGTTACCATTGTGGTCAGAAGAATGAGAGCCACGTTAGCTAAAACTGTGTTTAAAATACAAATAAATAATTCTGAGCAAGGCAGAAGGAACAGCTTATTAGCATTTTAGCATTTGGATTTCAACAGTCTGGCTCTATCTACTCAAAGGTCTTTGCTCCCTTCCTTTCTGAGTTCTAGGTCAGAAAAGTTCACCTAGAAGTTTGCTGTACACAATATGGATGAAACAAACACCACCAACTTCATAAGAGTATGAAGATTAAGAACTTCAAACCAGACAGAAGCACAAGTTCAAGATTAGAAAAAGGAAATTCTTATTTCAATTCCATCTCATCTGAACAGAACCCAAATTCTCTTGGGGGGGGGGGGGACACGGCAAAGCTGTCTGCTTCTGATCAAGAAATAATTAGAACCATTTTTCTGTGCTATCATGGATTTAAAGAAGACTTTACAGATAAATTAGCCAAAAAATAATCTATCTGCCACTCCTAAAAAACTTCAAAATTCCTTGTCAAAAGCTGGCTTACAAAAAACACACTGATAGTTGGTGAGGGAAAGATAACAATGGTGCACTCTAAGAAAATAACCAAAGCAAGAGTTGAATCGCGTACTCAGGAAAGTTTCACTGAAGGACCTACCCAAGTAAGGAAAATGAAAGGAGAAACATTCAGTCCTGCAACATACATTCACCTGGGATTTACTGAACGCCTGCTATGTCCTCAGCACTGCTCTAGGGACTGGCGATTTCTCTGCTCTCATAGATTGGGGAAAACAAAAATTAAACATGTAGACAAATTTTTAAATTGAGTACTCTGAAACTGACAAGTGCTATGAAGAAAACAAGATGGACTATTAGGTTAGAGATTGGCTGGGGTTAGC